>NW_027520743.1:0-600000 GCF_051991255.1 Vanacampus margaritifer | reverse complement strand
GAATACACTAAATACAGCAAAAATTTTGAGTCTACAACGTTTAGTTTAGGTGTGAGAGCCAAAATGAACTTTTTATTGCTTTAAACGCGTTTTCAGCCTGATTGTGCACTTTAGGTGAAAATGTCAAAATCTTAAAAATGAGCATAAGCACAATGAAATTAATGCTGGAATCATCTTCAGGATGCTAGAATACACTAAATACAGCAAAAATTTTGAGTCTACAACGTTTAGTTTAGGTGTGAGAGCCAAAATGAACTTTTTATTGCTTTAAACGCGTTTTCAGCCCCTGATTGTACACTTAAGGTGAAAATGTCAAAATCTTCAAAATGAGCATAAGCACAATGAAATTAATGCTGGAATCATCTTCAGGATGCTAGAATACACTAAATACAGCAAAAATGTTGAGTCTACAACGTTTTGTTTAGGTGTGAGAGCCAAAATGAACTTTTTATGGCTTTAAATGCGTTTTCAGCCTGATTGTGCACTTTAGGTGAAAATGTCAAAATCTTCAAAATGAGCATAAGCACAATGAAATTAATGCTGGAATCATCTTCAGGATGCTAGAATACACTAAATACAGCAAAAATTTTGAGTCTACAACGTTTAGTTTAGGTGTGAGAGCCAAAATGAACTTTTTATTGCTTTAAATGCGTTTTCAGCCTGATTGTGCACTTTAGGTGAAAATGTCAAAATCTTAAAAATGAGCATAAGCACAATGAAATTAATGCTGGAATCATCTTCAGGATGCTAGAATACACTAAATACAGCAAAAATTTTGAGTCTACAACGTTTAGTTTAGGTGTGAGAGCCAAAATGAACTTTTTATTGCTTTAAACGCGTTTTCAGCCCCTGATTGTACACTTAAGGTGAAAATGTCAAAATCTTCAAAATGAGCATAAGCACAATGAAATTAATGCTGGAATCATCTTCAGGATGCTAGAATACACTAAATACAGCAAAAATTTTGAGTCTACAACGTTTAGTTTAGGTGTGAGAGCCAAAATGAACTTTTTATTGCTTTAAACGCGTTTTCAGCCTGATTGTGCACTTTAGGTGAAAATGTCAAAATCTTAAAAATGAGCATAAGCACAATGAAATTAATGCTGGAATCATCTTCAGGATGCTAGAATACACTAAATACAGCAAAAATTTTGAGTCTACAACGTTTAGTTTAGGTGTGAGAGCCAAAATGAACTTTTTATTGCTTTAAACGCGTTTTCAGCCCCTGATTGTACACTTAAGGTGAAAATGTCAAAATCTTAAAAATGAGCATAAGCACAATGAAATTAATGCTGGAATCATCTTCAGGATGCTAGAATACACTAAATACAGCAAAAATGTTGAGTCTACAACGTTTTGTTTAGGTGTGAGAGCCAAAATGAACTTTTTATGGCTTTAAATGCGTTTTCAGCCTGATTGTGCACTTTAGGTGAAAATGTCAAAATCTTCAAAATGAGCATAAGCACAATGAAATTAATGCTGGAATCATCTTCAGGGTGCTAGAATACACTAAATACAGCAAAAATTTTGAGTCTACAACGTTTAGTTTAGGTGTGAGAGCCAAAATGAACTTTTTATTGCTTTAAACGCGTTTTCAGCCCCTGATTGTACACTTAAGGTGAAAATGTCAAAATCTTCAAAATGAGCATAAGCACAATGAAATTAATGCTGGAATCATCTTCAGGGTGCTAGAATACACTAAATACAGCAAAAATTTTGAGTCTACAACGTTTAGTTTAGGTGTGAGAGCCAAAATGAACTTTTTATTGCTTTAAACGCGTTTTCAGCCCCTGATTGTACACTTAAGGTGAAAATGTCAAAATCTTCAAAATGAGCATAAGCACAATGAAATTAATGCTGGAATCATCTTCAGGATGCTAGAATACACTAAATACAGCAAAAATTTTGAGTCTACAACGTTTAGTTTAGGTGTGAGAGCCAAAATGAACTTTTTATTGCTTTCAACGCGTTTTCAGCCTGATTGTGCACTTTAGGTGAAAATGTCAAAATCTTAAAAATGAGCATAAGCACAATGAAATTAATGCTGGAATCATCTTCAGGATGCTAGAATACACTAAATACAGCAAAATTTTGAGTCTACAACGTTTAGTTTAGGTGTGAGAGCCAAAATGAACTTTTTATTGCTTTAAACGCGTTTTCAGCCCCTGATTGTACATTAAGGTGAAAATGTCAAAATCTTAAAAATGAGCATAAGCACAATGAAATTAATGCTGGAATCATCTTCAGGATGCTAGAATACACTAAATACAGCAAAAATGTTGAGTCTACAACGTTTTGTTTAGGTGTGAGAGCCAAAATGAACTTTTTATGGCTTTAAATGCGTTTTCAGCCTGATTGTGCACTTTAGGTGAAAATGTCAAAATCTTCAAAATGAGCATAAGCACAATGAAATTAATGCTGGAATCATCTTCAGGATGCTAGAATACACTAAATACAGCAAAAATTTTGAGTCTACAACGTTTAGTTTAGGTGTGAGAGCCAAAATGAACTTTTTATTGCTTTAAACGCGTTTTCAGCCCCTGATTGTACACTTAAGGTGAAAATGTCAAAATCTTCAAAATGAGCATAAGCACAATGAAATTAATGCTGGAATCATCTTCAGGATGCTAGAATACACTAAATACAGCAAAAATTTTGAGTCTACAACGTTTAGTTTAGGTGTGAGAGCCAAAATGAACTTTTTATTGCTTTAAACGCGTTTTCAGCCTGATTGTGCACTTTAGGTGAAAATGTCAAAATCTTAAAAATGAGCATAAGCACAATGAAATTAATGCTGGAATCATCTTCAGGATGCTAGAATACACTAAATACAGCAAAAATTTTGAGTCTACAACGTTTAGTTTAGGTGTGAGAGCCAAAATGAACTTTTTATTGCTTTAAACGCGTTTTCAGCCCCTGATTGTACACTTAAGGTGAAAATGTCAAAATCTTCAAAATGAGCATAAGCACAATGAAATTAATGCTGGAATCATCTTCAGGATGCTAGAATACACTAAATACAGCAAAAATGTTGAGTCTACAACGTTTTGTTTAGGTGTGAGAGCCAAAATGAACTTTTTATTGCTTTAAATGCGTTTTCAGCCTGATTGTGCACTTTAGGTGAAAATGTCAAAATCTTAAAAATGAGCATAATCACAATGAAATTAATGCTAGAATCATCTTCAGGATGCTAGAATACACTAAATACAGCAAAAATTTTGAGTTTACAACGTTTAGTTTAGGTGTGAGAGCCAAAATGAACTTTTTATTGCTTTAAACGCGTTTTCAGCCCCTGATTGTACACTTAAGGTGAAAATGTCAAAATCTTCAAAATGAGCATAAGCACAATGAAATTAATGCTGGAATCATTTTCAGGATGCTAGAATACACTAAATACAGCAAAAATTTTGAGTTTACAACGTTTAGTTTAGGTGTGAGAGCCAAAATGAACTTTTTATTGCTTTAAACGCGTTTTCAGCCTGATTGTGCACTTTAGGTGAAAATGTCAAAATCTTAAAAATGAGCATAATCACAATGAAATTAATGCTTGAATCATCTTCAGGATGCTAGAATACACTAAATACAGCAAAAATTTTGAGTCTACAACGTTTAGTTTAGGTGTGAGAGCCAAAATGAACTTTTTATTGCTTTAAACGCGTTTTCAGCCCCTGATTGTACACTTAAGGTGAAAATGTCAAAATCTTCAAAATGAGCATAAGCACAATGAAATTAATGCTGGAATCATCTTCAGGATGCTAGAATACACTAAATACAGCAAAAAATTTGAGTCTACAACGTTTAGTTTAGGTGTGAGAGCCAAAATGAACTTTTTATGGCTTTAAATGCGTTTTCAGCCTGATTGTGCACTTTAGGTAAAAATGTCAAAATCTTCAAAATGAGCATAAGCACAATGAAATTAATGCTGGAATCACCTTCAGGATGCTAGAATACACTAAATACAGCAAAAATTTTGAGTCTACAACGTTTAGTTTAGGTGTGAGAGCCAAAATGAACTTTTTATTGCTTTAAACGCGTTTTCAGCCTGATTGTGCACTTTAGGTGAAAATGTCAAAATCTTAAAAATGAGCATAAGCACAATGAAATTAATGCTGAAATCATCTTCAGGATGCTAGAATACACTAAATACAGCAAAAATTTTGAGTCTACAACGTTTAGTTTAGGTGTGAGAGCCAAAATGAACTTTTTATTGCTTTAAACGCGTTTTCAGCCCCTGATTGTACACTTAAGGTGAAAATGTCAAAATCTTCAAAATGAGCATAAGCACAATGAAATTAATGCTGGAATCATCTTCAGGATGCTAGAATACACTAAATACAGCAAAAATTTTGAGTCTACAACGTTTAGTTTAGGTGTGAGAGCCAAAATGAACTTTTTATTGCTTTAAACGCGTTTTCAGCCTGATTGTGCACTTTAGGTGAAAATGTCAAAATCTTAAAAATGAGCATAAGCACAATGAAATTAATGCTGGAATCATCTTCAGGATGCTAGAATACACTAAATACAGCAAAAATTTTGAGTCTACAACGTTTAGTTTAGGTGTGAGAGCCAAAATGAACTTTTTATTGCTTTAAACGCGTTTTCAGCCCCTGATTGTACACTTAAGGTGAAAATGTCAAAATCTTCAAAATGAGCATAAGCACAATGAAATTAATGCTGGAATCATCTTCAGGATGCTAGAATACACTAAATACAGCAAAAATGTTGAGTCTACAACGTTTTGTTTAGGTGTGAGAGCCAAAATGAACTTTTTATTGCTTTAAATGCGTTTTCAGCCTGATTGTGCACTTTAGGTGAAAATGTCAAAATCTTAAAAATGAGCATAATCACAATGAAATTAATGCTAGAATCATCTTCAGGATGCTAGAATACACTAAATACAGCAAAAATTTTGAGTTTACAACGTTTAGTTTAGGTGTGAGAGCCAAAATGAACTTTTTATTGCTTTAAACGCGTTTTCAGCCCCTGATTGTACACTTAAGGTGAAAATGTCAAAATCTTCAAAATGAGCATAAGCACAATGAAATTAATGCTGGAATCATCTTCAGGATGCTAGAATACACTAAATACAGCAAAAATTTTGAGTCTACAACGTTTAGTTTAGGTGTGAGAGCCAAAATGAACTTTTTATTGCTTTAAACGCGTTTTCAGCCTGATTGTGCACTTTAGGTGAAAATGTCAAAATCTTAAAAATGAGCATAAGCACAATGAAATTAATGCTGGAATCATCTTCAGGATGCTAGAATACACTAAATACAGCAAAAATTTTGAGTCTACAACGTTTAGTTTAGGTGTGAGAGCCAAAATGAACTTTTTATTGCTTTAAACGCGTTTTCAGCCCCTGATTGTACACTTAAGGTGAAAATGTCAAAATCTTCAAAATGAGCATAAGCACAATGAAATTAATGCTGGAATCATCTTCAGGATGCTAGAATACACTAAATACAGCAAAAATGTTGAGTCTACAACGTTTTGTTTAGGTGTGAGAGCCAAAATGAACTTTTTATGGCTTTAAATGCGTTTTCAGCCTGATTGTGCACTTTAGGTGAAAATGTCAAAATCTTCAAAATGAGCATAAGCACAATGAAATTAATGCTGGAATCATCTTCAGGATGCTAGAATACACTAAATACAGCAAAAATTTTGAGTCTACAACGTTTAGTTTAGGTGTGAGAGCCAAAATGAACTTTTTATTGCTTTAAACGCGTTTTCAGCCCCTGATTGTACACTTAAGGTGAAAATGTCAAAATCTTCAAAATGAGCATAAGCACAATGAAATTAATGCTGGAATCATCTTCAGGATGCTAGAATACACTAAATACAGCAAAAATTTTGAGTCTACAACGTTTAGTTTAGGTGTGAGAGCCAAAATGAACTTTTTATTGCTTTAAACGCGTTTTCAGCCTGATTGTGCACTTAAGGTGAAAATGTCAAAATCCTAAAAATGAGCATAAGCACAATGAAATTAATGCTGGAATCATCTTCAGGATGCTAGAATACACTAAATACAGCAAAAAGTTTGAGTCTACAACGTTTAGTTTAGGTGTGAGAGCCAAAATGAACTTTTTATTGCTTTAAACGCGTTTTCAGCCCCTGATTGTACACTTAAGGTGAAAATGTCAAAATCTTAAAAATGAGCATAAGCACAATGAAATTAATGCTGGAATCATCTTCAGGATGCTAGAATACACTAAATACAGCAAAAAGTTTGAGTCTACAACGTTTAGTTTAGGTGTGAGAGCCAAAATGAACTTTTTATTGCTTTAAACGCGTTTTCAGCCTGATTGTGCACTTAAGGTGAAAATGTCAAAATCCTAAAAATGAGCATAAGCACAATGAAATTAATGCTGGAATCATCTTCAGGATGCTAGAATACACTAAATACAGCAAAAAGTTTGAGTCTACAACGTTTAGTTTAGGTGTGAGAGCCAAAATGAACTTTTTATTGCTTTAAACGCGTTTTCAGCCCCTGATTGTACATTTAAGGTGAAAATGTCAAAATCTTAAAAATGAGCATAAGCACAATGAAATTAATGCTGGAATCATCTTCAGGATGCTAGAATACACTAAATACAGCAAAAAGTTTGAGTCTACAACGTTTAGTTTAGGTGTGAGAGCCAAAATGAACTTTTTATTGCTTTAAACGCGTTTTCAGCCCCTGATTGTACACTTAAGGTGAAAATGTCAAAATCTTAAAAATGAGCATAAGCACAATTAAATTTTTGCTGGAATCATCTTCAGGATGCTAGAATACACTAAATACAGCAAAAAATTTGAGTCTACAACGTTTAGTTTATGTGTGAGAGCCAAAATGAACTTTTTATTGCTTTAAACGCGTTTTCAGCCTGATTGTGCACTTTAGGTGAAAATGTCAAAATCTTAAAAATGAGCATAAGCACAATGAAATTAATGCTGGAATCATCTTCAGGATGCTAGAATACACTAAATACAGCAAAAATTTTGAGTCTACAACGTTTAGTTTAGGTGTGAGAGCCAAAATGAACTTTTTATTGCTTTAAACGCGTTTTCAGCCCCTGATTGTACATTTAAGGTGAAAATGTCAAAATCTTAAAAATTAGCATAAGCACAATGAAATTAATGCTGGAATCATCTTCAGGATGCTAGAATACACTAAATACAGCAAAAATTTTGAGTCTACAACGTTTAGTTTAGGTGTGAGAGCCAAAATGAACTTTTTATTGCTTTAAACGCGTTTTCAGCCCCTGATTGTACACTTAAGGTGAAAATGTCAAAATCTTCAAAATGAGCATAAGCACAATGAAATTAATGCTGGAATCATCTTCAGGATGCTAGAATACACTAAATACAGCAAAAATGTTGAGTCTACAACGTTTTGTTTAGGTGTGAGAGCCAAAATGAACTTTTTATGGCTTTAAATGCGTTTTCAGCCTGATTGTGCACTTTAGGTGAAAATGTCAAAATCTTCAAAATGAGCATAAGCACAATGAAATTAATGCTGGAATCATCTTCAGGATGCTAGAATACACTAAATACAGCAAAAATTTTGAGTCTACAACGTTTAGTTTAGGTGTGAGAGCCAAAATGAACTTTTTATTGCTTTAAACGCGTTTTCAGCCTGATTGTGCACTTTAGGTGAAAATGTCAAAATCTTAAAAATGAGCATAAGCACAATGAAATTAATGCTGGAATCATCTTCAGGATGCTAGAATACACTAAATACAGCAAAAATTTTGAGTCTACAACGTTTAGTTTAGGTGTGAGAGCCAAAATGAACTTTTTATTGCTTTAAACGCGTTTTCAGCCCTGATTGTACACTTAAGGTGAAAATGTCAAAATCTTCAAAATGAGCATAAGCACAATGAAATTAATGCTGGAATCATCTTCAGGATGCTAGAATACACTAAATACAGCAAAAATTTTGAGTCTACAACGTTTAGTTTAGGTGTGAGAGCCAAAATGAACTTTTTATTGCTTTAAACGCGTTTTCAGCCCCTGATTGTACACTTAAGGTGAAAATGTCAAAATCTTAAAAATGAGCATAAGCACAATGAAATTAATACTGGAATCATCTTCAGGATGCTAGAATACACTAAATACAGCAAAAATGTTGAGTCTACAACGTTTTGTTTAGGTGTGAGAGCCAAAATGAACTTTTTATGGCTTTAAATGCGTTTTCAGCCTGATTGTGCACTTTAGGTGAAAATGTCAAAATCTTCAAAATGAGCATAAGCACAATGAAATTAATGCTGGAATCATCTTCAGGGTGCTAGAATACACTAAATACAGCAAAAATTTTGAGTCTACAACGTTTAGTTTAGGTGTGAGAGCCAAAATGAACTTTTTATTGCTTTAAACGCGTTTTCAGCCCCTGATTGTACACTTAAGGTGAAAATGTCAAAATCTTCAAAATGAGCATAAGCACAATGAAATTAATGCTGGAATCATCTTCAGGATGCTAGAATACACTAAATACAGCAAAAATTTTGAGTCTACAACGTTTAGTTTAGGTGTGAGAGCCAAAATGAACTTTTTATTGCTTTAAACGCGTTTTCAGCCTGATTGTGCACTTTAGGTGAAAATGTCAAAATCTTAAAAATGAGCATAAGCACAATGAAATTAATGCTGGAATCATCTTCAGGATGCTAGAATACACTAAATACAGCAAAAATTTTGAGTCTACAACGTTTAGTTTAGGTGTGAGAGCCAAAATGAACTTTTTATTGCTTTAAACGCGTTTTCAGCCCCTGATTGTACACTTAAGGTGAAAATGTCAAAATCTTCAAAATGAGCATAAGCACAATGAAATTAATGCTGGAATCATCTTCAGGATGCTAGAATACACTAAATACAGCAAAAATGTTGAGTCTACAACGTTTTGTTTAGGTGTGAGAGCCAAAATGAACTTTTTATGGCTTTAAATGCGTTTTCAGCCTGATTGTGCACTTTAGGTGAAAATGTCAAAATCTTCAAAATGAGCATAAGCACAATGAAATTAATGCTGGAATCATCTTCAGGATGCTAGAATACACTAAATACAGCAAAAATTTTGAGTCTACAACGTTTAGTTTAGGTGTGAGAGCCAAAATGAACTTTTTATTGCTTTAAACGCGTTTTCAGCCCCTGATTGTACACTTAAGGTGAAAATGTCAAAATCTTCAAAATGAGCATAAGCACAATGAAATTAATGCTGGAATCATCTTCAGGATGCTAGAATACACTAAATACAGCAAAAATGTTGAGTCTACAACGTTTTGTTTAGGTGTGAGAGCCAAAATGAACTTTTTATGGCTTTAAATGCGTTTTCAGCCTGATTGTGCACTTTAGGTGAAAATGTCAAAATCTTCAAAATGAGCATAAGCACAATGAAATTAATGCTGGAATCATCTTCAGGATGCTAGAATACACTAAATACAGCAAAAATTTTGAGTCTACAACGTTTAGTTTAGGTGTGAGAGCCAAAATGAACTTTTTATTGCTTTAAACGCGTTTTCAGCCCCTGATTGTACACTTAAGGTGAAAATGTCAAAATCTTCAAAATGAGCATAAGCACGATGAAATTAATGCTGGAATCATCTTCAGGATGCTAGAATACACTAAATACAGCAAAAATTTTGAGTCTACAACGTTTAGTTTAGGTGTGAGAGCCAAAATGAACTTTTTATTGCTTTAAACGCGTTTTCAGCCTGATTGTGCACTTAAGGTGAAAATGTCAAAATCCTAAAAATGAGCATAAGCACAATGAAATTAATGCTGGAATCATCTTCAGGATGCTAGAATACACTAAATACAGCAAAAAGTTTGAGTCTACAACGTTTAGTTTAGGTGTGAGAGCCAAAATGAACTTTTTATTGCTTTAAACGCGTTTTCAGCCCCTGATTGTACACTTAAGGTGAAAATGTCAAAATCTTAAAAATGAGCATAAGCACAATGAAATTAATGCTGGAATCATCTTCAGGATGCTAGAATACACTAAATACAGCAAAAATGTTGAGTCTACAACGTTTTGTTTAGGTGTGAGAGCCAAAATGAACTTTTTATGGCTTTAAATGCGTTTTCAGCCTGATTGTGCACTTTAGGTGAAAATGTCAAAATCTTCAAAATGAGCATAAGCACAATGAAATTAATGCTGGAATCATCTTCAGGATGCTAGAATACACTAAATACAGCAAAAATTTTGAGTCTACAACGTTTAGTTTAGGTGTGAGAGCCAAAATGAACTTTTTATTGCTTTAAACGCGTTTTCAGCCCCTGATTGTACACTTAAGGTGAAAATGTCAAAATCTTAAAAATGAGCATAAGCACAATGAAATTAATACTGGAATCATCTTCAGGATGCTAGAATACACTAAATACAGCAAAAATGTTGAGTCTACAACGTTTTGTTTAGGTGTGAGAGCCAAAATGAACTTTTTATGGCTTTAAATGCGTTTTCAGCCTGATTGTGCACTTTAGGTGAAAATGTCAAAATCTTCAAAATGAGCATAAGCACAATGAAATTAATGCTGGAATCATCTTCAGGGTGCTAGAATACACTAAATACAGCAAAAATTTTGAGTCTACAACGTTTAGTTTAGGTGTGAGAGCCAAAATGAACTTTTTATTGCTTTAAACGCGTTTTCAGCCCCTGATTGTACACTTAAGGTGAAAATGTCAAAATCTTCAAAATGAGCATAAGCACAATGAAATTAATGCTGGAATCATCTTCAGGATGCTAGAATACACTAAATACAGCAAAAATTTTGAGTCTACAACGTTTAGTTTAGGTGTGAGAGCCAAAATGAACTTTTTATTGCTTTAAACGCGTTTTCAGCCTGATTGTGCACTTTAGGTGAAAATGTCAAAATCTTAAAAATGAGCATAAGCACAATGAAATTAATGCTGGAATCATCTTCAGGATGCTAGAATACACTAAATACAGCAAAAATTTTGAGTCTACAACGTTTAGTTTAGGTGTGAGAGCCAAAATGAACTTTTTATTGCTTTAAACGCGTTTTCAGCCCCTGATTGTACACTTAAGGTGAAAATGTCAAAATCTTAAAAATGAGCATAAGCACAATGAAATTAATGCTGGAATCATCTTCAGGATGCTAGAATACACTAAATACAGCAAAAATGTTGAGTCTACAACGTTTTGTTTAGGTGTGAGAGCCAAAATGAACTTTTTATGGCTTTAAATGCGTTTTCAGCCTGATTGTGCACTTTAGGTGAAAATGTCAAAATCTTCAAAATGAGCATAAGCACAATGAAATTAATGCTGGAATCATCTTCAGGATGCTAGAATACACTAAATACAGCAAAAATTTTGAGTCTACAACGTTTAGTTTAGGTGTGAGAGCCAAAATGAACTTTTTATTGCTTTAAACGCGTTTTCAGCCCCTGATTGTACACTTAAGGTGAAAATGTCAAAATCTTCAAAATGAGCATAAGCACAATGAAATTAATGCTGGAATCATCTTCAGGATGCTAGAATACACTAAATACAGCAAAAATTTTGAGTCTACAACGTTTAGTTTAGGTGTGAGAGCCAAAATGAACTTTTTATTGCTTTAAACGCGTTTTCAGCCTGATTGTGCACTTTAGGTGAAAATGTCAAAATCTTAAAAATGAGCATAAGCACAATGAAATTAATGCTGGAATCATCTTCAGGATGCTAGAATACACTAAATACAGCAAAAATTTTGAGTCTACAACGTTTAGTTTAGGTGTGAGAGCCAAAATGAACTTTTTATTGCTTTAAACGCGTTTTCAGCCCCTGATTGTACACTTAAGGTGAAAATGTCAAAATCTTCAAAATGAGCATAAGCACAATGAAATTAATGCTGGAATCATCTTCAGGATGCTAGAATACACTAAATACAGCAAAAATTTTGAGTCTACAACGTTTAGTTTAGGTGTGAGAGCCAAAATGAACTTTTTATGGCTTTAAATGCGTTTTCAGCCTGATTGTGCACTTTAGGTGAAAATGTCAAAATCTTCAAAATGAGCATAAGCACAATGAAATTAATGCTGGAATCATCTTCAGGGTGCTAGAATACACTAAATACAGCAAAAATTTTGAGTCTACAACGTTTAGTTTAGGTGTGAGAGCCAAAATGAACTTTTTATTGCTTTAAACGCGTTTTCAGCCCCTGATTGTACACTTAAGGTGAAAATGTCAAAATCTTCAAAATGAGCATAAGCACAATGAAATTAATGCTGGAATCATCTTCAGGATGCTAGAATACACTAAATACAGCAAAAATTTTGAGTCTACAACGTTTAGTTTAGGTGTGAGAGCCAAAATGAACTTTTTATTGCTTTAAACGCGTTTTCAGCCTGATTGTGCACTTTAGGTGAAAATGTCAAAATCTTAAAAATGAGCATAAGCACAATGAAATTAATGCTGGAATCATCTTCAGGATGCTAGAATACACTAAATACAGCAAAAATTTTGAGTCTACAACGTTTAGTTTAGGTGTGAGAGCCAAAATGAACTTTTTATTGCTTTAAACGCGTTTTCAGCCCCTGATTGTACACTTAAGGTGAAAATGTCAAAATCTTAAAAATGAGCATAAGCACAATGAAATTAATGCTGGAATCATCTTCAGGATGCTAGAATACACTAAATACAGCAAAAATGTTGAGTCTACAACGTTTTGTTTAGGTGTGAGAGCCAAAATGAACTTTTTATGGCTTTAAATGCGTTTTCAGCCTGATTGTGCACTTTAGGTGAAAATGTCAAAATCTTCAAAATGAGCATAAGCACAATGAAATTAATGCTGGAATCATCTTCAGGATGCTAGAATACACTAAATACAGCAAAAATTTTGAGTCTACAACGTTTAGTTTAGGTGTGAGAGCCAAAATGAACTTTTTATTGCTTTAAACGCGTTTTCAGCCCCTGATTGTACACTTAAGGTGAAAATGTCAAAATCTTCAAAATGAGCATAAGCACAATGAAATTAATGCTGGAATCATCTTCAGGATGCTAGAATACACTAAATACAGCAAAAATTTTGAGTCTACAACGTTTAGTTTAGGTGTGAGAGCCAAAATGAACTTTTTATTGCTTTAAACGCGTTTTCAGCCTGATTGTGCACTTTAGGTGAAAATGTCAAAATCTTAAAAATGAGCATAAGCACAATGAAATTAATGCTGGAATCATCTTCAGGATGCTAGAATACACTAAATACAGCAAAAATTTTGAGTCTACAACGTTTAGTTTAGGTGTGAGAGCCAAAATGAACTTTTTATTGCTTTAAACGCGTTTTCAGCCCCTGATTGTACACTTAAGGTGAAAATGTCAAAATCTTCAAAATGAGCATAAGCACAATGAAATTAATGCTGGAATCATCTTCAGGATGCTAGAATACACTAAATACAGCAAAAATTTTGAGTCTACAACGTTTAGTTTAGGTGTGAGAGCCAAAATGAACTTTTTATTGCTTTAAACGCGTTTTCAGCCTGATTGTGCACTTTAGGTGAAAATGTCAAAATCTTAAAAATGAGCATAAGCACAATGAAATTAATGCTGGAATCATCTTCAGGATGCTAGAATACACTAAATACAGCAAAAATTTTGAGTCTACAACGTTTAGTTTAGGTGTGAGAGCCAAAATGAACTTTTTATTGCTTTAAACGCGTTTTCAGCCCCTGATTGTACACTTAAGGTGAAAATGTCAAAATCTTCAAAATGAGCATAAGCACAATGAAATTAATGCTGGAATCATCTTCAGGATGCTAGAATACACTAAATACAGCAAAAATGTTGAGTCTACAACGTTTTGTTTAGGTGTGAGAGCCAAAATGAACTTTTTATGGCTTTAAATGCGTTTTCAGCCTGATTGTGCACTTTAGGTGAAAATGTCAAAATCTTCAAAATGAGCATAAGCACAATGAAATTAATGCTGGAATCATCTTCAGGATGCTAGAATACACTAAATACAGCAAAAATTTTGAGTCTACAACGTTTAGTTTAGGTGTGAGAGCCAAAATGAACTTTTTATTGCTTTAAACGCGTTTTCAGCCCCTGATTGTACACTTAAGGTGAAAATGTCAAAATCTTCAAAATGAGCATAAGCACGATGAAATTAATGCTGGAATCATCTTCAGGATGCTAGAATACACTAAATACAGCAAAAATTTTGAGTCTACAACGTTTAGTTTAGGTGTGAGAGCCAAAATGAACTTTTTATTGCTTTAAACGCGTTTTCAGCCTGATTGTGCACTTAAGGTGAAAATGTCAAAATCCTAAAAATGAGCATAAGCACAATGAAATTAATGCTGGAATCATCTTCAGGATGCTAGAATACACTAAATACAGCAAAAAGTTTGAGTCTACAACGTTTAGTTTAGGTGTGAGAGCCAAAATGAACTTTTTATTGCTTTAAACGCGTTTTCAGCCCCTGATTGTACACTTAAGGTGAAAATGTCAAAATCTTCAAAATGAGCATAAGCACGATGAAATTAATGCTGGAATCATCTTCAGGATGCTAGAATACACTAAATACAGCAAAAATTTTGAGTCTACAACGTTTAGTTTAGGTGTGAGAGCCAAAATGAACTTTTTATTGCTTTAAACGCGTTTTCAGCCTGCACTTAAGGTGAAAATGTCAAAATCCTAAAAATGAGCATAAGCACAATGAAATTAATGCTGGAATCATCTTCAGGATGCTAGAATACACTAAATACAGCAAAAAAGTTAGTTTGAGTCTACAACGTTTAGTTTAGGTGTGAGAGCCAAAATGAACTTTTTATTGCTTTAAACGCGTTTTCAGCCCCTGATTGTACACTTAAGGTGAAAATGTCAAAATCTTAAAAATGAGCATAAGCACAATGAAATTAATGCTGGAATCATCTTCAGGATGCTAGAATACACTAAATACAGCAAAAAGTTTGAGTCTACAACGTTTAGTTTAGGTGTGAGAGCCAAAATGAACTTTTTATTGCTTTAAACGCGTTTTCAGCCCCTGATTGTACACTTAAGGTGAAAATGTCAAAATCTTAAAAATGAGCATAAGCACAATTAAATTTTTGCTGGAATCATCTTCAGGATGCTAGAATACACTAAATACAGCAAAAAGTTTGAGTCTACAACGTTTAGTTTAGGTGTGAGAGCCAAAATGAACTTTTTATTGCTTTAAACGCGTTTTCAGCCCCTGATTGTACACTTAAGGTGAAAATGTCAAAATCTTAAAAATGAGCATAAGCACAATGAAATTAATGCTGGAATCATCTTCAGGATGCTAGAATACACTAAATACAGCAAAAATTTTGAGTCTACAAGGTTTAGTTTAGGTGTGAGAGCCAAAATGAACTTTTTATTGCTTTAAACGCGTTTTCAGCCTGATTGTGCACTTTAGGTGAAAATGTCAAAATCTTAAAAATGAGCATAAGCACAATGAAATTAATGCTGGAATCATCTTCAGGATGCTAGAATACACTAAATACAGCAAAAATTTTGAGTCTACAACGTTTAGTTTAGGTGTGAGAGCCAAAATGAACTTTTTATTGCTTTAAACGCGTTTTCAGCCCCTGATTGTACACTTAAGGTGAAAATGTCAAAATCTTCAAAATGAGCATAAGCACAATGAAATTAATGCTGGAATCATCTTCAGGATGCTAGAATACACTAAATACAGCAAAAATGTTGAGTCTACAACGTTTTGTTTAGGTGTGAGAGCCAAAATGAACTTTTTATGGCTTTAAATGCGTTTTCAGCCTGATTGTGCACTTTAGGTGAAAATGTCAAAATCTTCAAAATGAGCATAAGCACAATGAAATTAATGCTGGAATCATCTTCAGGATGCTAGAATACACTAAATACAGCAAAAATTTTGAGTCTAAAACGTTTAGTTTAGGTGTGAGAGCCAAAATGAACTTTTTATTGCTTTAAACGCGTTTTCAGCCTGATTGTGCACTTTAGGTGAAAATGTCAAAATCTTAAAAATGAGCATAAGCACAATGAAAGTAATGCTGGAATCATCTTCAGGATGCTAGAATACACTAAATAAAGCAAAAATTTTGAGTCTACAACGTTTAGTTTAGGTGTGAGAGCCAAAATGAACTTTTTATTGCTTTAAACGCGTTTTCAGCCCCTGATTGTACACTTAAGGTGAAAATGTCAAAATCTTCAAAATGAGCATAAGCACAATGAAATTAATGCTGGAATCATCTTCAGGATGCTAGAATACACTAAATACAGCAAAAATTTTGAGTCTACAACGTTTAGTTTAGGTGTGAGAGCCAAAATGAACTTTTTATTGCTTTAAACGCGTTTTCAGCCTGATTGTGCACTTTAGGTGAAAATGTCAAAATCTTAAAAATGAGCATAAGCACAATGAAATTAATGCTGGAATCATCTTCAGGATGCTAGAATACACTAAATACAGCAAAAATTTTGAGTCTACAACGTTTAGTTTAGGTGTGAGAGCCAAAATGAACTTTTTATTGCTTTAAACGCGTTTTCAGCCCCTGATTGTACACTTAAGGTGAAAATGTCAAAATCTTCAAAATGAGCATAAGCACAATGAAATTAATGCTGGAATCATCTTCAGGATGCTAGAATACACTAAATACAGCAAAAATGTTGAGTCTACAACGTTTTGTTTAGGTGTGAGAGCCAAAATGAACTTTTTATGGCTTTAAATGCGTTTTCAGCCTGATTGTGCACTTTAGGTGAAAATGTCAAAATCTTCAAAATGAGCATAAGCACAATGAAATTAATGCTGGAATCATCTTCAGGATGCTAGAATACACTAAATACAGCAAAAATTTTGAGTCTACAACGTTTAGTTTAGGTGTGAGAGCCAAAATGAACTTTTTATTGCTTTAAACGCGTTTTCAGCCCCTGATTGTACACTTAAGGTGAAAATGTCAAAATCTTCAAAATGAGCATAAGCACGATGAAATTAATGCTGGAATCATCTTCAGGATGCTAGAATACACTAAATACAGCAAAAATTTTGAGTCTACAACGTTTAGTTTAGGTGTGAGAGCCAAAATGAACTTTTTATTGCTTTAAACGCGTTTTCAGCCTGATTGTGCACTTAAGGTGAAAATGTCAAAATCCTAAAAATGAGCATAAGCACAATGAAATTAATGCTGGAATCATCTTCAGGATGCTAGAATACACTAAATACAGCAAAAAGTTTGAGTCTACAACGTTTAGTTTAGGTGTGAGAGCCAAAATGAACTTTTTATTGCTTTAAACGCGTTTTCAGCCCCTGATTGTACACTTAAGGTGAAAATGTCAAAATCTTAAAAATGAGCATAAGCACAATGAAATTAATGCTGGAATCATCTTCAGGATGCTAGAATACACTAAATACAGCAAAAAGTTTGAGTCTACAACGTTTAGTTTAGGTGTGAGAGCCAAAATGAACTTTTTATTGCTTTAAACGCGTTTTCAGCCTGATTGTGCACTTAAGGTGAAAATGTCAAAATCCTAAAAATGAGCATAAGCACAATGAAATTAATGCTGGAATCATCTTCAGGATGCTAGAATACACTAAATACAGCAAAAAGTTTGAGTCTACAACGTTTAGTTTAGGTGTGAGAGCCAAAATGAACTTTTTATAGCTTTAAACGCGTTTTCAGCCCCTGATTGTACACTTAAGGTGAAAATGTCAAAATCTTAAAAATGAGCATAAGCACAATGAAATTAATGCTGGAATCATCTTCAGGATGCTAGAATACACTAAATACAGCAAAAAGTTTGAGTCTACAACGTTTAGTTTAGGTGTGAGAGCCAAAATGAACTTTTTATTGCTTTAAACGCGTTTTCAGCCCCTGATTGTACACTTAAGGTGAAAATGTCAAAATCTTAAAAATGAGCATAAGCACAATTAAATTTTTGCTGGAATCATCTTCAGGATGCTAGAATACACTAAATACAGCAAAAAGTTTGAGTCTACAACGTTTAGTTTAGGTGTGAGAGCCAAAATGAACTTTTTATTGCTTTAAACGCGTTTTCAGCCCCTGATTGTACACTTAAGGTGAAAATGTCAAAATCTTAAAAATGAGCATAAGCACAATGAAATTAATGCTGGAATCATCTTCAGGATGCTAGAATACACTAAATACAGCAAAAATTTTGAGTCTACAAGGTTTAGTTTAGGTGTGAGAGCCAAAATGAACTTTTTATTGCTTTAAACGCGTTTTCAGCCTGATTGTGCACTTTAGGTGAAAATGTCAAAATCTTAAAAATGAGCATAAGCACAATGAAATTAATGCTGGAATCATCTTCAGGATGCTAGAATACACTAAATACAGCAAAAATTTTGAGTCTACAACGTTTAGTTTAGGTGTGAGAGCCAAAATGAACTTTTTATTGCTTTAAACGCGTTTTCAGCCCCTGATTGTACACTTAAGGTGAAAATGTCAAAATCTTCAAAATGAGCATAAGCACAATGAAATTAATGCTGGAATCATCTTCAGGATGCTAGAATACACTAAATACAGCAAAAAATGTTGAGTCTACAACGTTTTGTTTAGGTGTGAGAGCCAAAATGAACTTTTTATGGCTTTAAATGCGTTTTCAGCCTGATTGTGCACTTTAGGTGAAAATGTCAAAATCTTCAAAATGAGCATAAGCACAATGAAATTAATGCTGGAATCATCTTCAGGATGCTAGAATACACTAAATACAGCAAAAATTTTGAGTCTACAACGTTTAGTTTAGGTGTGAGAGCCAAAATGAACTTTTTATTGCTTTAAACGCGTTTTCAGCCTGATTGTGCACTTTAGGTGAAAATGTCAAAATCTTAAAAATGAGCATAAGCACAATGAAATTAATGCTGGAATCATCTTCAGGATGCTAGAATACACTAAATACAGCAAAAATTTTGAGTCTACAACGTTTAGTTTAGGTGTGAGAGCCAAAATGAACTTTTTATTGCTTTAAACGCGTTTTCAGCCCCTGATTGTACACTTAAGGTGAAAATGTCAAAATCTTCAAAATGAGCATAAGCACAATGAAATTAATGCTGGAATCATCTTCAGGATGCTAGAATACACTAAATACAGCAAAAATTTTGAGTCTACAACGTTTAGTTTAGGTGTGAGAGCCAAAATGAACTTTTTATTGCTTTAAACGCGTTTTCAGCCTGATTGTGCACTTAAGGTGAAAATGTCAAAATCTTAAAAATGAGCATAAGCACAATGAAATTAATGCTGGAATCATGTTCAGGATGCTAGAATACACTAAATACAGCAACAATTTTGAGTCTACAACGTTTAGTTTAGGTGTGAGAGCCAAAATGAACTTTTTATTGCTTTAAACGCGTTTTCAGCCCCTGATTGTACACTTAAGGTGAAAATGTCAAAATCTTCAAAATGAGCATAAGCACAATGAAATTAATGCTGGAATCATCTTCAGGATGCTAGAATACACTAAATACAGCAAAAAATTTGAGTCTACAACGTTTAGTTTATGTGTGAGAGCCAAAATGAACTTTTTATTGCTTTAAACGCGTTTTCAGCCTGATTGTGCACTTTAGGTGAAAATGTCAAAATCTTCAAAATGAGCATAAGCACAATGAAATTAATGCTGGAATCATCTTCAGGATGCTAGAATACACTAAATACAGCAAAAATGTTGAGTCTACAACGTTTTGTTTAGGTGTGAGAGCCAAAATGAACTTTTTATGGCTTTAAATGCGTTTTCAGCCTGATTGTGCACTTTAGGTGAAAATGTCAAAATCTTCAAAATGAGCATAAGCACAATGAAATTAATGCTGGAATCATCTTCAGGATGCTAGAATACACTAAATACAGCAAAAATTTTGAGTCTACAACGTTTAGTTTAGGTGTGAGAGCCAAAATGAACTTTTTATTGCTTTAAACGCGTTTTCAGCCTGATTGTGCACTTTAGGTGAAAATGTCAAAATCTTAAAAATGAGCATAAGCACAATGAAATTAATGCTGGAATCATCTTCAGGATGCTAGAATACACTAAATACAGCAAAAATTTTGAGTCTACAACGTTTAGTTTAGGTGTGAGAGCCAAAATGAACTTTTTATTGCTTTAAACGCGTTTTCAGCCCTGATTGTACACTTAAGGTGAAAATTTCAAAATCTTCAAAATGAGCATAAGCACAATGAAATTAATGCTGGAATCATCTTCAGGATGCTAGAATACACTAAATACAGCAAAAATTTTGAGTCTACAACGTTTAGTTTAGGTGTGAGAGCCAAAATGAACTTTTTATTGCTTTAAACGCGTTTTCAGCCCCTGATTGTACACTTAAGGTGAAAATGTCAAAATCTTAAAAATGAGCATAAGCACAATGAAATTAATACTGGAATCATCTTCAGGATGCTAGAATACACTAAATACAGCAAAAATGTTGAGTCTACAACGTTTTGTTTAGGTGTGAGAGCCAAAATGAACTTTTTATGGCTTTAAATGCGTTTTCAGCCTGATTGTGCACTTTAGGTGAAAATGTCAAAATCTTCAAAATGAGCATAAGCACAATGAAATTAATGCTGGAATCATCTTCAGGGTGCTAGAATACACTAAATACAGCAAAAATTTTGAGTCTACAACGTTTAGTTTAGGTGTGAGAGCCAAAATGAACTTTTTATTGCTTTAAACGCGTTTTCAGCCCCTGATTGTACACTTAAGGTGAAAATGTCAAAATCTTCAAAATGAGCATAAGCACAATGAAATTAATGCTGGAATCATCTTCAGGATGCTAGAATACACTAAATACAGCAAAAATTTTGAGTCTACAACGTTTAGTTTAGGTGTGAGAGCCAAAATGAACTTTTTATTGCTTTAAACGCGTTTTCAGCCTGATTGTGCACTTTAGGTGAAAATGTCAAAATCTTAAAAATGAGCATAAGCACAATGAAATTAATGCTGGAATCATCTTCAGGATGCTAGAATACACTAAATACAGCAAAAATTTTGAGTCTACAACGTTTAGTTTAGGTGTGAGAGCCAAAATGAACTTTTTATTGCTTTAAACGCGTTTTCAGCCCCTGATTGTACACTTAAGGTGAAAATGTCAAAATCTTAAAAATGAGCATAAGCACAATGAAATTAATGCTGGAATCATCTTCAGGATGCTAGAATACACTAAATACAGCAAAAATGTTGAGTCTACAACGTTTTGTTTAGGTGTGAGAGCCAAAATGAACTTTTTATGGCTTTAAATGCGTTTTCAGCCTGATTGTGCACTTTAGGTGAAAATGTCAAAATCTTCAAAATGAGCATAAGCACAATGAAATTAATGCTGGAATCATCTTCAGGATGCTAGAATACACTAAATACAGCAAAAATTTTGAGTCTACAACGTTTAGTTTAGGTGTGAGAGCCAAAATGAACTTTTTATTGCTTTAAACGCGTTTTCAGCCTGATTGTGCACTTTAGGTGAAAATGTCAAAATCTTAAAAATGAGCATAAGCACAATGAAATTAATGCTGGAATCATCTTCAGGATGCTAGAATACACTAAATACAGCAAAAATTTTGAGTCTACAACGTTTAGTTTAGGTGTGAGAGCCAAAATGAACTTTTTATTGCTTTAAACGCGTTTTCAGCCCTGATTGTACACTTAAGGTGAAAATTTCAAAATCTTCAAAATGAGCATAAGCACAATGAAATTAATGCTGGAATCATCTTCAGGATGCTAGAATACACTAAATACAGCAAAAATTTTGAGTCTACAACGTTTAGTTTAGGTGTGAGAGCCAAAATGAACTTTTTATTGCTTTAAACGCGTTTTCAGCCCCTGATTGTACACTTAAGGTGAAAATGTCAAAATCTTAAAAATGAGCATAAGCACAATGAAATTAATACTGGAATCATCTTCAGGATGCTAGAATACACTAAATACAGCAAAAATGTTGAGTCTACAACGTTTTGTTTAGGTGTGAGAGCCAAAATGAACTTTTTATGGCTTTAAATGCGTTTTCAGCCTGATTGTGCACTTTAGGTGAAAATGTCAAAATCTTCAAAATGAGCATAAGCACAATGAAATTAATGCTGGAATCATCTTCAGGGTGCTAGAATACACTAAATACAGCAAAAATTTTGAGTCTACAACGTTTAGTTTAGGTGTGAGAGCCAAAATGAACTTTTTATTGCTTTAAACGCGTTTTCAGCCCCTGATTGTACACTTAAGGTGAAAATGTCAAAATCTTCAAAATGAGCATAAGCACAATGAAATTAATGCTGGAATCATCTTCAGGATGCTAGAATACACTAAATACAGCAAAAATTTTGAGTCTACAACGTTTAGTTTAGGTGTGAGAGCCAAAATGAACTTTTTATTGCTTTAAACGCGTTTTCAGCCTGATTGTGCACTTTAGGTGAAAATGTCAAAATCTTAAAAATGAGCATAAGCACAATGAAATTAATGCTGGAATCATCTTCAGGATGCTAGAATACACTAAATACAGCAAAAATTTTGAGTCTACAACGTTTAGTTTAGGTGTGAGAGCCAAAATGAACTTTTTATTGCTTTAAACGCGTTTTCAGCCCCTGATTGTACACTTAAGGTGAAAATGTCAAAATCTTAAAAATGAGCATAAGCACAATGAAATTAATGCTGGAATCATCTTCAGGATGCTAGAATACACTAAATACAGCAAAAATGTTGAGTCTACAACGTTTTGTTTAGGTGTGAGAGCCAAAATGAACTTTTTATGGCTTTAAATGCGTTTTCAGCCTGATTGTGCACTTTAGGTGAAAATGTCAAAATCTTCAAAATGAGCATAAGCACAATGAAATTAATGCTGGAATCATCTTCAGGATGCTAGAATACACTAAATACAGCAAAAATTTTGAGTCTACAACGTTTAGTTTAGGTGTGAGAGCCAAAATGAACTTTTTATTGCTTTAAACGCGTTTTCAGCCCCTGATTGTACACTTAAGGTGAAAATGTCAAAATCTTAAAAATGAGCATAAGCACAATGAAATTAATACTGGAATCATCTTCAGGATGCTAGAATACACTAAATACAGCAAAAATGTTGAGTCTACAACGTTTTGTTTAGGTGTGAGAGCCAAAATGAACTTTTTATGGCTTTAAATGCGTTTTCAGCCTGATTGTGCACTTTAGGTGAAAATGTCAAAATCTTCAAAATGAGCATAAGCACAATGAAATTAATGCTGGAATCATCTTCAGGGTGCTAGAATACACTAAATACAGCAAAAATTTTGAGTCTACAACGTTTAGTTTAGGTGTGAGAGCCAAAATGAACTTTTTATTGCTTTAAACGCGTTTTCAGCCTGATTGTGCACTTTAGGTGAAAATGTCAAAATCTTAAAAATGAGCATAAGCACAATGAAATTAATGCTGGAATCATCTTCAGGATGCTAGAATACACTAAATACAGCAAAAATTTTGAGTCTACAACGTTTAGTTTAGGTGTGAGAGCCAAAATGAACTTTTTATTGCTTTAAACGCGTTTTCAGCCCCTGATTGTACACTTAAGGTGAAAATGTCAAAATCTTAAAAATGAGCATAAGCACAATGAAATTAATGCTGGAATCATCTTCAGGATGCTAGAATACACTAAATACAGCAAAAATGTTGAGTCTACAACGTTTTGTTTAGGTGTGAGAGCCAAAATGAACTTTTTATGGCTTTAAATGCGTTTTCAGCCTGATTGTGCACTTTAGGTGAAAATGTCAAAATCTTCAAAATGAGCATAAGCACAATGAAATTAATGCTGGAATCATCTTCAGGATGCTAGAATACACTAAATACAGCAAAAATTTTGAGTCTACAACGTTTAGTTTAGGTGTGAGAGCCAAAATGAACTTTTTATTGCTTTAAACGCGTTTTCAGCCCCTGATTGTACACTTAAGGTGAAAATGTCAAAATCTTCAAAATGAGCATAAGCACAATGAAATTAATGCTGGAATCATCTTCAGGATGCTAGAATACACTAAATACAGCAAAAATTTTGAGTCTACAACGTTTAGTTTAGGTGTGAGAGCCAAAATGAACTTTTTATTGCTTTAAACGCGTTTTCAGCCTGATTGTGCACTTTAGGTGAAAATGTCAAAATCTTAAAAATGAGCATAAGCACAATGAAATTAATGCTGGAATCATCTTCAGGATGCTAGAATACACTAAATACAGCAAAAATGTTGAGTCTACAACGTTTTGTTTAGGTGTGAGAGCCAAAATGAACTTTTTATGGCTTTAAATGCGTTTTCAGCCTGATTGTGCACTTTAGGTGAAAATGTCAAAATCTTCAAAATGAGCATAAGCACAATGAAATTAATGCTGGAATCATCTTCAGGATGCTAGAATACACTAAATACAGCAAAAATTTTGAGTCTACAACGTTTAGTTTAGGTGTGAGAGCCAAAATGAACTTTTTATTGCTTTAAACGCGTTTTCAGCCTGATTGTGCACTTTAGGTGAAAATGTCAAAATCTTAAAAATGAGCATAAGCACAATGAAATTAATGCTGGAATCATCTTCAGGATGCTAGAATACACTAAATACAGCAAAAATTTTGAGTCTACAACGTTTAGTTTAGGTGTGAGAGCCAAAATGAACTTTTTATTGCTTTAAACGCGTTTTCAGCCCCTGATTGTACACTTAAGGTGAAAATGTCAAAATCTTCAAAATGAGCATAAGCACAATGAAATTAATGCTGGAATCATCTTCAGGATGCTAGAATACACTAAATACAGCAAAAATTTTGAGTCTACAACGTTTAGTTTAGGTGTGAGAGCCAAAATGAACTTTTTATTGCTTTAAACGCGTTTTCAGCCTGATTGTGCACTTTAGGTGAAAATGTCAAAATCTTAAAAATGAGCATAAGCACAATGAAATTAATGCTGGAATCATCTTCAGGATGCTAGAATACACTAAATACAGCAAAAATTTTGAGTCTACAACGTTTAGTTTAGGTGTGAGAGCCAAAATGAACTTTTTATTGCTTTAAACGCGTTTTCAGCCCCTGATTGTACACTTAAGGTGAAAATGTCAAAATCTTCAAAATGAGCATAAGCACAATGAAATTAATGCTGGAATCATCTTCAGGATGCTAGAATACACTAAATACAGCAAAAATTTTGAGTCTACAACGTTTAGTTTAGGTGTGAGAGCCAAAATGAACTTTTTATTGCTTTAAACGCGTTTTCAGCCCCTGATTGTACACTTAAGGTGAAAATGTCAAAATCTTAAAAATGAGCATAAGCACAATGAAATTAATGCTGGAATCATCTTCAGGATGCTAGAATACACTAAATACAGCAAAAATGTTGAGTCTACAACGTTTTGTTTAGGTGTGAGAGCCAAAATGAACTTTTTATGGCTTTAAATGCGTTTTCAGCCTGATTGTGCACTTTAGGTGAAAATGTCAAAATCTTCAAAATGAGCATAAGCACAATGAAATTAATGCTGGAATCATCTTCAGGATGCTAGAATACACTAAATACAGCAAAAATTTTGAGTCTACAACGTTTAGTTTAGGTGTGAGAGCCAAAATGAACTTTTTATTGCTTTAAACGCGTTTTCAGCCCCTGATTGTACACTTAAGGTGAAAATGTCAAAATCTTCAAAATGAGCATAAGCACGATGAAATTAATGCTGGAATCATCTTCAGGATGCTAGAATACACTAAATACAGCAAAAATTTTGAGTCTACAACGTTTAGTTTAGGTGTGAGAGCCAAAATGAACTTTTTATTGCTTTAAACGCGTTTTCAGCCTGATTGTGCACTTAAGGTGAAAATGTCAAAATCCTAAAAATGAGCATAAGCACAATGAAATTAATGCTGGAATCATCTTCAGGATGCTAGAATACACTAAATACAGCAAAAAGTTTGAGTCTACAACGTTTAGTTTAGGTGTGAGAGCCAAAATGAACTTTTTATTGCTTTAAACGCGTTTTCAGCCCCTGATTGTACACTTAAGGTGAAAATGTCAAAATCTTCAAAATGAGCATAAGCACGATGAAATTAATGCTGGAATCATCTTCAGGATGCTAGAATACACTAAATACAGCAAAAATTTTGAGTCTACAACGTTTAGTTTAGGTGTGAGAGCCAAAATGAACTTTTTATTGCTTTAAACGCGTTTTCAGCCTGATTGTGCACTTAAGGTGAAAATGTCAAAATCCTAAAAATGAGCATAAGCACAATGAAATTAATGCTGGAATCATCTTCAGGATGCTAGAATACACTAAATACAGCAAAAAAGTTAGTTTGAGTCTACAACGTTTAGTTTAGGTGTGAGAGCCAAAATGAACTTTTTATTGCTTTAAACGCGTTTTCAGCCCCTGATTGTACACTTAAGGTGAAAATGTCAAAATCTTAAAAATGAGCATAAGCACAATGAAATTAATGCTGGAATCATCTTCAGGATGCTAGAATACACTAAATACAGCAAAAAGTTTGAGTCTACAACGTTTAGTTTAGGTGTGAGAGCCAAAATGAACTTTTTATTGCTTTAAACGCGTTTTCAGCCTGATTGTGCACTTAAGGTGAAAATGTCAAAATCCTAAAAATGAGCATAAGCACAATGAAATTAATGCTGGAATCATCTTCAGGATGCTAGAATACACTAAATACAGCAAAAAGTTTGAGTCTACAACGTTTAGTTTAGGTGTGAGAGCCAAAATGAACTTTTTATTGCTTTAAACGCGTTTTCAGCCCCTGATTGTACACTTAAGGTGAAAATGTCAAAATCTTAAAAATGAGCATAAGCACAATGAAATTAATGCTGGAATCATCTTCAGGATGCTAGAATACACTAAATACAGCAAAAAGTTTGAGTCTACAACGTTTAGTTTAGGTGTGAGAGCCAAAATGAACTTTTTATTGCTTTAAACGCGTTTTCAGCCCCTGATTGTACACTTAAGGTGAAAATGTCAAAATCTTAAAAATGAGCATAAGCACAATTAAATTTTTGCTGGAATCATCTTCAGGATGCTAGAATACACTAAATACAGCAAAAAGTTTGAGTCTACAACGTTTAGTTTAGGTGTGAGAGCCAAAATGAACTTTTTATTGCTTTAAACGCGTTTTCAGCCCCTGATTGTACACTTAAGGTGAAAATGTCAAAATCTTAAAAATGAGCATAAGCACAATGAAATTAATGCTGGAATCATCTTCAGGATGCTAGAATACACTAAATACAGCAAAAATGTTGAGTCTACAACGTTTTGTTTAGGTGTGAGAGCCAAAATGAACTTTTTATGGCTTTAAATGCGTTTTCAGCCTGATTGTGCACTTTAGGTGAAAATGTCAAAATCTTCAAAATGAGCATAAGCACAATGAAATTAATGCTGGAATCATCTTCAGGATGCTAGAATACACTAAATACAGCAAAAATTTTGAGTCTACAACGTTTAGTTTAGGTGTGAGAGCCAAAATGAACTTTTTATTGCTTTAAACGCGTTTTCAGCCTGATTGTGCACTTTAGGTGAAAATGTCAAAATCTTAAAAATGAGCATAAGCACAATGAAAGTAATGCTGGAATCATCTTCAGGATGCTAGAATACACTAAATAAAGCAAAAATTTTGAGTCTACAACGTTTAGTTTAGGTGTGAGAGCCAAAATGAACTTTTTATTGCTTTAAACGCGTTTTCAGCCCCTGATTGTACACTTAAGGTGAAAATGTCAAAATCTTCAAAATGAGCATAAGCACAATGAAATTAATGCTGGAATCATCTTCAGGATGCTAGAATACACTAAATACAGCAAAAATTTTGAGTCTACAACGTTTAGTTTAGGTGTGAGAGCCAAAATGAACTTTTTATTGCTTTAAACGCGTTTTCAGCCTGATTGTGCACTTTAGGTGAAAATGTCAAAATCTTAAAAATGAGCATAAGCACAATGAAATTAATGCTGGAATCATCTTCAGGATGCTAGAATACACTAAATACAGCAAAAATTTTGAGTCTACAACGTTTAGTTTAGGTGTGAGAGCCAAAATGAACTTTTTATTGCTTTAAACGCGTTTTCAGCCCCTGATTGTACACTTAAGGTGAAAATGTCAAAATCTTCAAAATGAGCATAAGCACAATGAAATTAATGCTGGAATCATCTTCAGGATGCTAGAATACACTAAATACAGCAAAAATGTTGAGTCTACAACGTTTTGTTTAGGTGTGAGAGCCAAAATGAACTTTTTATGGCTTTAAATGCGTTTTCAGCCTGATTGTGCACTTTAGGTGAAAATGTCAAAATCTTCAAAATGAGCATAAGCACAATGAAATTAATGCTGGAATCATCTTCAGGATGCTAGAATACACTAAATACAGCAAAAATTTTGAGTCTACAACGTTTAGTTTAGGTGTGAGAGCCAAAATGAACTTTTTATTGCTTTAAACGCGTTTTCAGCCTGATTGTGCACTTAAGGTGAAAATGTCAAAATCCTAAAAATGAGCATAAGCACAATGAAATTAATGCTGGAATCATCTTCAGGATGCTAGAATACACTAAATACAGCAAAAAGTTTGAGTCTACAACGTTTAGTTTAGGTGTGAGAGCCAAAATGAACTTTTTATTGCTTTAAACGCGTTTTCAGCCCCTGATTGTACACTTAAGGTGAAAATGTCAAAATCTTAAAAATGAGCATAAGCACAATGAAATTAATGCTGGAATCATCTTCAGGATGCTAGAATACACTAAATACAGCAAAAAGTTTGAGTCTACAACGTTTAGTTTAGGTGTGAGAGCCAAAATGAACTTTTTATTGCTTTAAACGCGTTTTCAGCCCCTGATTGTACACTTAAGGTGAAAATGTCAAAATCTTAAAAATGAGCATAAGCACAATGAAATTAATGCTGGAATCATCTTCAGGATGCTAGAATACACTAAATACAGCAAAAATTTTGAGTCTACAAGGTTTAGTTTAGGTGTGAGAGCCAAAATGAACTTTTTATTGCTTTAAACGCGTTTTCAGCCTGATTGTGCACTTTAGGTGAAAATGTCAAAATCTTAAAAATGAGCATAAGCACAATGAAATTAATGCTGGAATCATCTTCAGGATGCTAGAATACACTAAATACAGCAAAAATTTTGAGTCTACAACGTTTAGTTTAGGTGTGAGAGCCAAAATGAACTTTTTATTGCTTTAAACGCGTTTTCAGCCCCTGATTGTACACTTAAGGTGAAAATGTCAAAATCTTCAAAATGAGCATAAGCACAATGAAATTAATGCTGGAATCATCTTCAGGATGCTAGAATACACTAAATACAGCAAAAAATGTTGAGTCTACAACGTTTTGTTTAGGTGTGAGAGCCAAAATGAACTTTTTATGGCTTTAAATGCGTTTTCAGCCTGATTGTGCACTTTAGGTGAAAATGTCAAAATCTTCAAAATGAGCATAAGCACAATGAAATTAATGCTGGAATCATCTTCAGGATGCTAGAATACACTAAATACAGCAAAAATTTTGAGTCTACAACGTTTAGTTTAGGTGTGAGAGCCAAAATGAACTTTTTATTGCTTTAAACGCGTTTTCAGCCTGATTGTGCACTTTAGGTGAAAATGTCAAAATCTTAAAAATGAGCATAAGCACAATGAAATTAATGCTGGAATCATCTTCAGGATGCTAGAATACACTAAATACAGCAAAAATTTTGAGTCTACAACGTTTAGTTTAGGTGTGAGAGCCAAAATGAACTTTTTATTGCTTTAAACGCGTTTTCAGCCCCTGATTGTACACTTAAGGTGAAAATGTCAAAATCTTCAAAATGAGCATAAGCACAATGAAATTAATGCTGGAATCATCTTCAGGATGCTAGAATACACTAAATACAGCAAAAATTTTGAGTCTACAACGTTTAGTTTAGGTGTGAGAGCCAAAATGAACTTTTTATTGCTTTAAACGCGTTTTCAGCCTGATTGTGCACTTAAGGTGAAAATGTCAAAATCTTAAAAATGAGCATAAGCACAATGAAATTAATGCTGGAATCATGTTCAGGATGCTAGAATACACTAAATACAGCAACAATTTTGAGTCTACAACGTTTAGTTTAGGTGTGAGAGCCAAAATGAACTTTTTATTGCTTTAAACGCGTTTTCAGCCCCTGATTGTACACTTAAGGTGAAAATGTCAAAATCTTCAAAATGAGCATAAGCACAATGAAATTAATGCTGGAATCATCTTCAGGATGCTAGAATACACTAAATACAGCAAAAAATTTGAGTCTACAACGTTTAGTTTATGTGTGAGAGCCAAAATGAACTTTTTATTGCTTTAAACGCGTTTTCAGCCTGATTGTGCACTTTAGGTGAAAATGTCAAAATCTTAAAAATGAGCATAAGCACAATGAAATTAATGCTGGAATCATCTTCAGGATGCTAGAATACACTAAATACAGCAAAAATTTTGAGTCTACAACGTTTAGTTTAGGTGTGAGAGCCAAAATGAACTTTTTATTGCTTTAAACGCGTTTTCAGCCCCTGATTGTACATTTAAGGTGAAAATGTCAAAATCTTAAAAATGAGCATAAGCACAATGAAATTAATGCTGGAATCATCTTCAGGATGCTAGAATACACTAAATACAGCAAAAATTTTGAGTCTACAACGTTTAGTTTAGGTGTGAGAGCCAAAATGAACTTTTTATTGCTTTAAACGCGTTTTCAGCCCCTGATTGTACACTTAAGGTGAAAATGTCAAAATCTTCAAAATGAGCATAAGCACAATGAAATTAATGCTGGAATCATCTTCAGGATGCTAGAATACACTAAATACAGCAAAAATGTTGAGTCTACAACGTTTTGTTTAGGTGTGAGAGCCAAAATGAACTTTTTATGGCTTTAAATGCGTTTTCAGCCTGATTGTGCACTTTAGGTGAAAATGTCAAAATCTTCAAAATGAGCATAAGCACAATGAAATTAATGCTGGAATCATCTTCAGGATGCTAGAATACACTAAATACAGCAAAAATTTTGAGTCTACAACGTTTAGTTTAGGTGTGAGAGCCAAAATGAACTTTTTATTGCTTTAAACGCGTTTTCAGCCTGATTGTGCACTTTAGGTGAAAATGTCAAAATCTTAAAAATGAGCATAAGCACAATGAAATTAATGCTGGAATCATCTTCAGGATGCTAGAATACACTAAATACAGCAAAAATTTTGAGTCTACAACGTTTAGTTTAGGTGTGAGAGCCAAAATGAACTTTTTATTGCTTTAAACGCGTTTTCAGCCCCTGATTGTACACTTAAGGTGAAAATGTCAAAATCTTCAAAATGAGCATAAGCACAATGAAATTAATGCTGGAATCATCTTCAGGATGCTAGAATACACTAAATACAGCAAAAATTTTGAGTCTACAACGTTTAGTTTAGGTGTGAGAGCCAAAATGAACTTTTTATTGCTTTAAACGCGTTTTCAGCCTGATTGTGCACTTTAGGTGAAAATGTCAAAATCTTCAAAATGAGCATAAGCACAATGAAGTTAATGCTGGAATCATCTTCAGGATGCTAGAATACACTAAATACAGCAAAAATTTTGAGTCTACAACGTTTAGTTTAGGTGTGAGAGCCAAAATGAACTTTTTATTGCTTTAAACGCGTTTTCAGCCTGATTGTGCACTTTAGGTGAAAATGTCAAAATCTTAAAAATGAGCATAAGCACAATGAAATTAATGCTGGAATCATCTTCAGGATGCTAGAATACACTAAATACAGCAAAAATTTTGAGTCTACAACGTTTAGTTTAGGTGTGAGAGCCAAAATGAACTTTTTATTGCTTTAAACGCGTTTTCAGCCCCTGATTGTACACTTAAGGTGAAAATGTCAAAATCTTCAAAATGAGCATAAGCACAATGAAATTAATGCTGGAATCATCTTCAGGATGCTAGAATACACTAAATACAGCAAAAATTTTGAGTCTACAACGTTTAGTTTAGGTGTGAGAGCCAAAATGAACTTTTTATTGCTTTAAACGCGTTTTCAGCCTGATTGTGCACTTAAGGTGAAAATGTCAAAATCTTAAAAATGAGCATAAGCACAATGAAATTAATGCTGGAATCATGTTCAGGATGCTAGAATACACTAAATACAGCAACAATTTTGAGTCTACAACGTTTAGTTTAGGTGTGAGAGCCAAAATGAACTTTTTATTGCTTTAAACGCGTTTTCAGCCCCTGATTGTACACTTAAGGTGAAAATGTCAAAATCTTCAAAATGAGCATAAGCACAATGAAATTAATGCTGGAATCATCTTCAGGATGCTAGAATACACTAAATACAGCAAAAAATTTGAGTCTACAACGTTTAGTTTATGTGTGAGAGCCAAAATGAACTTTTTATTGCTTTAAACGCGTTTTCAGCCTGATTGTGCACTTTAGGTGAAAATGTCAAAATCTTAAAAATGAGCATAAGCACAATGAAATTAATGCTGGAATCATCTTCAGGATGCTAGAATACACTAAATACAGCAAAAATTTTGAGTCTACAACGTTTAGTTTAGGTGTGAGAGCCAAAATGAACTTTTTATTGCTTTAAACGCGTTTTCAGCCCCTGATTGTACATTTAAGGTGAAAATGTCAAAATCTTAAAAATGAGCATAAGCACAATGAAATTAATGCTGGAATCATCTTCAGGATGCTAGAATACACTAAATACAGCAAAAATTTTGAGTCTACAACGTTTAGTTTAGGTGTGAGAGCCAAAATGAACTTTTTATTGCTTTAAACGCGTTTTCAGCCCCTGATTGTACACTTAAGGTGAAAATGTCAAAATCTTCAAAATGAGCATAAGCACAATGAAATTAATGCTGGAATCATCTTCAGGATGCTAGAATACACTAAATACAGCAAAAATGTTGAGTCTACAACGTTTTGTTTAGGTGTGAGAGCCAAAATGAACTTTTTATGGCTTTAAATGCGTTTTCAGCCTGATTGTGCACTTTAGGTGAAAATGTCAAAATCTTCAAAATGAGCATAAGCACAATGAAATTAATGCTGGAATCATCTTCAGGATGCTAGAATACACTAAATACAGCAAAAATTTTGAGTCTACAACGTTTAGTTTAGGTGTGAGAGCCAAAATGAACTTTTTATTGCTTTAAACGCGTTTTCAGCCTGATTGTGCACTTTAGGTGAAAATGTCAAAATCTTAAAAATGAGCATAAGCACAATGAAATTAATGCTGGAATCATCTTCAGGATGCTAGAATACACTAAATACAGCAAAAATTTTGAGTCTACAACGTTTAGTTTAGGTGTGAGAGCCAAAATGAACTTTTTATTGCTTTAAACGCGTTTTCAGCCCTGATTGTACACTTAAGGTGAAAATGTCAAAATCTTCAAAATGAGCATAAGCACAATGAAATTAATGCTGGAATCATCTTCAGGATGCTAGAATACACTAAATACAGCAAAAATTTTGAGTCTACAACGTTTAGTTTAGGTGTGAGAGCCAAAATGAACTTTTTATTGCTTTAAACGCGTTTTCAGCCCCTGATTGTACACTTAAGGTGAAAATGTCAAAATCTTAAAAATGAGCATAAGCACAATGAAATTAATACTGGAATCATCTTCAGGATGCTAGAATACACTAAATACAGCAAAAATGTTGAGTCTACAACGTTTTGTTTAGGTGTGAGAGCCAAAATGAACTTTTTATGGCTTTAAATGCGTTTTCAGCCTGATTGTGCACTTTAGGTGAAAATGTCAAAATCTTCAAAATGAGCATAAGCACAATGAAATTAATGCTGGAATCATCTTAAGGGTGCTAGAATACACTAAATACAGCAAAAATTTTGAGTCTACAACGTTTAGTTTAGGTGTGAGAGCCAAAATGAACTTTTTATTGCTTTAAACGCGTTTTCAGCCCCTGATTGTACACTTAAGGTGAAAATGTCAAAATCTTCAAAATGAGCATAAGCACAATGAAATTAATGCTGGAATCATCTTCAGGATGCTAGAATACACTAAATACAGCAAAAATTTTGAGTCTACAACGTTTAGTTTAGGTGTGAGAGCCAAAATGAACTTTTTATTGCTTTAAACGCGTTTTCAGCCTGATTGTGCACTTTAGGTGAAAATGTCAAAATCTTAAAAATGAGCATAAGCACAATGAAATTAATGCTGGAATCATCTTCAGGATGCTAGAATACACTAAATACAGCAAAAATTTTGAGTCTACAACGTTTAGTTTAGGTGTGAGAGCCAAAATGAACTTTTTATTGCTTTAAACGTGTTTTCAGCCCCTGATTGTACACTTAAGGTGAAAATGTCAAAATCTTAAAAATGAGCATAAGCACAATGAAATTAATGCTGGAATCATCTTCAGGATGCTAGAATACACTAAATACAGCAAAAATGTTGAGTCTACAACGTTTTGTTTAGGTGTGAGAGCCAAAATGAACTTTTTATGGCTTTAAATGCGTTTTCAGCCTGATTGTGCACTTTAGGTGAAAATGTCAAAATCTTCAAAATGAGCATAAGCACAATGAAATTAATGCTGGAATCATCTTCAGGATGCTAGAATACACTAAATACAGCAAAAATTTTGAGTCTACAACGTTTAGTTTAGGTGTGAGAGCCAAAATGAACTTTTTATTGCTTTAAACGCGTTTTCAGCCCCTGATTGTACACTTAAGGTGAAAATGTCAAAATCTTAAAAATGAGCATAAGCACAATGAAATTAATACTGGAATCATCTTCAGGATGCTAGAATACACTAAATACAGCAAAAATGTTGAGTCTACAACGTTTTGTTTAGGTGTGAGAGCCAAAATGAACTTTTTATGGCTTTAAATGCGTTTTCAGCCTGATTGTGCACTTTAGGTGAAAATGTCAAAATCTTCAAAATGAGCATAAGCACAATGAAATTAATGCTGGAATCATCTTCAGGGTGCTAGAATACACTAAATACAGCAAAAATTTTGAGTCTACAACGTTTAGTTTAGGTGTGAGAGCCAAAATGAACTTTTTATTGCTTTAAACGCGTTTTCAGCCCCTGATTGTACACTTAAGGTGAAAATGTCAAAATCTTCAAAATGAGCATAAGCACAATGAAATTAATGCTGGAATCATCTTCAGGATGCTAGAATACACTAAATACAGCAAAAATTTTGAGTCTACAACGTTTAGTTTAGGTGTGAGAGCCAAAATGAACTTTTTATTGCTTTAAACGCGTTTTCAGCCTGATTGTGCACTTTAGGTGAAAATGTCAAAATCTTAAAAATGAGCATAAGCACAATGAAATTAATGCTGGAATCATCTTCAGGATGCTAGAATACACTAAATACAGCAAAAATTTTGAGTCTACAACGTTTAGTTTAGGTGTGAGAGCCAAAATGAACTTTTTATTGCTTTAAACGCGTTTTCAGCCCCTGATTGTACACTTAAGGTGAAAATGTCAAAATCTTAAAAATGAGCATAAGCACAATGAAATTAATGCTGGAATCATCTTCAGGATGCTAGAATACACTAAATACAGCAAAAATGTTGAGTCTACAACGTTTTGTTTAGGTGTGAGAGCCAAAATGAACTTTTTATGGCTTTAAATGCGTTTTCAGCCTGATTGTGCACTTTAGGTGAAAATGTCAAAATCTTCAAAATGAGCATAAGCACAATGAAATTAATGCTGGAATCATCTTCAGGATGCTAGAATACACTAAATACAGCAAAAATTTTGAGTCTACAACGTTTAGTTTAGGTGTGAGAGCCAAAATGAACTTTTTATTGCTTTAAACGCGTTTTCAGCCCCTGATTGTACACTTAAGGTGAAAATGTCAAAATCTTCAAAATGAGCATAAGCACAATGAAATTAATGCTGGAATCATCTTCAGGATGCTAGAATACACTAAATACAGCAAAAATTTTGAGTCTACAACGTTTAGTTTAGGTGTGAGAGCCAAAATGAACTTTTTATTGCTTTAAACGCGTTTTCAGCCTGATTGTGCACTTTAGGTGAAAATGTCAAAATCTTAAAAATGAGCATAAGCACAATGAAATTAATGCTGGAATCATCTTCAGGATGCTAGAATACACTAAATACAGCAAAAATTTTGAGTCTACAACGTTTAGTTTAGGTGTGAGAGCCAAAATGAACTTTTTATTGCTTTAAACGCGTTTTCAGCCCCTGATTGTACACTTAAGGTGAAAATGTCAAAATCTTCAAAATGAGCATAAGCACAATGAAATTAATGCTGGAATCATCTTCAGGATGCTAGAATACACTAAATACAGCAAAAATTTTGAGTCTACAACGTTTAGTTTAGGTGTGAGAGCCAAAATGAACTTTTTATTGCTTTAAACGCGTTTTCAGCCTGATTGTGCACTTTAGGTGAAAATGTCAAAATCTTAAAAATGAGCATAAGCACAATGAAATTAATGCTGGAATCATCTTCAGGATGCTAGAATACACTAAATACAGCAAAAATTTTGAGTCTACAACGTTTAGTTTAGGTGTGAGAGCCAAAATGAACTTTTTATTGCTTTAAACGCGTTTTCAGCCCCTGATTGTACACTTAAGGTGAAAATGTCAAAATCTTCAAAATGAGCATAAGCACAATGAAATTAATGCTGGAATCATCTTCAGGATGCTAGAATACACTAAATACAGCAAAAATGTTGAGTCTACAACGTTTTGTTTAGGTGTGAGAGCCAAAATGAACTTTTTATGGCTTTAAATGCGTTTTCAGCCTGATTGTGCACTTTAGGTGAAAATGTCAAAATCTTCAAAATGAGCATAAGCACAATGAAATTAATGCTGGAATCATCTTCAGGATGCTAGAATACACTAAATACAGCAAAAATTTTGAGTCTACAACGTTTAGTTTAGGTGTGAGAGCCAAAATGAACTTTTTATTGCTTTAAACGCGTTTTCAGCCCCTGATTGTACACTTAAGGTGAAAATGTCAAAATCTTCAAAATGAGCATAAGCACGATGAAATTAATGCTGGAATCATCTTCAGGATGCTAGAATACACTAAATACAGCAAAAATTTTGAGTCTACAACGTTTAGTTTAGGTGTGAGAGCCAAAATGAACTTTTTATTGCTTTAAACGCGTTTTCAGCCTGATTGTGCACTTAAGGTGAAAATGTCAAAATCCTAAAAATGAGCATAAGCACAATGAAATTAATGCTGGAATCATCTTCAGGATGCTAGAATACACTAAATACAGCAAAAAGTTTGAGTCTACAACGTTTAGTTTAGGTGTGAGAGCCAAAATGAACTTTTTATTGCTTTAAACGCGTTTTCAGCCCCTGATTGTACACTTAAGGTGAAAATGTCAAAATCTTCAAAATGAGCATAAGCACGATGAAATTAATGCTGGAATCATCTTCAGGATGCTAGAATACACTAAATACAGCAAAAATTTTGAGTCTACAACGTTTAGTTTAGGTGTGAGAGCCAAAATGAACTTTTTATTGCTTTAAACGCGTTTTCAGCCTGATTGTGCACTTAAGGTGAAAATGTCAAAATCCTAAAAATGAGCATAAGCACAATGAAATTAATGCTGGAATCATCTTCAGGATGCTAGAATACACTAAATACAGCAAAAAAGTTAGTTTGAGTCTACAACGTTTAGTTTAGGTGTGAGAGCCAAAATGAACTTTTTATTGCTTTAAACGCGTTTTCAGCCCCTGATTGTACACTTAAGGTGAAAATGTCAAAATCTTAAAAATGAGCATAAGCACAATGAAATTAATGCTGGAATCATCTTCAGGATGCTAGAATACACTAAATACAGCAAAAAGTTTGAGTCTACAACGTTTAGTTTAGGTGTGAGAGCCAAAATGAACTTTTTATTGCTTTAAACGCGTTTTCAGCCTGATTGTGCACTTAAGGTGAAAATGTCAAAATCCTAAAAATGAGCATAAGCACAATGAAATTAATGCTGGAATCATCTTCAGGATGCTAGAATACACTAAATACAGCAAAAAGTTTGAGTCTACAACGTTTAGTTTAGGTGTGAGAGCCAAAATGAACTTTTTATTGCTTTAAACGCGTTTTCAGCCCCTGATTGTACACTTAAGGTGAAAATGTCAAAATCTTAAAAATGAGCATAAGCACAATGAAATTAATGCTGGAATCATCTTCAGGATGCTAGAATACACTAAATACAGCAAAAAGTTTGAGTCTACAACGTTTAGTTTAGGTGTGAGAGCCAAAATGAACTTTTTATTACTTTAAACGCGTTTTCAGCCCCTGATTGTACACTTAAGGTGAAAATGTCAAAATCTTAAAAATGAGCATAAGCACAATTAAATTTTTGCTGGAATCATCTTCAGGATGCTAGAATACACTAAATACAGCAAAAAGTTTGAGTCTACAACGTTTAGTTTAGGTGTGAGAGCCAAAATGAACTTTTTATTGCTTTAAACGCGTTTTCAGCCCCTGATTGTACACTTAAGGTGAAAATGTCAAAATCTTAAAAATGAGCATAAGCACAATGAAATTAATGCTGGAATCATCTTCAGGATGCTAGAATACACTAAATACAGCAAAAATTTTGAGTCTACAAGGTTTAGTTTAGGTGTGAGAGCCAAAATGAACTTTTTATTGCTTTAAACGCGTTTTCAGCCTGATTGTGCACTTTAGGTGAAAATGTCAAAATCTTAAAAATGAGCATAAGCACAATGAAATTAATGCTGGAATCATCTTCAGGATGCTAGAATACACTAAATACAGCAAAAATTTTGAGTCTACAACGTTTAGTTTAGGTGTGAGAGCCAAAATGAACTTTTTATTGCTTTAAACGCGTTTTCAGCCCCTGATTGTACACTTAAGGTGAAAATGTCAAAATCTTCAAAATGAGCATAAGCACAATGAAATTAATGCTGGAATCATCTTCAGGATGCTAGAATACACTAAATACAGCAAAAATGTTGAGTCTACAACGTTTTGTTTAGGTGTGAGAGCCAAAATGAACTTTTTATGGCTTTAAATGCGTTTTCAGCCTGATTGTGCACTTTAGGTGAAAATGTCAAAATCTTCAAAATGAGCATAAGCACAATGAAATTAATGCTGGAATCATCTTCAGGATGCTAGAATACACTAAATACAGCAAAAATTTTGAGTCTACAACGTTTAGTTTAGGTGTGAGAGCCAAAATGAACTTTTTATTGCTTTAAACGCGTTTTCAGCCTGATTGTGCACTTTAGGTGAAAATGTCAAAATCTTAAAAATGAGCATAAGCACAATGAAAGTAATGCTGGAATCATCTTCAGGATGCTAGAATACACTAAATAAAGCAAAAATTTTGAGTCTACAACGTTTAGTTTAGGTGTGAGAGCCAAAATGAACTTTTTATTGCTTTAAACGCGTTTTCAGCCCCTGAGTGTACACTTAAGGTGAAAATGTCAAAATCTTCAAAATGAGCATAAGCACAATGAAATTAATGCTGGAATCATCTTCAGGATGCTAGAATACACTAAATACAGCAAAAATTTTGAGTCTACAACGTTTAGTTTAGGTGTGAGAGCCAAAATGAACTTTTTATTGCTTTAAACGCGTTTTCAGCCTGATTGTGCACTTAAGGTGAAAATGTCAAAATCTTAAAAATGAGCATAAGCACAATGAAATTAATGCTGGAATCATGTTCAGGATGCTAGAATACACTAAATACAGCAACAATTTTGAGTCTACAACGTTTAGTTTAGGTGTGAGAGCCAAAATGAACTTTTTATTGCTTTAAACGCGTTTTCAGCCCCTGATTGTACACTTAAGGTGAAAATGTCAAAATCTTCAAAATGAGCATAAGCACAATGAAATTAATGCTGGAATCATCTTCAGGATGCTAGAATACACTAAATACAGCAAAAAATTTGAGTCTACAACGTTTAGTTTAGGTGTGAGAGCCAAAATGAACTTTTTATTGCTTTAAACGCGTTTTCAGCCTGATTGTGCACTTAAGGTGAAAATGTCAAAATCCTAAAAATGAGCATAAGCACAATGAAATTAATGCTGGAATCATCTTCAGGATGCTAGAATACACTAAATACAGCAAAAAGTTTGAGTCTACAACGTTTAGTTTAGGTGTGAGAGCCAAAATGAACTTTTTATTGCTTTAAACGCGTTTTCAGCCCCTGATTGTACACTTAAGGTGAAAATGTCAAAATCTTCAAAATGAGCATAAGCACGATGAAATTAATGCTGGAATCATCTTCAGGATGCTAGAATACACTAAATACAGCAAAAATTTTGAGTCTACAACGTTTAGTTTAGGTGTGAGAGCCAAAATGAACTTTTTATTGCTTTAAACGCGTTTTCAGCCTGATTGTGCACTTAAGGTGAAAATGTCAAAATCCTAAAAATGAGCATAAGCACAATGAAATTAATGCTGGAATCATCTTCAGGATGCTAGAATACACTAAATACAGCAAAAAAGTTAGTTTGAGTCTACAACGTTTAGTTTAGGTGTGAGAGCCAAAATGAACTTTTTATTGCTTTAAACGCGTTTTCAGCCCCTGATTGTACACTTAAGGTGAAAATGTCAAAATCTTAAAAATGAGCATAAGCACAATGAAATTAATGCTGGAATCATCTTCAGGATGCTAGAATACACTAAATACAGCAAAAAGTTTGAGTCTACAACGTTTAGTTTAGGTGTGAGAGCCAAAATGAACTTTTTATTGCTTTAAACGCGTTTTCAGCCTGATTGTGCACTTAAGGTGAAAATGTCAAAATCCTAAAAATGAGCATAAGCACAATGAAATTAATGCTGGAATCATCTTCAGGATGCTAGAATACACTAAATACAGCAAAAAGTTTGAGTCTACAACGTTTAGTTTAGGTGTGAGAGCCAAAATGAACTTTTTATTGCTTTAAACGCGTTTTCAGCCCCTGATTGTACACTTAAGGTGAAAATGTCAAAATCTTAAAAATGAGCATAAGCACAATGAAATTAATGCTGGAATCATCTTCAGGATGCTAGAATACACTAAATACAGCAAAAAGTTTGAGTCTACAACGTTTAGTTTAGGTGTGAGAGCCAAAATGAACTTTTTATTACTTTAAACGCGTTTTCAGCCCCTGATTGTACACTTAAGGTGAAAATGTCAAAATCTTAAAAATGAGCATAAGCACAATTAAATTTTTGCTGGAATCATCTTCAGGATGCTAGAATACACTAAATACAGCAAAAAGTTTGAGTCTACAACGTTTAGTTTAGGTGTGAGAGCCAAAATGAACTTTTTATTGCTTTAAACGCGTTTTCAGCCCCTGATTGTACACTTAAGGTGAAAATGTCAAAATCTTAAAAATGAGCATAAGCACAATGAAATTAATGCTGGAATCATCTTCAGGATGCTAGAATACACTAAATACAGCAAAAATTTTGAGTCTACAAGGTTTAGTTTAGGTGTGAGAGCCAAAATGAACTTTTTATTGCTTTAAACGCGTTTTCAGCCTGATTGTGCACTTTAGGTGAAAATGTCAAAATCTTAAAAATGAGCATAAGCACAATGAAATTAATGCTGGAATCATCTTCAGGATGCTAGAATACACTAAATACAGCAAAAATTTTGAGTCTACAACGTTTAGTTTAGGTGTGAGAGCCAAAATGAACTTTTTATTGCTTTAAACGCGTTTTCAGCCCCTGATTGTACACTTAAGGTGAAAATGTCAAAATCTTCAAAATGAGCATAAGCACAATGAAATTAATGCTGGAATCATCTTCAGGATGCTAGAATACACTAAATACAGCAAAAATGTTGAGTCTACAACGTTTTGTTTAGGTGTGAGAGCCAAAATGAACTTTTTATGGCTTTAAATGCGTTTTCAGCCTGATTGTGCACTTTAGGTGAAAATGTCAAAATCTTCAAAATGAGCATAAGCACAATGAAATTAATGCTGGAATCATCTTCAGGATGCTAGAATACACTAAATACAGCAAAAATTTTGAGTCTACAACGTTTAGTTTAGGTGTGAGAGCCAAAATGAACTTTTTATTGCTTTAAACGCGTTTTCAGCCTGATTGTGCACTTTAGGTGAAAATGTCAAAATCTTAAAAATGAGCATAAGCACAATGAAAGTAATGCTGGAATCATCTTCAGGATGCTAGAATACACTAAATAAAGCAAAAATTTTGAGTCTACAACGTTTAGTTTAGGTGTGAGAGCCAAAATGAACTTTTTATTGCTTTAAACGCGTTTTCAGCCCCTGAGTGTACACTTAAGGTGAAAATGTCAAAATCTTCAAAATGAGCATAAGCACAATGAAATTAATGCTGGAATCATCTTCAGGATGCTAGAATACACTAAATACAGCAAAAATTTTGAGTCTACAACGTTTAGTTTAGGTGTGAGAGCCAAAATGAACTTTTTATTGCTTTAAACGCGTTTTCAGCCTGATTGTGCACTTAAGGTGAAAATGTCAAAATCTTAAAAATGAGCATAAGCACAATGAAATTAATGCTGGAATCATGTTCAGGATGCTAGAATACACTAAATACAGCAACAATTTTGAGTCTACAACGTTTAGTTTAGGTGTGAGAGCCAAAATGAACTTTTTATTGCTTTAAACGCGTTTTCAGCCCCTGATTGTACACTTAAGGTGAAAATGTCAAAATCTTCAAAATGAGCATAAGCACAATGAAATTAATGCTGGAATCATCTTCAGGATGCTAGAATACACTAAATACAGCAAAAAATTTGAGTCTACAACGTTTAGTTTATGTGTGAGAGCCAAAATGAACTTTTTATTGCTTTAAACGCGTTTTCAGCCTGATTGTGCACTTTAGGTGAAAATGTCAAAATCTTAAAAATGAGCATAAGCACAATGAAATTAATGCTGGAATCATCTTCAGGATGCTAGAATACACTAAATACAGCAAAAATTTTGAGTCTACAACGTTTAGTTTAGGTGTGAGAGCCAAAATGAACTTTTTATTGCTTTAAACGCGTTTTCAGCCCCTGATTGTACATTTAAGGTGAAAATGTCAAAATCTTAAAAATGAGCATAAGCACAATGAAATTAATGCTGGAATCATCTTCAGGATGCTAGAATACACTAAATACAGCAAAAATTTTGAGTCTACAACGTTTAGTTTAGGTGTGAGAGCCAAAATGAACTTTTTATTGCTTTAAACGCGTTTTCAGCCCCTGATTGTACACTTAAGGTGAAAATGTCAAAATCTTCAAAATGAGCATAAGCACAATGAAATTAATGCTGGAATCATCTTCAGGATGCTAGAATACACTAAATACAGCAAAAATGTTGAGTCTACAACGTTTTGTTTAGGTGTGAGAGCCAAAATGAACTTTTTATGGCTTTAAATGCGTTTTCAGCCTGATTGTGCACTTTAGGTGAAAATGTCAAAATCTTCAAAATGAGCATAAGCACAATGAAATTAATGCTGGAATCATCTTCAGGATGCTAGAATACACTAAATACAGCAAAAATTTTGAGTCTACAACGTTTAGTTTAGGTGTGAGAGCCAAAATGAACTTTTTATTGCTTTAAACGCGTTTTCAGCCTGATTGTGCACTTTAGGTGAAAATGTCAAAATCTTAAAAATGAGCATAAGCACAATGAAATTAATGCTGGAATCATCTTCAGGATGCTAGAATACACTAAATACAGCAAAAATTTTGAGTCTACAACGTTTAGTTTAGGTGTGAGAGCCAAAATGAACTTTTTATTGCTTTAAACGCGTTTTCAGCCCCTGATTGTACACTTAAGGTGAAAATGTCAAAATCTTCAAAATGAGCATAAGCACAATGAAATTAATGCTGGAATCATCTTCAGGATGCTAGAATACACTAAATACAGCAAAAATTTTGAGTCTACAACGTTTAGTTTAGGTGTGAGAGCCAAAATGAACTTTTTATTGCTTTAAACGCGTTTTCAGCCTGATTGTGCACTTTAGGTGAAAATGTCAAAATCTTCAAAATGAGCATAAGCACAATGAAGTTAATGCTGGAATCATCTTCAGGATGCTAGAATACACTAAATACAGCAAAAATTTTGAGTCTACAACGTTTAGTTTAGGTGTGAGAGCCAAAATGAACTTTTTATTGCTTTAAACGCGTTTTCAGCCTGATTGTGCACTTTAGGTGAAAATGTCAAAATCTTAAAAATGAGCATAAGCACAATGAAATTAATGCTGGAATCATCTTCAGGATGCTAGAATACACTAAATACAGCAAAAATTTTGAGTCTACAACGTTTAGTTTAGGTGTGAGAGCCAAAATGAACTTTTTATTGCTTTAAACGCGTTTTCAGCCCCTGATTGTACACTTAAGGTGAAAATGTCAAAATCTTCAAAATGAGCATAAGCACAATGAAATTAATGCTGGAATCATCTTCAGGATGCTAGAATACACTAAATACAGCAAAAATTTTGAGTCTACAACGTTTAGTTTAGGTGTGAGAGCCAAAATGAACTTTTTATTGCTTTAAACGCGTTTTCAGCCTGATTGTGCACTTAAGGTGAAAATGTCAAAATCTTAAAAATGAGCATAAGCACAATGAAATTAATGCTGGAATCATGTTCAGGATGCTAGAATACACTAAATACAGCAACAATTTTGAGTCTACAACGTTTAGTTTAGGTGTGAGAGCCAAAATGAACTTTTTATTGCTTTAAACGCGTTTTCAGCCCCTGATTGTACACTTAAGGTGAAAATGTCAAAATCTTCAAAATGAGCATAAGCACAATGAAATTAATGCTGGAATCATCTTCAGGATGCTAGAATACACTAAATACAGCAAAAATTTTGAGTCTACAACGTTTAGTTTAGGTGTGAGAGCCAAAATGAACTTTTTATTGCTTTAAACGCGTTTTCAGCCCCTGATTGTACACTTAAGGTGAAAATGTCAAAATCTTCAAAATGAGCATAAGCACAATGAAATTAATGCTGGAATCATCTTCAGGATGCTAGAATACACTAAATACAGCAAAAATGTTGAGTCTACAACGTTTTGTTTAGGTGTGAGAGCCAAAATGAACTTTTTATGGCTTTAAATGCGTTTTCAGCCTGATTGTGCACTTTAGGTGAAAATGTCAAAATCTTCAAAATGAGCATAAGCACAATGAAATTAATGCTGGAATCATCTTCAGGATGCTAGAATACACTAAATACAGCAAAAATTTTGAGTCTACAACGTTTAGTTTAGGTGTGAGAGCCAAAATGAACTTTTTATTGCTTTAAACGCGTTTTCAGCCTGATTGTGCACTTTAGGTGAAAATGTCAAAATCTTAAAAATGAGCATAAGCACAATGAAATTAATGCTGGAATCATCTTCAGGATGCTAGAATACACTAAATACAGCAAAAATTTTGAGTCTACAACGTTTAGTTTAGGTGTGAGAGCCAAAATGAACTTTTTATTGCTTTAAACGCGTTTTCAGCCCTGATTGTACACTTAAGGTGAAAATGTCAAAATCTTCAAAATGAGCATAAGCACAATGAAATTAATGCTGGAATCATCTTCAGGATGCTAGAATACACTAAATACAGCAAAAATTTTGAGTCTACAACGTTTAGTTTAGGTGTGAGAGCCAAAATGAACTTTTTATTGCTTTAAACGCGTTTTCAGCCCCTGATTGTACACTTAAGGTGAAAATGTCAAAATCTTAAAAATGAGCATAAGCACAATGAAATTAATACTGGAATCATCTTCAGGATGCTAGAATACACTAAATACAGCAAAAATGTTGAGTCTACAACGTTTTGTTTAGGTGTGAGAGCCAAAATGAACTTTTTATGGCTTTAAATGCGTTTTCAGCCTGATTGTGCACTTTAGGTGAAAATGTCAAAATCTTCAAAATGAGCATAAGCACAATGAAATTAATGCTGGAATCATCTTAAGGGTGCTAGAATACACTAAATACAGCAAAAATTTTGAGTCTACAACGTTTAGTTTAGGTGTGAGAGCCAAAATGAACTTTTTATTGCTTTAAACGCGTTTTCAGCCCCTGATTGTACACTTAAGGTGAAAATGTCAAAATCTTCAAAATGAGCATAAGCACAATGAAATTAATGCTGGAATCATCTTCAGGATGCTAGAATACACTAAATACAGCAAAAATTTTGAGTCTACAACGTTTAGTTTAGGTGTGAGAGCCAAAATGAACTTTTTATTGCTTTAAACGCGTTTTCAGCCTGATTGTGCACTTTAGGTGAAAATGTCAAAATCTTAAAAATGAGCATAAGCACAATGAAATTAATGCTGGAATCATCTTCAGGATGCTAGAATACACTAAATACAGCAAAAATTTTGAGTCTACAACGTTTAGTTTAGGTGTGAGAGCCAAAATGAACTTTTTATTGCTTTAAACGTGTTTTCAGCCCCTGATTGTACACTTAAGGTGAAAATGTCAAAATCTTAAAAATGAGCATAAGCACAATGAAATTAATGCTGGAATCATCTTCAGGATGCTAGAATACACTAAATACAGCAAAAATGTTGAGTCTACAACGTTTTGTTTAGGTGTGAGAGCCAAAATGAACTTTTTATGGCTTTAAATGCGTTTTCAGCCTGATTGTGCACTTTAGGTGAAAATGTCAAAATCTTCAAAATGAGCATAAGCACAATGAAATTAATGCTGGAATCATCTTCAGGATGCTAGAATACACTAAATACAGCAAAAATTTTGAGTCTACAACGTTTAGTTTAGGTGTGAGAGCCAAAATGAACTTTTTATTGCTTTAAACGCGTTTTCAGCCCCTGATTGTACACTTAAGGTGAAAATGTCAAAATCTTAAAAATGAGCATAAGCACAATGAAATTAATACTGGAATCATCTTCAGGATGCTAGAATACACTAAATACAGCAAAAATGTTGAGTCTACAACGTTTTGTTTAGGTGTGAGAGCCAAAATGAACTTTTTATGGCTTTAAATGCGTTTTCAGCCTGATTGTGCACTTTAGGTGAAAATGTCAAAATCTTCAAAATGAGCATAAGCACAATGAAATTAATGCTGGAATCATCTTCAGGGTGCTAGAATACACTAAATACAGCAAAAATTTTGAGTCTACAACGTTTAGTTTAGGTGTGAGAGCCAAAATGAACTTTTTATTGCTTTAAACGCGTTTTCAGCCCCTGATTGTACACTTAAGGTGAAAATGTCAAAATCTTCAAAATGAGCATAAGCACAATGAAATTAATGCTGGAATCATCTTCAGGATGCTAGAATACACTAAATACAGCAAAAATTTTGAGTCTACAACGTTTAGTTTAGGTGTGAGAGCCAAAATGAACTTTTTATTGCTTTAAACGCGTTTTCAGCCTGATTGTGCACTTTAGGTGAAAATGTCAAAATCTTAAAAATGAGCATAAGCACAATGAAATTAATGCTGGAATCATCTTCAGGATGCTAGAATACACTAAATACAGCAAAAATTTTGAGTCTACAACGTTTAGTTTAGGTGTGAGAGCCAAAATGAACTTTTTATTGCTTTAAACGCGTTTTCAGCCCCTGATTGTACACTTAAGGTGAAAATGTCAAAATCTTAAAAATGAGCATAAGCACAATGAAATTAATGCTGGAATCATCTTCAGGATGCTAGAATACACTAAATACAGCAAAAATGTTGAGTCTACAACGTTTTGTTTAGGTGTGAGAGCCAAAATGAACTTTTTATGGCTTTAAATGCGTTTTCAGCCTGATTGTGCACTTTAGGTGAAAATGTCAAAATCTTCAAAATGAGCATAAGCACAATGAAATTAATGCTGGAATCATCTTCAGGATGCTAGAATACACTAAATACAGCAAAAATTTTGAGTCTACAACGTTTAGTTTAGGTGTGAGAGCCAAAATGAACTTTTTATTGCTTTAAACGCGTTTTCAGCCCCTGATTGTACACTTAAGGTGAAAATGTCAAAATCTTCAAAATGAGCATAAGCACAATGAAATTAATGCTGGAATCATCTTCAGGATGCTAGAATACACTAAATACAGCAAAAATTTTGAGTCTACAACGTTTAGTTTAGGTGTGAGAGCCAAAATGAACTTTTTATTGCTTTAAACGCGTTTTCAGCCTGATTGTGCACTTTAGGTGAAAATGTCAAAATCTTAAAAATGAGCATAAGCACAATGAAATTAATGCTGGAATCATCTTCAGGATGCTAGAATACACTAAATACAGCAAAAATTTTGAGTCTACAACGTTTAGTTTAGGTGTGAGAGCCAAAATGAACTTTTTATTGCTTTAAACGCGTTTTCAGCCCCTGATTGTACACTTAAGGTGAAAATGTCAAAATCTTCAAAATGAGCATAAGCACAATGAAATTAATGCTGGAATCATCTTCAGGATGCTAGAATACACTAAATACAGCAAAAATTTTGAGTCTACAACGTTTAGTTTAGGTGTGAGAGCCAAAATGAACTTTTTATTGCTTTAAACGCGTTTTCAGCCTGATTGTGCACTTTAGGTGAAAATGTCAAAATCTTAAAAATGAGCATAAGCACAATGAAATTAATGCTGGAATCATCTTCAGGATGCTAGAATACACTAAATACAGCAAAAATTTTGAGTCTACAACGTTTAGTTTAGGTGTGAGAGCCAAAATGAACTTTTTATTGCTTTAAACGCGTTTTCAGCCCCTGATTGTACACTTAAGGTGAAAATGTCAAAATCTTCAAAATGAGCATAAGCACAATGAAATTAATGCTGGAATCATCTTCAGGATGCTAGAATACACTAAATACAGCAAAAATGTTGAGTCTACAACGTTTTGTTTAGGTGTGAGAGCCAAAATGAACTTTTTATGGCTTTAAATGCGTTTTCAGCCTGATTGTGCACTTTAGGTGAAAATGTCAAAATCTTCAAAATGAGCATAAGCACAATGAAATTAATGCTGGAATCATCTTCAGGATGCTAGAATACACTAAATACAGCAAAAATTTTGAGTCTACAACGTTTAGTTTAGGTGTGAGAGCCAAAATGAACTTTTTATTGCTTTAAACGCGTTTTCAGCCCCTGATTGTACACTTAAGGTGAAAATGTCAAAATCTTCAAAATGAGCATAAGCACGATGAAATTAATGCTGGAATCATCTTCAGGATGCTAGAATACACTAAATACAGCAAAAATTTTGAGTCTACAACGTTTAGTTTAGGTGTGAGAGCCAAAATGAACTTTTTATTGCTTTAAACGCGTTTTCAGCCTGATTGTGCACTTAAGGTGAAAATGTCAAAATCCTAAAAATGAGCATAAGCACAATGAAATTAATGCTGGAATCATCTTCAGGATGCTAGAATACACTAAATACAGCAAAAAGTTTGAGTCTACAACGTTTAGTTTAGGTGTGAGAGCCAAAATGAACTTTTTATTGCTTTAAACGCGTTTTCAGCCCCTGATTGTACACTTAAGGTGAAAATGTCAAAATCTTCAAAATGAGCATAAGCACGATGAAATTAATGCTGGAATCATCTTCAGGATGCTAGAATACACTAAATACAGCAAAAATTTTGAGTCTACAACGTTTAGTTTAGGTGTGAGAGCCAAAATGAACTTTTTATTGCTTTAAACGCGTTTTCAGCCTGATTGTGCACTTAAGGTGAAAATGTCAAAATCCTAAAAATGAGCATAAGCACAATGAAATTAATGCTGGAATCATCTTCAGGATGCTAGAATACACTAAATACAGCAAAAAAGTTAGTTTGAGTCTACAACGTTTAGTTTAGGTGTGAGAGCCAAAATGAACTTTTTATTGCTTTAAACGCGTTTTCAGCCCCTGATTGTACACTTAAGGTGAAAATGTCAAAATCTTAAAAATGAGCATAAGCACAATGAAATTAATGCTGGAATCATCTTCAGGATGCTAGAATACACTAAATACAGCAAAAAGTTTGAGTCTACAACGTTTAGTTTAGGTGTGAGAGCCAAAATGAACTTTTTATTGCTTTAAACGCGTTTTCAGCCTGATTGTGCACTTAAGGTGAAAATGTCAAAATCCTAAAAATGAGCATAAGCACAATGAAATTAATGCTGGAATCATCTTCAGGATGCTAGAATACACTAAATACAGCAAAAAGTTTGAGTCTACAACGTTTAGTTTAGGTGTGAGAGCCAAAATGAACTTTTTATTGCTTTAAACGCGTTTTCAGCCCCTGATTGTACACTTAAGGTGAAAATGTCAAAATCTTAAAAATGAGCATAAGCACAATGAAATTAATGCTGGAATCATCTTCAGGATGCTAGAATACACTAAATACAGCAAAAAGTTTGAGTCTACAACGTTTAGTTTAGGTGTGAGAGCCAAAATGAACTTTTTATTACTTTAAACGCGTTTTCAGCCCCTGATTGTACACTTAAGGTGAAAATGTCAAAATCTTAAAAATGAGCATAAGCACAATTAAATTTTTGCTGGAATCATCTTCAGGATGCTAGAATACACTAAATACAGCAAAAAGTTTGAGTCTACAACGTTTAGTTTAGGTGTGAGAGCCAAAATGAACTTTTTATTGCTTTAAACGCGTTTTCAGCCCCTGATTGTACACTTAAGGTGAAAATGTCAAAATCTTAAAAATGAGCATAAGCACAATGAAATTAATGCTGGAATCATCTTCAGGATGCTAGAATACACTAAATACAGCAAAAATTTTGAGTCTACAAGGTTTAGTTTAGGTGTGAGAGCCAAAATGAACTTTTTATTGCTTTAAACGCGTTTTCAGCCTGATTGTGCACTTTAGGTGAAAATGTCAAAATCTTAAAAATGAGCATAAGCACAATGAAATTAATGCTGGAATCATCTTCAGGATGCTAGAATACACTAAATACAGCAAAAATTTTGAGTCTACAACGTTTAGTTTAGGTGTGAGAGCCAAAATGAACTTTTTATTGCTTTAAACGCGTTTTCAGCCCCTGATTGTACACTTAAGGTGAAAATGTCAAAATCTTCAAAATGAGCATAAGCACAATGAAATTAATGCTGGAATCATCTTCAGGATGCTAGAATACACTAAATACAGCAAAAATGTTGAGTCTACAACGTTTTGTTTAGGTGTGAGAGCCAAAATGAACTTTTTATGGCTTTAAATGCGTTTTCAGCCTGATTGTGCACTTTAGGTGAAAATGTCAAAATCTTCAAAATGAGCATAAGCACAATGAAATTAATGCTGGAATCATCTTCAGGATGCTAGAATACACTAAATACAGCAAAAATTTTGAGTCTACAACGTTTAGTTTAGGTGTGAGAGCCAAAATGAACTTTTTATTGCTTTAAACGCGTTTTCAGCCTGATTGTGCACTTTAGGTGAAAATGTCAAAATCTTAAAAATGAGCATAAGCACAATGAAAGTAATGCTGGAATCATCTTCAGGATGCTAGAATACACTAAATAAAGCAAAAATTTTGAGTCTACAACGTTTAGTTTAGGTGTGAGAGCCAAAATGAACTTTTTATTGCTTTAAACGCGTTTTCAGCCCCTGATTGTACACTTAAGGTGAAAATGTCAAAATCTTCAAAATGAGCATAAGCACAATGAAATTAATGCTGGAATCATCTTCAGGATGCTAGAATACACTAAATACAGCAAAAATTTTGAGTCTACAACGTTTAGTTTAGGTGTGAGAGCCAAAATGAACTTTTTATTGCTTTAAACGCGTTTTCAGCCTGATTGTGCACTTAAGGTGAAAATGTCAAAATCTTAAAAATGAGCATAAGCACAATGAAATTAATGCTGGAATCATGTTCAGGATGCTAGAATACACTAAATACAGCAACAATTTTGAGTCTACAACGTTTAGTTTAGGTGTGAGAGCCAAAATGAACTTTTTATTGCTTTAAACGCGTTTTCAGCCCCTGATTGTACACTTAAGGTGAAAATGTCAAAATCTTCAAAATGAGCATAAGCACAATGAAATTAATGCTGGAATCATCTTCAGGATGCTAGAATACACTAAATACAGCAAAAAATTTGAGTCTACAACGTTTAGTTTATGTGTGAGAGCCAAAATGAACTTTTTATTGCTTTAAACGCGTTTTCAGCCTGATTGTGCACTTTAGGTGAAAATGTCAAAATCTTAAAAATGAGCATAAGCACAATGAAATTAATGCTGGAATCATCTTCAGGATGCTAGAATACACTAAATACAGCAAAAATTTTGAGTCTACAACGTTTAGTTTAGGTGTGAGAGCCAAAATGAACTTTTTATTGCTTTAAACGCGTTTTCAGCCCCTGATTGTACATTTAAGGTGAAAATGTCAAAATCTTAAAAATGAGCATAAGCACAATGAAATTAATGCTGGAATCATCTTCAGGATGCTAGAATACACTAAATACAGCAAAAATTTTGAGTCTACAACGTTTAGTTTAGGTGTGAGAGCCAAAATGAACTTTTTATTGCTTTAAACGCGTTTTCAGCCCCTGATTGTACACTTAAGGTGAAAATGTCAAAATCTTCAAAATGAGCATAAGCACAATGAAATTAATGCTGGAATCATCTTCAGGATGCTAGAATACACTAAATACAGCAAAAATGTTGAGTCTACAACGTTTTGTTTAGGTGTGAGAGCCAAAATGAACTTTTTATGGCTTTAAATGCGTTTTCAGCCTGATTGTGCACTTTAGGTGAAAATGTCAAAATCTTCAAAATGAGCATAAGCACAATGAAATTAATGCTGGAATCATCTTCAGGATGCTAGAATACACTAAATACAGCAAAAATTTTGAGTCTACAACGTTTAGTTTAGGTGTGAGAGCCAAAATGAACTTTTTATTGCTTTAAACGCGTTTTCAGCCTGATTGTGCACTTTAGGTGAAAATGTCAAAATCTTAAAAATGAGCATAAGCACAATGAAATTAATGCTGGAATCATCTTCAGGATGCTAGAATACACTAAATACAGCAAAAATTTTGAGTCTACAACGTTTAGTTTAGGTGTGAGAGCCAAAATGAACTTTTTATTGCTTTAAACGCGTTTTCAGCCCCTGATTGTACACTTAAGGTGAAAATGTCAAAATCTTCAAAATGAGCATAAGCACAATGAAATTAATGCTGGAATCATCTTCAGGATGCTAGAATACACTAAATACAGCAAAAATTTTGAGTCTACAACGTTTAGTTTAGGTGTGAGAGCCAAAATGAACTTTTTATTGCTTTAAACGCGTTTTCAGCCTGATTGTGCACTTTAGGTGAAAATGTCAAAATCTTCAAAATGAGCATAAGCACAATGAAGTTAATGCTGGAATCATCTTCAGGATGCTAGAATACACTAAATACAGCAAAAATTTTGAGTCTACAACGTTTAGTTTAGGTGTGAGAGCCAAAATGAACTTTTTATTGCTTTAAACGCGTTTTCAGCCTGATTGTGCACTTTAGGTGAAAATGTCAAAATCTTAAAAATGAGCATAAGCACAATGAAATTAATGCTGGAATCATCTTCAGGATGCTAGAATACACTAAATACAGCAAAAATTTTGAGTCTACAACGTTTAGTTTAGGTGTGAGAGCCAAAATGAACTTTTTATTGCTTTAAACGCGTTTTCAGCCCCTGATTGTACACTTAAGGTGAAAATGTCAAAATCTTCAAAATGAGCATAAGCACAATGAAATTAATGCTGGAATCATCTTCAGGATGCTAGAATACACTAAATACAGCAAAAATTTTGAGTCTACAACGTTTAGTTTAGGTGTGAGAGCCAAAATGAACTTTTTATTGCTTTAAACGCGTTTTCAGCCTGATTGTGCACTTAAGGTGAAAATGTCAAAATCTTAAAAATGAGCATAAGCACAATGAAATTAATGCTGGAATCATGTTCAGGATGCTAGAATACACTAAATACAGCAACAATTTTGAGTCTACAACGTTTAGTTTAGGTGTGAGAGCCAAAATGAACTTTTTATTGCTTTAAACGCGTTTTCAGCCCCTGATTGTACACTTAAGGTGAAAATGTCAAAATCTTCAAAATGAGCATAAGCACAATGAAATTAATGCTGGAATCATCTTCAGGATGCTAGAATACACTAAATACAGCAAAAAATTTGAGTCTACAACGTTTAGTTTATGTGTGAGAGCCAAAATGAACTTTTTATTGCTTTAAACGCGTTTTCAGCCTGATTGTGCACTTTAGGTGAAAATGTCAAAATCTTAAAAATGAGCATAAGCACAATGAAATTAATGCTGGAATCATCTTCAGGATGCTAGAATACACTAAATACAGCAAAAATTTTGAGTCTACAACGTTTAGTTTAGGTGTGAGAGCCAAAATGAACTTTTTATTGCTTTAAACGCGTTTTCAGCCCCTGATTGTACATTTAAGGTGAAAATGTCAAAATCTTAAAAATGAGCATAAGCACAATGAAATTAATGCTGGAATCATCTTCAGGATGCTAGAATACACTAAATACAGCAAAAATTTTGAGTCTACAACGTTTAGTTTAGGTGTGAGAGCCAAAATGAACTTTTTATTGCTTTAAACGCGTTTTCAGCCCCTGATTGTACACTTAAGGTGAAAATGTCAAAATCTTCAAAATGAGCATAAGCACAATGAAATTAATGCTGGAATCATCTTCAGGATGCTAGAATACACTAAATACAGCAAAAATGTTGAGTCTACAACGTTTTGTTTAGGTGTGAGAGCCAAAATGAACTTTTTATGGCTTTAAATGCGTTTTCAGCCTGATTGTGCACTTTAGGTGAAAATGTCAAAATCTTCAAAATGAGCATAAGCACAATGAAATTAATGCTGGAATCATCTTCAGGATGCTAGAATACACTAAATACAGCAAAAATTTTGAGTCTACAACGTTTAGTTTAGGTGTGAGAGCCAAAATGAACTTTTTATTGCTTTAAACGCGTTTTCAGCCTGATTGTGCACTTTAGGTGAAAATGTCAAAATCTTAAAAATGAGCATAAGCACAATGAAATTAATGCTGGAATCATCTTCAGGATGCTAGAATACACTAAATACAGCAAAAATTTTGAGTCTACAACGTTTAGTTTAGGTGTGAGAGCCAAAATGAACTTTTTATTGCTTTAAACGCGTTTTCAGCCCTGATTGTACACTTAAGGTGAAAATGTCAAAATCTTCAAAATGAGCATAAGCACAATGAAATTAATGCTGGAATCATCTTCAGGATGCTAGAATACACTAAATACAGCAAAAATTTTGAGTCTACAACGTTTAGTTTAGGTGTGAGAGCCAAAATGAACTTTTTATTGCTTTAAACGCGTTTTCAGCCCCTGATTGTACACTTAAGGTGAAAATGTCAAAATCTTAAAAATGAGCATAAGCACAATGAAATTAATACTGGAATCATCTTCAGGATGCTAGAATACACTAAATACAGCAAAAATGTTGAGTCTACAACGTTTTGTTTAGGTGTGAGAGCCAAAATGAACTTTTTATGGCTTTAAATGCGTTTTCAGCCTGATTGTGCACTTTAGGTGAAAATGTCAAAATCTTCAAAATGAGCATAAGCACAATGAAATTAATGCTGGAATCATCTTAAGGGTGCTAGAATACACTAAATACAGCAAAAATTTTGAGTCTACAACGTTTAGTTTAGGTGTGAGAGCCAAAATGAACTTTTTATTGCTTTAAACGCGTTTTCAGCCCCTGATTGTACACTTAAGGTGAAAATGTCAAAATCTTCAAAATGAGCATAAGCACAATGAAATTAATGCTGGAATCATCTTCAGGATGCTAGAATACACTAAATACAGCAAAAATTTTGAGTCTACAACGTTTAGTTTAGGTGTGAGAGCCAAAATGAACTTTTTATTGCTTTAAACGCGTTTTCAGCCTGATTGTGCACTTTAGGTGAAAATGTCAAAATCTTAAAAATGAGCATAAGCACAATGAAATTAATGCTGGAATCATCTTCAGGATGCTAGAATACACTAAATACAGCAAAAATTTTGAGTCTACAACGTTTAGTTTAGGTGTGAGAGCCAAAATGAACTTTTTATTGCTTTAAACGTGTTTTCAGCCCCTGATTGTACACTTAAGGTGAAAATGTCAAAATCTTAAAAATGAGCATAAGCACAATGAAATTAATGCTGGAATCATCTTCAGGATGCTAGAATACACTAAATACAGCAAAAATGTTGAGTCTACAACGTTTTGTTTAGGTGTGAGAGCCAAAATGAACTTTTTATGGCTTTAAATGCGTTTTCAGCCTGATTGTGCACTTTAGGTGAAAATGTCAAAATCTTCAAAATGAGCATAAGCACAATGAAATTAATGCTGGAATCATCTTCAGGATGCTAGAATACACTAAATACAGCAAAAATTTTGAGTCTACAACGTTTAGTTTAGGTGTGAGAGCCAAAATGAACTTTTTATTGCTTTAAACGCGTTTTCAGCCCCTGATTGTACACTTAAGGTGAAAATGTCAAAATCTTAAAAATGAGCATAAGCACAATGAAATTAATACTGGAATCATCTTCAGGATGCTAGAATACACTAAATACAGCAAAAATGTTGAGTCTACAACGTTTTGTTTAGGTGTGAGAGCCAAAATGAACTTTTTATGGCTTTAAATGCGTTTTCAGCCTGATTGTGCACTTTAGGTGAAAATGTCAAAATCTTCAAAATGAGCATAAGCACAATGAAATTAATGCTGGAATCATCTTCAGGGTGCTAGAATACACTAAATACAGCAAAAATTTTGAGTCTACAACGTTTAGTTTAGGTGTGAGAGCCAAAATGAACTTTTTATTGCTTTAAACGCGTTTTCAGCCCCTGATTGTACACTTAAGGTGAAAATGTCAAAATCTTCAAAATGAGCATAAGCACAATGAAATTAATGCTGGAATCATCTTCAGGATGCTAGAATACACTAAATACAGCAAAAATTTTGAGTCTACAACGTTTAGTTTAGGTGTGAGAGCCAAAATGAACTTTTTATTGCTTTAAACGCGTTTTCAGCCTGATTGTGCACTTTAGGTGAAAATGTCAAAATCTTAAAAATGAGCATAAGCACAATGAAATTAATGCTGGAATCATCTTCAGGATGCTAGAATACACTAAATACAGCAAAAATTTTGAGTCTACAACGTTTAGTTTAGGTGTGAGAGCCAAAATGAACTTTTTATTGCTTTAAACGCGTTTTCAGCCCCTGATTGTACACTTAAGGTGAAAATGTCAAAATCTTAAAAATGAGCATAAGCACAATGAAATTAATGCTGGAATCATCTTCAGGATGCTAGAATACACTAAATACAGCAAAAATGTTGAGTCTACAACGTTTTGTTTAGGTGTGAGAGCCAAAATGAACTTTTTATGGCTTTAAATGCGTTTTCAGCCTGATTGTGCACTTTAGGTGAAAATGTCAAAATCTTCAAAATGAGCATAAGCACAATGAAATTAATGCTGGAATCATCTTCAGGATGCTAGAATACACTAAATACAGCAAAAATTTTGAGTCTACAACGTTTAGTTTAGGTGTGAGAGCCAAAATGAACTTTTTATTGCTTTAAACGCGTTTTCAGCCCCTGATTGTACACTTAAGGTGAAAATGTCAAAATCTTCAAAATGAGCATAAGCACAATGAAATTAATGCTGGAATCATCTTCAGGATGCTAGAATACACTAAATACAGCAAAAATTTTGAGTCTACAACGTTTAGTTTAGGTGTGAGAGCCAAAATGAACTTTTTATTGCTTTAAACGCGTTTTCAGCCTGATTGTGCACTTTAGGTGAAAATGTCAAAATCTTAAAAATGAGCATAAGCACAATGAAATTAATGCTGGAATCATCTTCAGGATGCTAGAATACACTAAATACAGCAAAAATTTTGAGTCTACAACGTTTAGTTTAGGTGTGAGAGCCAAAATGAACTTTTTATTGCTTTAAACGCGTTTTCAGCCCCTGATTGTACACTTAAGGTGAAAATGTCAAAATCTTCAAAATGAGCATAAGCACAATGAAATTAATGCTGGAATCATCTTCAGGATGCTAGAATACACTAAATACAGCAAAAATTTTGAGTCTACAACGTTTAGTTTAGGTGTGAGAGCCAAAATGAACTTTTTATTGCTTTAAACGCGTTTTCAGCCTGATTGTGCACTTTAGGTGAAAATGTCAAAATCTTAAAAATGAGCATAAGCACAATGAAATTAATGCTGGAATCATCTTCAGGATGCTAGAATACACTAAATACAGCAAAAATTTTGAGTCTACAACGTTTAGTTTAGGTGTGAGAGCCAAAATGAACTTTTTATTGCTTTAAACGCGTTTTCAGCCCCTGATTGTACACTTAAGGTGAAAATGTCAAAATCTTCAAAATGAGCATAAGCACAATGAAATTAATGCTGGAATCATCTTCAGGATGCTAGAATACACTAAATACAGCAAAAATGTTGAGTCTACAACGTTTTGTTTAGGTGTGAGAGCCAAAATGAACTTTTTATGGCTTTAAATGCGTTTTCAGCCTGATTGTGCACTTTAGGTGAAAATGTCAAAATCTTCAAAATGAGCATAAGCACAATGAAATTAATGCTGGAATCATCTTCAGGATGCTAGAATACACTAAATACAGCAAAAATTTTGAGTCTACAACGTTTAGTTTAGGTGTGAGAGCCAAAATGAACTTTTTATTGCTTTAAACGCGTTTTCAGCCCCTGATTGTACACTTAAGGTGAAAATGTCAAAATCTTCAAAATGAGCATAAGCACGATGAAATTAATGCTGGAATCATCTTCAGGATGCTAGAATACACTAAATACAGCAAAAATTTTGAGTCTACAACGTTTAGTTTAGGTGTGAGAGCCAAAATGAACTTTTTATTGCTTTAAACGCGTTTTCAGCCTGATTGTGCACTTAAGGTGAAAATGTCAAAATCCTAAAAATGAGCATAAGCACAATGAAATTAATGCTGGAATCATCTTCAGGATGCTAGAATACACTAAATACAGCAAAAAGTTTGAGTCTACAACGTTTAGTTTAGGTGTGAGAGCCAAAATGAACTTTTTATTGCTTTAAACGCGTTTTCAGCCCCTGATTGTACACTTAAGGTGAAAATGTCAAAATCTTCAAAATGAGCATAAGCACGATGAAATTAATGCTGGAATCATCTTCAGGATGCTAGAATACACTAAATACAGCAAAAATTTTGAGTCTACAACGTTTAGTTTAGGTGTGAGAGCCAAAATGAACTTTTTATTGCTTTAAACGCGTTTTCAGCCTGATTGTGCACTTAAGGTGAAAATGTCAAAATCCTAAAAATGAGCATAAGCACAATGAAATTAATGCTGGAATCATCTTCAGGATGCTAGAATACACTAAATACAGCAAAAAAGTTAGTTTGAGTCTACAACGTTTAGTTTAGGTGTGAGAGCCAAAATGAACTTTTTATTGCTTTAAACGCGTTTTCAGCCCCTGATTGTACACTTAAGGTGAAAATGTCAAAATCTTAAAAATGAGCATAAGCACAATGAAATTAATGCTGGAATCATCTTCAGGATGCTAGAATACACTAAATACAGCAAAAAGTTTGAGTCTACAACGTCTAGTTTAGGTGTGAGAGCCAAAATGAACTTTTTATTGCTTTAAACGCGTTTTCAGCCTGATTGTGCACTTAAGGTGAAAATGTCAAAATCCTAAAAATGAGCATAAGCACAATGAAATTAATGCTGGAATCATCTTCAGGATGCTAGAATACACTAAATACAGCAAAAAGTTTGAGTCTACAACGTTTAGTTTAGGTGTGAGAGCCAAAATGAACTTTTTATTGCTTTAAACGCGTTTTCAGCCCCTGATTGTACACTTAAGGTGAAAATGTCAAAATCTTAAAAATGAGCATAAGCACAATGAAATTAATGCTGGAATCATCTTCAGGATGCTAGAATACACTAAATACAGCAAAAAGTTTGAGTCTACAACGTTTAGTTTAGGTGTGAGAGCCAAAATGAACTTTTTATTACTTTAAACGCGTTTTCAGCCCCTGATTGTACACTTAAGGTGAAAATGTCAAAATCTTAAAAATGAGCATAAGCACAATTAAATTTTTGCTGGAATCATCTTCAGGATGCTAGAATACACTAAATACAGCAAAAAGTTTGAGTCTACAACGTTTAGTTTAGGTGTGAGAGCCAAAATGAACTTTTTATTGCTTTAAACGCGTTTTCAGCCCCTGATTGTACACTTAAGGTGAAAATGTCAAAATCTTAAAAATGAGCATAAGCACAATGAAATTAATGCTGGAATCATCTTCAGGATGCTAGAATACACTAAATACAGCAAAAATTTTGAGTCTACAAGGTTTAGTTTAGGTGTGAGAGCCAAAATGAACTTTTTATTGCTTTAAACGCGTTTTCAGCCTGATTGTGCACTTTAGGTGAAAATGTCAAAATCTTAAAAATGAGCATAAGCACAATGAAATTAATGCTGGAATCATCTTCAGGATGCTAGAATACACTAAATACAGCAAAAATTTTGAGTCTACAACGTTTAGTTTAGGTGTGAGAGCCAAAATGAACTTTTTATTGCTTTAAACGCGTTTTCAGCCCCTGATTGTACACTTAAGGTGAAAATGTCAAAATCTTCAAAATGAGCATAAGCACAATGAAATTAATGCTGGAATCATCTTCAGGATGCTAGAATACACTAAATACAGCAAAAATGTTGAGTCTACAACGTTTTGTTTAGGTGTGAGAGCCAAAATGAACTTTTTATGGCTTTAAATGCGTTTTCAGCCTGATTGTGCACTTTAGGTGAAAATGTCAAAATCTTCAAAATGAGCATAAGCACAATGAAATTAATGCTGGAATCATCTTCAGGATGCTAGAATACACTAAATACAGCAAAAATTTTGAGTCTACAACGTTTAGTTTAGGTGTGAGAGCCAAAATGAACTTTTTATTGCTTTAAACGCGTTTTCAGCCTGATTGTGCACTTTAGGTGAAAATGTCAAAATCTTAAAAATGAGCATAAGCACAATGAAAGTAATGCTGGAATCATCTTCAGGATGCTAGAATACACTAAATAAAGCAAAAATTTTGAGTCTACAACGTTTAGTTTAGGTGTGAGAGCCAAAATGAACTTTTTATTGCTTTAAACGCGTTTTCAGCCCCTGATTGTACACTTAAGGTGAAAATGTCAAAATCTTCAAAATGAGCATAAGCACAATGAAATTAATGCTGGAATCATCTTCAGGATGCTAGAATACACTAAATACAGCAAAAATTTTGAGTCTACAACGTTTAGTTTAGGTGTGAGAGCCAAAATGAACTTTTTATTGCTTTAAACGCGTTTTCAGCCTGATTGTGCACTTAAGGTGAAAATGTCAAAATCTTAAAAATGAGCATAAGCACAATGAAATTAATGCTGGAATCATGTTCAGGATGCTAGAATACACTAAATACAGCAACAATTTTGAGTCTACAACGTTTAGTTTAGGTGTGAGAGCCAAAATGAACTTTTTATTGCTTTAAACGCGTTTTCAGCCCCTGATTGTACACTTAAGGTGAAAATGTCAAAATCTTCAAAATGAGCATAAGCACAATGAAATTAATGCTGGAATCATCTTCAGGATGCTAGAATACACTAAATACAGCAAAAAATTTGAGTCTACAACGTTTAGTTTATGTGTGAGAGCCAAAATGAACTTTTTATTGCTTTAAACGCGTTTTCAGCCTGATTGTGCACTTTAGGTGAAAATGTCAAAATCTTAAAAATGAGCATAAGCACAATGAAATTAATGCTGGAATCATCTTCAGGATGCTAGAATACACTAAATACAGCAAAAATTTTGAGTCTACAACGTTTAGTTTAGGTGTGAGAGCCAAAATGAACTTTTTATTGCTTTAAACGCGTTTTCAGCCCCTGATTGTACATTTAAGGTGAAAATGTCAAAATCTTAAAAATGAGCATAAGCACAATGAAATTAATGCTGGAATCATCTTCAGGATGCTAGAATACACTAAATACAGCAAAAATTTTGAGTCTACAACGTTTAGTTTAGGTGTGAGAGCCAAAATGAACTTTTTATTGCTTTAAACGCGTTTTCAGCCCCTGATTGTACACTTAAGGTGAAAATGTCAAAATCTTCAAAATGAGCATAAGCACAATGAAATTAATGCTGGAATCATCTTCAGGATGCTAGAATACACTAAATACAGCAAAAATGTTGAGTCTACAACGTTTTGTTTAGGTGTGAGAGCCAAAATGAACTTTTTATGGCTTTAAATGCGTTTTCAGCCTGATTGTGCACTTTAGGTGAAAATGTCAAAATCTTCAAAATGAGCATAAGCACAATGAAATTAATGCTGGAATCATCTTCAGGATGCTAGAATACACTAAATACAGCAAAAATTTTGAGTCTACAACGTTTAGTTTAGGTGTGAGAGCCAAAATGAACTTTTTATTGCTTTAAACGCGTTTTCAGCCTGATTGTGCACTTTAGGTGAAAATGTCAAAATCTTAAAAATGAGCATAAGCACAATGAAATTAATGCTGGAATCATCTTCAGGATGCTAGAATACACTAAATACAGCAAAAATTTTGAGTCTACAACGTTTAGTTTAGGTGTGAGAGCCAAAATGAACTTTTTATTGCTTTAAACGCGTTTTCAGCCCCTGATTGTACACTTTAGGTGAAAATGTCAAAATCTTCAAAATGAGCATAAGCACAATGAAATTAATGCTGGAATCATCTTCAGGATGCTAGAATACACTAAATACAGCAAAAATTTTGAGTCTACAACGTTTAGTTTAGGTGTGAGAGCCAAAATGAACTTTTTATTGCTTTAAACGCGTTTTCAGCCCCTGATTGTACACTTAAGGTGAAAATGTCAAAATCTTAAAAATGAGCATAAGCACAATGAAATTAATGCTGGAATCATCTTCAGGATGCTAGAATACACTAAATACAGCAAAAATTTTGAGTCTACAACGTTTAGTTTAGGTGTGAGAGCCAAAATGAACTTTTTATTGCTTTAAACGCGTTTTCAGCCCCTGATTGTACACTTAAGGTGAAAATGTCAAAATCTTAAAAATGAGCATAAGCACAATGAAATTAATACTGGAATCATCTTCAGGATGCTAGAATACACTAAATACAGCAAAAATGTTGAGTCTACAACGTTTTGTTTAGGTGTGAGAGCCAAAATGAACTTTTTATGGCTTTAAATGCGTTTTCAGCCTGATTGTGCACTTTAGGTGAAAATGTCAAAATCTTCAAAATGAGCATAAGCACAATGAAATTAATGCTGGAATCATCTTCAGGGTGCTAGAATACACTAAATACAGCAAAAATTTTGAGTCTACAACGTTTAGTTTAAGTGTGAGAGCCAAAATGAACTTTTTATTGCTTTAAACGCGTTTTCAGCCCCTGATTGTACACTTAAGGTGAAAATGTCAAAATCTTCAAAATGAGCATAAGCACAATGAAATTAATGCTGGAATCATCTTCAGGATGCTAGAATACACTAAATACAGCAAAAATTTTGAGTCTACAACGTTTAGTTTAGGTGTGAGAGCCAAAATGAACTTTTTATTGCTTTAAACGCGTTTTCAGCCTGATTGTGCACTTTAGGTGAAAATGTCAAAATCTTAAAAATGAGCATAAGCACAATGAAATTAATGCTGGAATCATCTTCAGGATGCTAGAATACACTAAATACAGCAAAAATTTTGAGTCTACAACGTTTAGTTTAGGTGTGAGAGCCAAAATGAACTTTTTATTGCTTTAAACGCGTTTTCAGCCCCTGATTGTACACTTAAGGTGAAAATGTCAAAATCTTAAAAATGAGCATAAGCACAATGAAATTAATGCTGGAATCATCTTCAGGATGCTAGAATACACTAAATACAGCAAAAATGTTGAGTCTACAACGTTTTGTTTAGGTGTGAGAGCCAAAATGAACTTTTTATGGCTTTAAATGCGTTTTCAGCCTGATTGTGCACTTTAGGTGAAAATGTCAAAATCTTCAAAATGAGCATAAGCACAATGAAATTAATGCTGGAATCATCTTCAGGATGCTAGAATACACTAAATACAGCAAAAATTTTGAGTCTACAACGTTTAGTTTAGGTGTGAGAGCCAAAATGAACTTTTTATTGCTTTAAACGCGTTTTCAGCCCCTGATTGTACACTTAAGGTGAAAATGTCAAAATCTTCAAAATGAGCATAAGCACAATGAAATTAATGCTGGAATCATCTTCAGGATGCTAGAATACACTAAATACAGCAAAAATTTTGAGTCTACAACGTTTAGTTTAGGTGTGAGAGCCAAAATGAACTTTTTATTGCTTTAAACGCGTTTTCAGCCCCTGATTGTACACTTAAGGTGAAAATGTCAAAATCTTCAAAATGAGCATAAGCACAATGAAATTAATGCTGGAATCATCTTCAGGATGCTAGAATACACTAAATACAGCAAAAATGTTGAGTCTACAACGTTTTGTTTAGGTGTGAGAGCCAAAATGAACTTTTTATTGCTTTAAACGCGTTTTCAGCCCCTGATTGTACACTTAAGGTGAAAATGTCAAAATCTTCAAAATGAGCATAAGCACGATGAAATTAATGCTGGAATCATCTTCAGGATGCTAGAATACACTAAATACAGCAAAAATTTTGAGTCTACAACGTTTAGTTTAGGTGTGAGAGCCAAAATGAACTTTTTATGGCTTTAAATGCGTTTTCAGCCTGATTGTGCACTTTAGGTGAAAATGTCAAAATCTTCAAAATGAGCATAAGCACAATGAAATTAATGCTGGAATCATCTTCAGGATGCTAGAATACACTAAATACAGCAAAAATTTTAAGTCTACAACGTTTAGTTTAGGTGTGAGAGCCAAAATGAACTTTTTATTGCTTTAAACGCGTTTTCAGCCCCTGATTGTACACTTAAGGTGAAAATGTCAAAATCTTAAAAATGAGCATAAGCACAATGAAATTAATACTGGAATCATCTTCAGGATGCTAGAATACACTAAATACAGCAAAAATGTTGAGTCTACAACGTTTTGTTTAGGTGTGAGAGCCAAAATGAACTTTTTATGGCTTTAAATGCGTTTTCAGCCTGATTGTGCACTTTAGGTGAAAATGTCAAAATCTTCAAAATGAGCATAAGCACAATGAAATTAATGCTGGAATCATCTTCAGGGTGCTAGAATACACTAAATACAGCAAAAATTTTGAGTCTACAACGTTTAGTTTAAGTGTGAGAGCCAAAATGAACTTTTTATTGCTTTAAACGCGTTTTCAGCCCCTGATTGTACACTTAAGGTGAAAATGTCAAAATCTTCAAAATGAGCATAAGCACAATGAAATTAATGCTGGAATCATCTTCAGGATGCTAGAATACACTAAATACAGCAAAAATTTTGAGTCTACAACGTTTAGTTTAGGTGTGAGAGCCAAAATGAACTTTTTATTGCTTTAAACGCGTTTTCAGCCTGATTGTGCACTTTAGGTGAAAATGTCAAAATCTTAAAAATGAGCATAAGCACAATGAAATTAATGCTGGAATCATCTTCAGGATGCTAGAATACACTAAATACAGCAAAAATTTTGAGTCTACAACGTTTAGTTTAGGTGTGAGAGCCAAAATGAACTTTTTATTGCTTTAAACGCGTTTTCAGCCCCTGATTGTACACTTAAGGTGAAAATGTCAAAATCTTAAAAATGAGCATAAGCACAATGAAATTAATGCTGGAATCATCTTCAGGATGCTAGAATACACTAAATACAGCAAAAATGTTGAGTCTACAACGTTTTGTTTAGGTGTGAGAGCCAAAATGAACTTTTTATGGCTTTAAATGCGTTTTCAGCCTGATTGTGCACTTTAGGTGAAAATGTCAAAATCTTCAAAATGAGCATAAGCACAATGAAATTAATGCTGGAATCATCTTCAGGATGCTAGAATACACTAAATACAGCAAAAATTTTGAGTCTACAACGTTTAGTTTAGGTGTGAGAGCCAAAATGAACTTTTTATTGCTTTAAACGCGTTTTCAGCCCCTGATTGTACACTTAAGGTGAAAATGTCAAAATCTTCAAAATGAGCATAAGCACAATGAAATTAATGCTGGAATCATCTTCAGGATGCTAGAATACACTAAATACAGCAAAAATTTTGAGTCTACAACGTTTAGTTTAGGTGTGAGAGCCAAAATGAACTTTTTATTGCTTTAAACGCGTTTTCAGCCTGATTGTGCACTTTAGGTGAAAATGTCAAAATCTTAAAAATGAGCATAAGCACAATGAAATTAATGCTGGAATCATCTTCAGGATGCTAGAATACACTAAATACAGCAAAAATTTTGAGTCTACAACGTTTAGTTTAGGTGTGAGAGCCAAAATGAACTTTTTATTGCTTTAAACGCGTTTTCAGCCCCTGATTGTACACTTAAGGTGAAAATGTCAAAATCTTCAAAATGAGCATAAGCACAATGAAATTAATGCTGGAATCATCTTCAGGATGCTAGAATACACTAAATACAGCAAAAATGTTGAGTCTACAACGTTTTGTTTAGGTGTGAGAGCCAAAATGAACTTTTTATTGCTTTAAACGCGTTTTCAGCCCCTGATTGTACACTTAAGGTGAAAATGTCAAAATCTTCAAAATGAGCATAAGCACGATGAAATTAATGCTGGAATCATCTTCAGGATGCTAGAATACACTAAATACAGCAAAAATTTTGAGTCTACAACGTTTAGTTTAGGTGTGAGAGCCAAAATGAACTTTTTATGGCTTTAAATGCGTTTTCAGCCTGATTGTGCACTTTAGGTGAAAATGTCAAAATCTTCAAAATGAGCATAAGCACAATGAAATTAATGCTGGAATCATCTTCAGGATGCTAGAATACACTAAATACAGCAAAAATTTTAAGTCTACAACGTTTAGTTTAGGTGTGAGAGCCAAAATGAACTTTTTATTGCTTTAAACGCGTTTTCAGCCTGATTGTGCACTTTAGGTGAAAATGTCAAAATCTTAAAAATGAGCATAAGCACAATGAAATTAATGCTGGAATCATCTTCAGGATGGTAGAATACACTAAATACAGCAAAAATTTTGAGTCTACAACGTTTAGTTTAGGTGTGAGAGCCAAAATGAACTTTTTATTGCTTTAAACGCGTTTTCAGCCCCTGATTGTACACTTAAGGTGAAAATGTCAAAATCTTCAAAATGAGCATAAGCACAATGAAATTAATGCTGGAATCATCTTCAGGATGCTAGAATACACTAAATACAGCAAAAATTTTGAGTCTACAACGTTTAGTTTAGGTGTGAGAGCCAAAATGAACTTTTTATTGCTTTAAACGCGTTTTCAGCCTGAGTGTGCACTTTAGGTGAAAATGTCAAAATCTTAAAAATGAGCATAAGCACAATGAAATTAATGCTGGAATCATCTTCAGGATGCTAGAATACACTAAATACAGCAAAAATTTTGAGTCTACAACGTTTAGTTTAGGTGTGAGAGCCAAAATGAACTTTTTATTGCTTTAAACGCGTTTTCAGCCCCTGATTGTACACTTAAGGTGAAAATGTCAAAATCTTAAAAATGAGCATAAGCACAATGAAATTAATGCTGGAATCATCTTCAGGATGCTAGAATACACTAAATACAGCAAAAATGTTGAGTCTACAACGTTTTGTTTAGGTGTGAGAGCCAAAATGAACTTTTTATGGCTTTAAATGCGTTTTCAGCCTGATTGTGCACTTTAGGTGAAAATGTCAAAATCTTAAAAATGAGCATAAGCACAATGAAATTAATGCTGGAATCATCTTCAGGATGCTAGAATACACTAAATACAGCAAAAATTTTGAGTCTACAACGTTTAGTTTAGGTGTGAGAGCCAAAATGAACTTTTTATTGCTTTAAACGCGTTTTCAGCCCCTGATTGTACACTTAAGGTGAAAATGTCAAAATCTTAAAAATGAGCATAAGCACAATGAAATTAATGCTGGAATCATCTCCAGGATGCTAGAATACACTAAATACAGCAAAAATTTTGAGTCTACAACGTTTAGTTTAGGTGTGAGAGCCAAAATGAACTTTTTATTGCTTTAAACGCGTTTTCAGCCCCTGATTGTACACTTAAGGTGAAAATGTCAAAATCTTAAAAATGAGCATAAGCACAATGAAATTAATGCTGGAATCATCTTCAGGATGCTAGAATACACTAAATACAGCAAAAATGTTGAGTCTACAACGTTTTGTTTAGGTGTGAGAGCCAAAATGAACTTTTTATGGCTTTAAATGCGTTTTCAGCCTGATTGTGCACTTTAGGTGAAAATGTCAAAATCTTCAAAATGAGCATAAGCACAATGAAATTAATGCTGGAATCATCTTCAGGATGCTAGAATACACTAAATACAGCAAAAATTTTGAGTCTACAACGTTTAGTTTAGGTGTGAGAGCCAAAATTAACTTTTTATTGCTTTAAACGCGTTTTCAGCCCCTGATTGTACACTTAAGGTGAAAATGTCAAAATCTTCAAAATGAGCATAAGCACAATGAAATTAATGCTGGAATCATCTTCAGGATGCTAGAATACACTAAATACAGCAAAAATTTTGAGTCTACAACGTTTAGTTTAGGTGTGAGAGCCAAAATGAACTTTTTATTGCTTTAAACGCGTTTTCAGCCTGATTGTGCACTTTAGGTGAAAATGTCAAAATCTTAAAAATGAGCATAAGCACAATGAAATTAATGCTGGAATCATCTTCAGGATGCTAGAATACACTAAATACAGCAAAAATTTTGAGTCTACAACGTTTAGTTTAGGTGTGAGAGCCAAAATGAACTTTTTATTGCTTTAAATGCGTTTTCAGCCCCTGATTGTACACTTAAGGTGAAAATGTCAAAATCTTCAAAATGAGCATAAGCACAATGAAATTAATGCTGGAATCATCTTCAGGATGCTAGAATACACTAAATACAGCAAAAATGTTGAGTCTACAACGTTTAGTTTAGGTGTGAGAGCCAAAATGAACTTTTTATTGCTTTAAACGCGTTTTCAGCCTGATTGTGCACTTAAGGTGAAAATGTCAAAATCCTAAAAATGAGCATAAGCACAATGAAATTAATGCTGGAATCATCTTCAGGATGCTAGAATACACTAAATACAGCAAAAAGTTTGAGTCTACAACGTTTAGTTTAGGTGTGAGAGCCAAAATGAACTTTTTATTGCTTTAAACGCGTTTTCAGCCCCTGATTGTACACTTAAGGTGAAAATGTCAAAATCTTAAAAATGGGCATAAGCACAATGAAATTAATGCTGGAATCATCTTCAGGATGCTAGAATACACTAAATACAGCAAAAAGTTTGAGTCTACAACGTTTAGTTTAGGTGTGAGAGCCAAAATGAACTTTTTATTGCTTTAAACGCGTTTTCAGCCTGATTGTGCACTTAAGGTGAAAATGTCAAAATCCTAAAAATGAGCATAAGCACAATGAAATTAATGCTGGAATCATCTTCAGGATGCTAGAATACACTAAATACAGCAAAAAGTTTGAGTCTACAACGTTTAGTTTAGGTGTGAGAGCCAAAATGAACTTTTTATTGCTTTAAACGCGTTTTCAGCCCCTGATTGTACACTTAAGGTGAAAATGTCAAAATCTTAAAAATGAGCATAAGCACAATGAAATTAATGCTGGAATCATCTTCAGGATGCTAGAATACACTAAATACAGCAAAAAGTTTGAGTCTACAACGTTTAGTTTAGGTGTGAGAGCCAAAATGAACTTTTTATTGCTTTAAACGCGTTTTCAGCCCCTGATTGTACACTTAAGGTGAAAATGTCAAAATCTTAAAAATGAGCATAAGCACAATTAAATTTTTGCTGGAATCATCTTCAGGATGCTAGAATACACTAAATACAGCAAAAAGTTTGAGTCTACAACGTTTAGTTTAGGTGTGAGAGCCAAAATGAACTTTTTATTGCTTTAAACGCGTTTTCAGCCCCTGATTGTACACTTAAGGTGAAAATGTCAAAATCTTAAAAATGAGCATAAGCACAATGAAATTAATGCTGGAATCATCTTCAGGATGCTAGAATACACTAAATACAGCAAAAATTTTGAGTCTACAAGGTTTAGTTTAGGTGTGAGAGCCAAAATGAACTTTTTATTGCTTTAAACGCGTTTTCAGCCTGATTGTGCACTTTAGGTGAAAATGTCAAAATCTTAAAAATGAGCATAAGCACAATGAAATTAATGCTGGAATCATCTTCAGGATGCTAGAATACACTAAATACAGCAAAAATTTTGAGTCTACAACGTTTAGTTTAGGTGTGAGAGCCAAAATGAACTTTTTATTGCTTTAAACGCGTTTTCAGCCCCTGATTGTACACTTAAGGTGAAAATGTCAAAATCTTCAAAATGAGCATAAGCACAATGAAATTAATGCTGGAATCATCTTCAGGATGCTAGAATACACTAAATACAGCAAAAATGTTGAGTCTACAACGTTTTGTTTAGGTGTGAGAGCCAAAATGAACTTTTTATGGCTTTAAATGCGTTTTCAGCCTGATTGTGCACTTTAGGTGAAAATGTCAAAATCTTCAAAATGAGCATAAGCACAATGAAATTAATGCTGGAATCATCTTCAGGATGCTAGAATACACTAAATACAGCAAAAATTTTGAGTCTACAACGTTTAGTTTAGGTGTGAGAGCCAAAATGAACTTTTTATTGCTTTAAACGCGTTTTCAGCCTGATTGTGCACTTTAGGTGAAAATGTCAAAATCTTAAAAATGAGCATAAGCACAATGAAAGTAATGCTGGAATCATCTTCAGGATGCTAGAATACACTAAATACAGCAAAAATTTTGAGTCTACAACGTTTAGTTTAGGTGTGAGAGCCAAAATGAACTTTTTATTGCTTTAAACGCGTTTTCAGCCCCTGATTGTACACTTAAGGTGAAAATGTCAAAATCTTCAAAATGAGCATAAGCACAATGAAATTAATGCTGGAATCATCTTCAGGATGCTAGAATACACTAAATACAGCAAAAATTTTGAGTCTACAACGTTTAGTTTAGGTGTGAGAGCCAAAATGAACTTTTTATTGCTTTAAACGCGTTTTCAGCCTGATTGTGCACTTAAGGTGAAAATGTCAAAATCTTAAAAATGAGCATAAGCACAATGAAATTAATGCTGGAATCATGTTCAGGATGCTAGAATACACTAAATACAGCAACAATTTTGAGTCTACAACGTTTAGTTTAGGTGTGAGAGCCAAAATGAACTTTTTATTGCTTTAAACGCGTTTTCAGCCCCTGATTGTACACTTAAGGTGAAAATGTCAAAATCTTCAAAATGAGCATAAGCACAATGAAATTAATGCTGGAATCATCTTCAGGATGCTAGAATACACTAAATACAGCAAAAAATTTGAGTCTACAACGTTTAGTTTAGGTGTGAGAGCCAAAATGAACTTTTTATTGCTTTAAACGCGTTTTCAGCCTGATTGTGCACTTTAGGTGAAAATGTCAAAATCTTAAAAATGAGCATAAGCACAATGAAATTAATGCTGGAATCATCTTCAGGATGCTAGAATACACTAAATACAGCAAAAATTTTGAGTCTACAACGTTTAGTTTAGGTGTGAGAGCCAAAATGAACTTTTTATTGCTTTAAACGCGTTTTCAGCCCCTGATTGTACACTTAAGGTGAAAATGTCAAAATCTTCAAAATGAGCATAAGCACAATGAAATTAATGCTGGAATCATCTTCAGGATGCTAGAATACACTAAATACAGCAAAAATTTTGAGTCTACAACGTTTAGTTTAGGTGTGAGAGCCAAAATGAACTTTTTATTGCTTTAAACGCGTTTTCAGCCCCTGATTGTACACTTAAGGTGAAAATGTCAAAATCTTAAAAATGAGCATAAGCACAATGAAATTAATACTGGAATCATCTTCAGGATGCTAGAATACACTAAATACAGCAAAAATGTTGAGTCTACAACGTTTTGTTTAGGTGTGAGAGCCAAAATGAACTTTTTATGGCTTTAAATGCGTTTTCAGCCTGATTGTGCACTTTAGGTGAAAATGTCAAAATCTTCAAAATGAGCATAAGCACAATGAAATTAATGCTGGAATCATCTTCAGGGTGCTAGAATACACTAAATACAGCAAAAATTTTGAGTCTACAACGTTTAGTTTAGGTGTGAGAGCCAAAATGAACTTTTTATTGCTTTAAACGCGTTTTCAGCCCCTGATTGTACACTTAAGGTGAAAATGTCAAAATCTTCAAAATGAGCATAAGCACAATGAAATTAATGCTGGAATCATCTTCAGGATGCTAGAATACACTAAATACAGCAAAAATTTTGAGTCTACAACGTTTAGTTTAGGTGTGAGAGCCAAAATGAACTTTTTATTGCTTTAAACGCGTTTTCAGCCTGATTGTGCACTTTAGGTGAAAATGTCAAAATCTTAAAAATGAGCATAAGCACAATGAAATTAATGCTGGAATCATCTTCAGGATGCTAGAATACACTAAATACAGCAAAAATTTTGAGTCTACAACGTTTAGTTTAGGTGTGAGAGCCAAAATGAACTTTTTATTGCTTTAAACGCGTTTTCAGCCCCTGATTGTACACTTAAGGTGAAAATGTCAAAATCTTAAAAATGAGCATAAGCACAATGAAATTAATGCTGGAATCATCTTCAGGATGCTAGAATACACTAAATACAGCAAAAATGTTGAGTCTACAACGTTTTGTTTAGGTGTGAGAGCCAAAATGAACTTTTTATGGCTTTAAATGCGTTTTCAGCCTGATTGTGCACTTTAGGTGAAAATGTCAAAATCTTCAAAATGAGCATAAGCACAATGAAATTAATGCTGGAATCATCTTCAGGATGCTAGAATACACTAAATACAGCAAAAATTTTGAGTCTACAACGTTTAGTTTAGGTGTGAGAGCCAAAATGAACTTTTTATTGCTTTAAACGCGTTTTCAGCCCCTGATTGTACACTTAAGGTGAAAATGTCAAAATCTTCAAAATGAGCATAAGCACAATGAAATTAATGCTGGAATCATCTTCAGGATGCTAGAATACACTAAATACAGCAAAAATTTTGAGTCTACAACGTTTAGTTTAGGTGTGAGAGCCAAAATGAACTTTTTATTGCTTTAAACGCGTTTTCAGCCCCTGATTGTACACTTAAGGTGAAAATGTCAAAATCTTCAAAATGAGCATAAGCACAATGAAATTAATGCTGGAATCATCTTCAGGATGCTAGAATACACTAAATACAGCAAAAATTTTGAGTCTACAACGTTTAGTTTAGGTGTGAGAGCCAAAATGAACTTTTTATTGCTTTAAACGCGTTTTCAGCCCCTGATTGTACACTTAAGGTGAAAATGTCAAAATCTTAAAAATGAGCATAAGCACAATGAAATTAATACTGGAATCATCTTCAGGATGCTAGAATACACTAAATACAGCAAAAATGTTGAGTCTACAACGTTTTGTTTAGGTGTGAGAGCCAAAATGAACTTTTTATGGCTTTAAATGCGTTTTCAGCCTGATTGTGCACTTTAGGTGAAAATGTCAAAATCTTCAAAATGAGCATAAGCACAATGAAATTAATGCTGGAATCATCTTCAGGGTGCTAGAATACACTAAATACAGCAAAAATTTTGAGTCTACAACGTTTAGTTTAGGTGTGAGAGCCAAAATGAACTTTTTATTGCTTTAAACGCGTTTTCAGCCCCTGATTGTACACTTAAGGTGAAAATGTCAAAATCTTCAAAATGAGCATAAGCACAATGAAATTAATGCTGGAATCATCTTCAGGATGCTAGAATACACTAAATACAGCAAAAATTTTGAGTCTACAACGTTTAGTTTAGGTGTGAGAGCCAAAATGAACTTTTTATTGCTTTAAACGCGTTTTCAGCCTGATTGTGCACTTTAGGTGAAAATGTCAAAATCTTAAAAATGAGCATAAGCACAATGAAATTAATGCTGGAATCATCTTCAGGATGCTAGAATACACTAAATACAGCAAAAATTTTGAGTCTACAACGTTTAGTTTAGGTGTGAGAGCCAAAATGAACTTTTTATTGCTTTAAACGCGTTTTCAGCCCCTGATTGTACACTTAAGGTGAAAATGTCAAAATCTTAAAAATGAGCATAAGCACAATGAAATTAATGCTGGAATCATCTTCAGGATGCTAGAATACACTAAATACAGCAAAAATGTTGAGTCTACAACGTTTTGTTTAGGTGTGAGAGCCAAAATGAACTTTTTATGGCTTTAAATGCGTTTTCAGCCTGATTGTGCACTTTAGGTGAAAATGTCAAAATCTTCAAAATGAGCATAAGCACAATGAAATTAATGCTGGAATCATCTTCAGGATGCTAGAATACACTAAATACAGCAAAAATTTTGAGTCTACAACGTTTAGTTTAGGTGTGAGAGCCAAAATGAACTTTTTATTGCTTTAAACGCGTTTTCAGCCCCTGATTGTACACTTAAGGTGAAAATGTCAAAATCTTCAAAATGAGCATAAGCACAATGAAATTAATGCTGGAATCATCTTCAGGATGCTAGAATACACTAAATACAGCAAAAATTTTGAGTCTACAACGTTTAGTTTAGGTGTGAGAGCCAAAATGAACTTTTTATTGCTTTAAACGCGTTTTCAGCCCCTGATTGTACACTTAAGGTGAAAATGTCAAAATCTTCAAAATGAGCATAAGCACAATGAAATTAATGCTGGAATCATCTTCAGGATGCTAGAATACACTAAATACAGCAAAAATTTTGAGTCTACAACGTTTAGTTTAGGTGTGAGAGCCAAAATGAACTTTTTATTGCTTTAAACGCGTTTTCAGCCCCTGATTGTACACTTAAGGTGAAAATGTCAAAATCTTAAAAATGAGCATAAGCACAATGAAATTAATACTGGAATCATCTTCAGGATGCTAGAATACACTAAATACAGCAAAAATGTTGAGTCTACAACGTTTTGTTTAGGTGTGAGAGCCAAAATGAACTTTTTATGGCTTTAAATGCGTTTTCAGCCTGATTGTGCACTTTAGGTGAAAATGTCAAAATCTTCAAAATGAGCATAAGCACAATGAAATTAATGCTGGAATCATCTTCAGGGTGCTAGAATACACTAAATACAGCAAAAATTTTGAGTCTACAACGTTTAGTTTAGGTGTGAGAGCCAAAATGAACTTTTTATTGCTTTAAACGCGTTTTCAGCCCCTGATTGTACACTTAAGGTGAAAATGTCAAAATCTTCAAAATGAGCATAAGCACAATGAAATTAATGCTGGAATCATCTTCAGGATGCTAGAATACACTAAATACAGCAAAAATTTTGAGTCTACAACGTTTAGTTTAGGTGTGAGAGCCAAAATGAACTTTTTATTGCTTTAAACGCGTTTTCAGCCTGATTGTGCACTTTAGGTGAAAATGTCAAAATCTTAAAAATGAGCATAAGCACAATGAAATTAATGCTGGAATCATCTTCAGGATGCTAGAATACACTAAATACAGCAAAAATTTTGAGTCTACAACGTTTAGTTTAGGTGTGAGAGCCAAAATGAACTTTTTATTGCTTTAAACGCGTTTTCAGCCCCTGATTGTACACTTAAGGTGAAAATGTCAAAATCTTAAAAATGAGCATAAGCACAATGAAATTAATGCTGGAATCATCTTCAGGATGCTAGAATACACTAAATACAGCAAAAATGTTGAGTCTACAACGTTTTGTTTAGGTGTGAGAGCCAAAATGAACTTTTTATGGCTTTAAATGCGTTTTCAGCCTGATTGTGCACTTTAGGTGAAAATGTCAAAATCTTCAAAATGAGCATAAGCACAATGAAATTAATGCTGGAATCATCTTCAGGATGCTAGAATACACTAAATACAGCAAAAATTTTGAGTCTACAACGTTTAGTTTAGGTGTGAGAGCCAAAATGAACTTTTTATTGCTTTAAACGCGTTTTCAGCCCCTGATTGTACACTTAAGGTGAAAATGTCAAAATCTTCAAAATGAGCATAAGCACAATGAAATTAATGCTGGAATCATCTTCAGGATGCTAGAATACACTAAATACAGCAAAAATTTTGAGTCTACAACGTTTAGTTTAGGTGTGAGAGCCAAAATGAACTTTTTATTGCTTTAAACGCGTTTTCAGCCCCTGATTGTACACTTAAGGTGAAAATGTCAAAATCTTCAAAATGAGCATAAGCACAATGAAATTAATGCTGGAATCATCTTCAGGATGCTAGAATACACTAAATACAGCAAAAATGTTGAGTCTACAACGTTTTGTTTAGGTGTGAGAGCCAAAATGAACTTTTTATTGCTTTAAACGCGTTTTCAGCCCCTGATTGTACACTTAAGGTGAAAATGTCAAAATCTTCAAAATGAGCATAAGCACGATGAAATTAATGCTGGAATCATCTTCAGGATGCTAGAATACACTAAATACAGCAAAAATTTTGAGTCTACAACGTTTAGTTTAGGTGTGAGAGCCAAAATGAACTTTTTATGGCTTTAAATGCGTTTTCAGCCTGATTGTGCACTTTAGGTGAAAATGTCAAAATCTTCAAAATGAGCATAAGCACAATGAAATTAATGCTGGAATCATCTTCAGGATGCTAGAATACACTAAATACAGCAAAAATTTTAAGTCTACAACGTTTAGTTTAGGTGTGAGAGCCAAAATGAACTTTTTATTGCTTTAAACGCGTTTTCAGCCTGATTGTGCACTTTAGGTGAAAATGTCAAAATCTTAAAAATGAGCATAAGCACAATGAAATTAATGCTGGAATCATCTTCAGGATGCTAGAATACACTAAATACAGCAAAAATTTTGAGTCTACAACGTTTAGTTTAGGTGTGAGAGCCAAAATGAACTTTTTATTGCTTTAAACGCGTTTTCAGCCCCTGATTGTACACTTAAGGTGAAAATGTCAAAATCTTCAAAATGAGCATAAGCACAATGAAATTAATGCTGGAATCATCTTCAGGATGCTAGAATACACTAAATACAGCAAAAATTTTGAGTCTACAACGTTTAGTTTAGGTGTGAGAGCCAAAATGAACTTTTTATTGCTTTAAACGCGTTTTCAGCCTGAGTGTGCACTTTAGGTGAAAATGTCAAAATCTTAAAAATGAGCATAAGCACAATGAAATTAATGCTGGAATCATCTTCAGGATGCTAGAATACACTAAATACAGCAAAAATTTTGAGTCTACAACGTGTAGTTTAGGTGTGAGAGCCAAAATGAACTTTTTATTGCTTTAAACGCGTTTTCAGCCCCTGATTGTACACTTAAGGTGAAAATGTCAAAATCTTAAAAATGAGCATAAGCACAATGAAATTAATGCTGGAATCATCTTCAGGATGCTAGAATACACTAAATACAGCAAAAATGTTGAGTCTACAACGTTTTGTTTAGGTGTGAGAGCCAAAATGAACTTTTTATGGCTTTAAATGCGTTTTCAGCCTGATTGTGCACTTTAGGTGAAAATGTCAAAATCTTAAAAATGAGCATAAGCACAATGAAATTAATGCTGGAATCATCTTCAGGATGCTAGAATACACTAAATACAGCAAAAATTTTGAGTCTACAACGTTTAGTTTAGGTGTGAGAGCCAAAATGAACTTTTTATTGCTTTAAACGCGTTTTTAGCCCCTGATTGTACACTTAAGGTGAAAATGTCAAAATCTTAAAAATGAGCATAAGCACAATGAAATTAATGCTGGAATCATCTCCAGGATGCTAGAATACACTAAATACAGCAAAAATTTTGAGTCTACAACGTTTAGTTTAGGTGTGAGAGCCAAAATGAACTTTTTATTGCTTTAAACGCGTTTTCAGCCCCTGATTGTACACTTAAGGTGAAAATGTCAAAATCTTAAAAATGAGCATAAGCACAATCAAATTAATGCTGGAATCATCTTCAGGATGCTAGAATACACTAAATACAGCAAAAATGTTGAGTCTACAACGTTTTGTTTAGGTGTGAGAGCCAAAATGAACTTTTTATGGCTTTAAATGCGTTTTCAGCCTGATTGTGCACTTTAGGTGAAAATGTCAAAATCTTCAAAATGAGCATAAGCACAATGAAATTAATGCTGGAATCATCTTCAGGATGCTAGAATACACTAAATACAGCAAAAATTTTGAGTCTACAACGTTTAGTTTAGGTGTGAGAGCCAAAATTAACTTTTTATTGCTTTAAACGCGTTTTCAGCCCCTGATTGTACACTTAAGGTGAAAATGTCAAAATCTTCAAAATTAGCATAAGCACAATGAAATTAATGCTGGAATCATCTTCAGGATGCTAGAATACACTAAATACAGCAAAAATTTTGAGTCTACAACGTTTAGTTTAGGTGTGAGAGCCAAAATGAACTTTTTATTGCTTTAAACGCGTTTTCAGCCTGATTGTGCACTTTAGGTGAAAATGTCAAAATCTTAAAAATGAGCATAAGCACAATGAAATTAATGCTGGAATCATCTTCAGGATGCTAGAATACACTAAATACAGCAAAAATTTTGAGTCTACAACGTTTAGTTTAGGTGTGAGAGCCAAAATGAACTTTTTATTGCTTTAAACGCGTTTTCAGCCCCTGATTGTACACTTAAGGTGAAAATGTCAAAATCTTCAAAATGAGCATAAGCACAATGAAATTAATGCTGGAATCATCTTCAGGATGCTAGAATACACTAAATACAGCAAAAATGTTGAGTCTACAACGTTTTGTTTAGGTGTGAGAGCCAAAATGAACTTTTTATGGCTTTAAATGCGTTTTCAGCCTGATTGTGCACTTTAGGTGAAAATGTCAAAATCTTCAAAATGAGCATAAGCACAATGAAATTAATGCTGGAATCATCTTCAGGATGCTAGAATACACTAAATACAGCAAAAATTTTGAGTCTACAACGTTTAGTTTAGGTGTGAGAGCCAAAATGAACTTTTTATTGCTTTAAACGCGTTTTCAGCCCCTGATTGTACACTTAAGGTGAAAATGTCAAAATCTTCAAAATGAGCATAAGCACGATGAAATTAATGCTGGAATCATCTTCAGGATGCTAGAATACACTAAATACAGCAAAAATTTTGAGTCTACAACGTTTAGTTTAGGTGTGAGAGCCAAAATGAACTTTTTATTGCTTTAAACGCGTTTTCAGCCCCTGATTGTACACTTAAGGTGAAAATGTCAAAATCTTAAAAATGAGCATAAGCACAATGAAATTAATGCTGGAATCATCTTCAGGATGCTAGAATACACTAAATACAGCAAAAATGTTGAGTCTACAACGTTTTGTTTAGGTGTGAGAGCCAAAATGAACTTTTTATGGCTTTAAATGCGTTTTCAGCCTGATTGTGCACTTTAGGTGAAAATGTCAAAATCTTCAAAATGAGCATAAGCACAATGAAATTAATGCTGGAATCATCTTCAGGATGCTAGAATACACTAAATACAGCAAAAATTTTGAGTCTACAACGTTTAGTTTAGGTGTGAGAGCCAAAATTAACTTTTTATTGCTTTAAACGCGTTTTCAGCCCCTGATTGTACACTTAAGGTGAAAATGTCAAAATCTTCAAAATGAGCATAAGCACAATGAAATTAATGCTGGAATCATCTTCAGGATGCTAGAATACACTAAATACAGCAAAAATTTTGAGTCTACAACGTTTAGTTTAGGTGTGAGAGCCAAAATGAACTTTTTATTGCTTTAAACGCGTTTTCAGCCTGATTGTGCACTTTAGGTGAAAATGTCAAAATCTTAAAAATGAACATAAGCACAATGAAATTAATGCTGGAATCATCTTCAGGATGCTAGAATACACTAAATACAGCAAAAATTTTGAGTCTACAACGTTTAGTTTAGGTGTGAGAGCCAAAATGAACTTTTTATTGCTTTAAACGCGTTTTCAGCCCCTGATTGTACACTTAAGGTGAAAATGTCAAAATCTTCAAAATGAGCATAAGCACAATGAAATTAATGCTGGAATCATCTTCAGGATGCTAGAATACACTAAATACAGCAAAAATGTTGAGTCTACAACGTTTTGTTTAGGTGTGAGAGCCAAAATGAACTTTTTATGGCTTTAAATGCGTTTTCAGCCTGATTGTGCACTTTAGGTGAAAATGTCAAAATCTTCAAAATGAGCATAAGCACAATGAAATTAATGCTGGAATCATCTTCAGGATGCTAGAATACACTAAATACAGCAAAAATTTTGAGTCTACAACGTTTAGTTTAGGTGTGAGAGCCAAAATGAACTTTTTATTGCTTTAAACGCGTTTTCAGCCCCTGATTGTACACTTAAGGTGAAAATGTCAAAATCTTCAAAATGAGCATAAGCACGATGAAATTAATGCTGGAATCGTCTTCAGGATGCTAGAATACACTAAATACAGCAAAAATTTTGAGTCTACAACGTTTAGTTTAGTTGTGAGAGCCAAAATGAACTTTTTATTGCTTTAAACGCGTTTTCAGCCTGATTGTGCACTTAAGGTGAAAATGTCAAAATCCTAAAAATGAGCATAAGCACAATGAAATTAATGCTGGAATCATCTTCAGGATGCTAGAATACACTAAATACAGCAAAAATGTTGAGTCTACAACGTTTTGTTTAGGTGTGAGAGCCAAAATGAACTTTTTATGGCTTTAAATGCGTTTTCAGCCTGATTGTGCACTTTAGGTGAAAATGTCAAAATCTTCAAAATGAGCATAAGCACAATGAAATTAATGCTGGAATCATCTTCAGGATGCTAGAATACACTAAATACAGCAAAAATTTTGAGTCTACAACGTTTAGTTTAGGTGTGAGAGCCAAAATGAACTTTTTATTGCTTTAAACGCGTTTTCAGCCCCTGATTGTACACTTAAGGTGAAAATGTCAAAATCTTCAAAATGAGCATAAGCACGATGAAATTAATGCTGGAATCGTCTTCAGGATGCTAGAATACACTAAATACAGCAAAAATTTTGAGTCTACAACGTTTAGTTTAGTTGTGAGAGCCAAAATGAACTTTTTATTGCTTTAAACGCGTTTTCAGCCTGATTGTGCACTTAAGGTGAAAATGTCAAAATCCTAAAAATGAGCATAAGCACAATGAAATTAATGCTGGAATCATCTTCAGGATGCTAGAATACACTAAATACAGCAAAAATTTTGAGTCTACAACGTTTAGTTTAGGTGTGAGAGCCAAAATGAACTTTTTATTGCTTTAAACGCGTTTTCAGCCCCTGATTGTACACTTAAGGTGAAAATGTCAAAATCTTAAAAATGAGCATAAGCACAATGAAATTAATGCTGGAATCATCTTCAGGATGCTAGAATACACTAAATACAGCAAAAATTTTGAGTCTACAACGTTTAGTTTAGGTGTGAGAGCCAAAATGAACTTTTTATTGCTTTAAACGCGTTTTCAGCCCCTGATTGTACACTTAAGGTGAAAATGTCAAAATCTTAAAATTGAGCATAAGCACAATGAAATTAATGCTGGAATCATCTTCAGGATGCTAGAATACACTAAATACAGCAAAAAGTTTGAGTCTACAACGTTTAGTTTAGGTGTGAGAGCCAAAATGAACTTTTTATTGCTTTAAACGCGTTTTCAGCCCCTGATTGTACACTTAAGGTGAAAATGTCAAAATCTTAAAAATGAGCATAAGCACAATGAAATTAATGCTGGAATCATCTTCAGGATGCTAGAATACACTAAATACAGCAAAAATTTTGAGTCTACAACGTTTAGTTTAGGTGTGAGAGCCAAAATGAACTTTTTATTGCTTTAAACGCGTTTTCAGCCCCTGATTGTACACTTAAGGTGAAAATGTCAAAATCTTCAAAATGAGCATAAGCACAATGAAATTAATGCTGGAATCATCTTCAGGATGCTAGAATACACTAAATACAGCAAAAATGTTGAGTCTACAACGTTTTGTTTAGGTGTGAGAGCCAAAATGAACTTTTTATGGCTTTAAATGCGTTTTCAGCCTGATTTTGCACTTTAGGTGAAAATGTCAAAATCTTCAAAATGAGCATAAGCACAATGAAATTAATGCTGGAATCATCTTCAGGATGCTAGAATACACTAAATACAGCAAAAATTTTGAGTCTACAACGTTTAGTTTAGGTGTGAGAGCCAAAATGAACTTTTTATTGCTTTAAACGCGTTTTCAGCCTGATTGTGCACTTTAGGTGAAAATGTCAAAATCTTAAAAATGAGCATTAGCACAATGAAATTAATGCTGGAATATCTTCAGGATGCTAGAATACACTAAATACAGCAAAAATTTTGAGTCTACAAGGTTTAGTTTAGGTGTGAGAGCCAAAATGAACTTTTTATTGCTTTAAACGCGTTTTCAGCCCCTGATTGTACACTTAAGGTGAAAATGTCAAAATCTTCAAAATGAGCATAAGCACAATGAAATTAATGCTGGAATCATCTTCAGGATGCTAGAATACACTAAATACAGCAAAAATGTTGAGTCTACAACGTTTTGTTTAGGTGTGAGAGCCAAAATGAACTTTTTATGGCTTTAAATGCGTTTTCAGCCTGATTGTGCACTTTAGGTGAAAATGTCAAAATCTTAAAAATGAGCATAAGCACAATGAAATTAATGCTGGAATCATCTTCAGGATGCTAGAATACACTAAATACAGCAAAAATTTTGAGTCTACAACGTTTAGTTTAGGCGTGAGAGCCAAAATGAACTTTTTATTGCTTTAAACGCGTTTTCAGCCCCTGATTGTACACTTAAGGTGAAAAGGTCAAAATCTTAAAAATGAGCATAAGCACAATGAAATTAATGCTGGAATCATCTCCAGGATGCTAGAATACACTAAATACAGCAAAAATTTTGAGTCTACAACGTTTAGTTTAGGTGTGAGAGCCAAAATGAACTTTTTATTGCTTTAAACGCGTTTTCAGCCCCTGATTGTACACTTAAGGTGAAAATGTCAAAATCTTAAAAATGAGCATAAGCACAATGAAATTAATGCTGGAATCATCTTCAGGATGCTAGAATACACTAAATACAGCAAAAATGTTGAGTCTACAACGTTTTGTTTAGGTGTGAGAGCCAAAATGAACTTTTTATGGCTTTAAATGCGTTTTCAGCCTGATTGTGCACTTTAGGTGAAAATGTCAAAATCTTCAAAATGAGCATAAGCACAATGAAATTAATGCTGGAATCATCTTCAGGATGCTAGAATACACTAAATACAGCAAAAATTTTGAGTCTACAACGTTTAGTTTAGGTGTGAGAGCCAAAATTAACTTTTTATTGCTTTAAACGCGTTTTCAGCCCCTGATTGTACACTTAAGGTGAAAATGTCAAAATCTTCAAAATGAGCATAAGCACAATGAAATTATTGCTGGAATCATCTTCAGGATGCTAGAATACACTAAATACAGCAAAAATTTTGAGTCTACAACGTTTAGTTTAGGTGTGAGAGCCAAAATGAACTTTTTATTGCTTTAAACGCGTTTTCAGCCTGATTGTGCACTTTAGGTGAAAATGTCAAAATCTTAAAAATGAGCATAAGCACAATGAAATTAATGCTGGAATCATCTTCAGGATGCTAGAATACACTAAATACAGCAAAAATTTTGAGTCTACAACGTTTAGTTTAGGTGTGAGAGCCAAAATGAACTTTTTATTGCTTTAAACGCGTTTTCAGCCCCTGATTGTACACTTAAGGTGAAAATGTCAAAATCTTCAAAATGAGCATAAGCACAATGAAATTAATGCTGGAATGATTCCAGCATTAATTTCATTGTGCTTATGCTCATTTTGGATGCTTCAGGATGCTAGAATACACTAAATACAGCAAAAATGTTGAGTCTACAACGTTTTGTTTAGGTGTGAGAGCCAAAATGAACTTTTTATGGCTTTAAATGCGTTTTCAGCCTGATTGTGCACTTTAGGTGAAAATGTCAAAATCTTCAAAATGAGCATAAGCACAATGAAATTAATGCTGGAATCATCTTCAGGATGCTAGAATACACTAAATACAGCAAAAATTTTGAGTCTACAACGTTTAGTTTAGGTGTGAGAGCCAAAATGAACTTTTTATTGCTTTAAACGCGTTTTCAGCCCCTGATTGTACACTTAAGGTGAAAATGTCAAAATCTTCAAAATGAGCATAAGCACGATGAAATTAATGCTGGAATCATCTTCAGGATGCTAGAATACACTAAATACAGCAAAAATTTTGAGTCTACAACGTTTAGTTTAGGTGTGAGAGCCAAAATGAACTTTTTATGGCTTTAAATGCGTTTTCAGCCTGATTGTGCACTTTAGGTGAAAATGTCAAAATCTTCAAAATGAGCATAAGCACAATGAAATTAATGCTGGAATCATCTTCAGGATGCTAGAATACACTAAATACAGCAAAAATTTTAAGTCTACAACGTTTAGTTTAGGTGTGAGAGCCAAAATGAACTTTTTATTGCTTTAAACGCGTTTTCAGCCTGATTGTGCACTTTAGGTGAAAATGTCAAAATCTTCAAAATGAGCATAAGCACAATGAAATTAATGCTGGAATCATCTTCAGGATGCTAGAATACACTAAATACAGCAAAAATTTTGAGTCTACAACGTTTAGTTTAGGTGTGAGAGCCAAAATTAACTTTTTATTGCTTTAAACGCGTTTTCAGCCCCTGATTGTACACTTAAGGTGAAAATGTCAAAATCTTCAAAATGAGCATAAGCACAATGAAATTAATGCTGGAATCATCTTCAGGATGCTAGAATACACTAAATACAGCAAAAATTTTGAGTCTACAACGTTTAGTTTAGGTGTGAGAGCCAAAATGAACTTTTTATTGCTTTAAACGCGTTTTCAGCCTGATTGTGCACTTTAGGTGAAAATGTCAAAATCTTAAAAATGAGCATAAGCACAATGAAATTAATGCTGGAATCATCTTCAGGATGCTAGAATACACTAAATACAGCAAAAATTTTGAGTCTACAACGTTTAGTTTAGGTGTGAGAGCCAAAATGAACTTTTTATTGCTTTAAACGCGTTTTCAGCCCCTGATTGTACACTTAAGGTGAAAATGTCAAAATCTTCAAAATGAGCATAAGCACAATGAAATTAATGCTGGAATGATTCCAGCATTAATTTCATTGTGCTTATGCTCATTTTGGATGCTTCAGGATGCTAGAATACACTAAATACAGCAAAAATGTTGAGTCTACAACGTTTTGTTTAGGTGTGAGAGCCAAAATGAACTTTTTATGGCTTTAAATGCGTTTTCAGCCTGATTGTGCACTTTAGGTGAAAATGTCAAAATCTTCAAAATGAGCATAAGCACAATGAAATTAATGCTGGAATCATCTTCAGGATGCTAGAATACACTAAATACAGCAAAAATTTTGAGTCTACAACGTTTAGTTTAGGTGTGAGAGCCAAAATGAACTTTTTATTGCTTTAAACGCGTTTTCAGCCCCTGATTGTACACTTAAGGTGAAAATGTCAAAATCTTCAAAATGAGCATAAGCACGATGAAATTAATGCTGGAATCATCTTCAGGATGCTAGAATACACTAAATACAGCAAAAATTTTGAGTCTACAACGTTTAGTTTAGGTGTGAGAGCCAAAATGAACTTTTTATGGCTTTAAATGCGTTTTCAGCCTGATTGTGCACTTTAGGTGAAAATGTCAAAATCTTCAAAATGAGCATAAGCACAATGAAATTAATGCTGGAATCATCTTCAGGATGCTAGAATACACTAAATACAGCAAAAATTTTAAGTCTACAACGTTTAGTTTAGGTGTGAGAGCCAAAATGAACTTTTTATTGCTTTAAACGCGTTTTCAGCCTGATTGTGCACTTTAGGTGAAAATGTCAAAATCTTAAAAATGAGCATAAGCACAATGAAATTAATGCTGGAATCATCTTCAGGATGCTAGAATACACTAAATACAGCAAAAATTTTGAGTCTACAACGTTTAGTTTAGGTGTGAGAGCCAAAATGAACTTTTTATTGCTTTAAACGCGTTTTCAGCCCCTGATTGTACACTTAAGGTGAAAATGTCAAAATCTTCAAAATGAGCATAAGCACAATGAAATTAATGCTGGAATCATCTTCAGGATGCTAGAATACACTAAATACAGCAAAAATTTTGAGTCTACAACGTTTAGTTTAGGTGTGAGAGCCAAAATGAACTTTTTATTGCTTTAAACGCGTTTTCAGCCCCTGATTGTACACTTAAGGTGAAAATGTCAAAATCTTAAAAATGAGCATAAGCACAATGAAATTAATGCTGGAATCATCTCCAGGATGCTAGAATACACTAAATACAGCAAAAATTTTGAGTCTACAACGTTTAGTTTAGGTGTGAGAGCCAAAATGAACTTTTTATTGCTTTAAACGCGTTTTCAGCCCCTGATTGTACACTTAAGGTGAAAATGTCAAAATCTTAAAAATGAGCATAAGCACAATGAAATTAATGCTGGAATCATCTTCAGGATGCTAGAATACACTAAATACAGCAAAAATGTTGAGTCTACAACGTTTTGTTTAGGTGTGAGAGCCAAAATGAACTTTTTATGGCTTTAAACGCGTTTTCAGCCTGATTGTGCACTTTAGGTGAAAATGTCAAAATCTTCAAAATGAGCATAAGCACAATGAAATTAATGCTGGAATCATCTTCAGGATGCTAGAATACACTAAATACAGCAAAAATTTTGAGTCTACAACGTTTAGTTTAGGTGTGAGAGCCAAAATTAACTTTTTATTGCTTTAAACGCGTTTTCAGCCCCTGATTGTACACTTAAGGTGAAAATGTCAAAATCTTCAAAATGAGCATAAGCACAATGAAATTAATGCTGGAATCATCTTCAGGATGCTAGAATACACTAAATACAGCAAAAATTTTGAGTCTACAACGTTTAGTTTAGGTGTGAGAGCCAAAATGAACTTTTTATTGCTTTAAACGCGTTTTCAGCCTGATTGTGCACTTTAGGTGAAAATGTCAAAATCTTAAAAATGAGCATAAGCACAATGAAATTAATGCTGGAATCATCTTCAGGATGCTAGAATACACTAAATACAGCAAAAATTTTGAGTCTACAACGTTTAGTTTAGGTGTGAGAGCCAAAATGAACTTTTTATTGCTTTAAACGCGTTTTCAGCCCCTGATTGTACACTTAAGGTGAAAATGTCAAAATCTTCAAAATGAGCATAAGCACAATGAAATTAATGCTGGAATCATCTTCAGGATGCTAGAATACACTAAATACAGCAAAAATGTTGAGTCTACAACGTTTTGTTTAGGTGTGAGAGCCAAAATGAACTTTTTATGGCTTTAAATGCGTTTTCAGCCTGATTGTGCACTTTAGGTGAAAATGTCAAAATCTTCAAAATGAGCATAAGCACAATGAAATTAATGCTGGAATCATCTTCAGGATGCTAGAATACACTAAATACAGCAAAAATTTTGAGTCTACAACGTTTAGTTTAGGTGTGAGAGCCAAAATGAACTTTTTATTGCTTTAAACGCGTTTTCAGCCCCTGATTGTACACTTAAGGTGAAAATGTCAAAATCTTAAAAATGAGCATAAGCACAATGAAATTAATGCTGGAATCATCTTCAGGATGCTAGAATACACTAAATACAGCAAAAATTTTGAGTCTACAAGGTTTAGTTTAGGTGTGAGAGCCAAAATGAACTTTTTATTGCTTTAAACGCGTTTTCAGCCTGATTGTGCACTTTAGGTGAAAATGTCAAAATCTTAAAAATGAGCATAAGCACAATGAAATTAATGCTGGAATCATCTTCAGGATGCTAGAATACACTAAATACAGCAAAAATTTTGAGTCTACAACGTTTAGTTTAGGTGTGAGAGCCAAAATGAACTTTTTATTGCTTTAAACGCGTTTTCAGCCCCTGATTGTACACTTAAGGTGAAAATGTCAAAATCTTCAAAATGAGCATAAGCACAATGAAATTAATGCTGGAATCATCTTCAGGATGCTAGAATACACTAAATACAGCAAAAATGTTGAGTCTACAACGTTTTGTTTAGGTGTGAGAGCCAAAATGAACTTTTTATGGCTTTAAATGCGTTTTCAGCCTGATTGTGCACTTTAGGTGAAAATGTCAAAATCTTCAAAATGAGCATAAGCACAATGAAATTAATGCTGGAATCATCTTCAGGATGCTAGAATACACTAAATACAGCAAAAATTTTGAGTCTACAACGTTTAGTTTAGGTGTGAGAGCCAAAATGAACTTTTTATTGCTTTAAACGCGTTTTCAGCCTGATTGTGCACTTTAGGTGAAAATGTCAAAATCTTAAAAATGAGCATAAGCACAATGAAATTAATGCTGGAATCATCTTCAGGATGCTAGAATACACTAAATACAGCAAAAATTTTGAGTCTACAACGTTTAGTTTAGGTGTGAGAGCCAAAATTAACTTTTTATTGCTTTAAACGCGTTTTCAGCCCCTGATTGTACACTTAAGGTGAAAATGTCAAAATCTTCAAAATGAGCATAAGCACAATGAAATTATTGCTGGAATCATCTTCAGGATGCTAGAATACACTAAATACAGCAAAAATTTTGAGTCTACAACGTTTAGTTTAGGTGTGAGAGCCAAAATGAACTTTTTATTGCTTTAAACGCGTTTTCAGCCTGATTGTGCACTTTAGGTGAAAATGTCAAAATCTTAAAAATGAGCATAAGCACAATGAAATTAATGCTGGAATCATCTTCAGGATGCTAGAATACACTAAATACAGCAAAAATTTTGAGTCTACAACGTTTAGTTTAGGTGTGAGAGCCAAAATGAACTTTTTATTGCTTTAAACGCGTTTTCAGCCCCTGATTGTACACTTAAGGTGAAAATGTCAAAATCTTCAAAATGAGCATAAGCACAATGAAATTAATGCTGGAATGATTCCAGCATTAATTTCATTGTGCTTATGCTCATTTTGGATGCTTCAGGATGCTAGAATACACTAAATACAGCAAAAATGTTGAGTCTACAACGTTTTGTTTAGGTGTGAGAGCCAAAATGAACTTTTTATGGCTTTAAATGCGTTTTCAGCCTGATTGTGCACTTTAGGTGAAAATGTCAAAATCTTCAAAATGAGCATAAGCACAATGAAATTAATGCTGGAATCATCTTCAGGATGCTAGAATACACTAAATACAGCAAAAATTTTGAGTCTACAACGTTTAGTTTAGGTGTGAGAGCCAAAATGAACTTTTTATTGCTTTAAACGCGTTTTCAGCCCCTGATTGTACACTTAAGGTGAAAATGTCAAAATCTTCAAAATGAGCATAAGCACGATGAAATTAATGCTGGAATCATCTTCAGGATGCTAGAATACACTAAATACAGCAAAAATTTTGAGTCTACAACGTTTAGTTTAGGTGTGAGAGCCAAAATGAACTTTTTATGGCTTTAAATGCGTTTTCAGCCTGATTGTGCACTTTAGGTGAAAATGTCAAAATCTTCAAAATGAGCATAAGCACAATGAAATTAATGCTGGAATCATCTTCAGGATGCTAGAATACACTAAATACAGCAAAAATTTTAAGTCTACAACGTTTAGTTTAGGTGTGAGAGCCAAAATGAACTTTTTATTGCTTTAAACGCGTTTTCAGCCTGATTGTGCACTTTAGGTGAAAATGTCAAAATCTTCAAAATGAGCATAAGCACAATGAAATTAATGCTGGAATCATCTTCAGGATGCTAGAATACACTAAATACAGCAAAAATTTTGAGTCTACAACGTTTAGTTTAGGTGTGAGAGCCAAAATTAACTTTTTATTGCTTTAAACGCGTTTTCAGCCCCTGATTGTACACTTAAGGTGAAAATGTCAAAATCTTCAAAATGAGCATAAGCACAATGAAATTAATGCTGGAATCATCTTCAGGATGCTAGAATACACTAAATACAGCAAAAATTTTGAGTCTACAACGTTTAGTTTAGGTGTGAGAGCCAAAATGAACTTTTTATTGCTTTAAACGCGTTTTCAGCCTGATTGTGCACTTTAGGTGAAAATGTCAAAATCTTAAAAATGAGCATAAGCACAATGAAATTAATGCTGGAATCATCTTCAGGATGCTAGAATACACTAAATACAGCAAAAATTTTGAGTCTACAACGTTTAGTTTAGGTGTGAGAGCCAAAATGAACTTTTTATTGCTTTAAACGCGTTTTCAGCCCCTGATTGTACACTTAAGGTGAAAATGTCAAAATCTTCAAAATGAGCATAAGCACAATGAAATTAATGCTGGAATGATTCCAGCATTAATTTCATTGTGCTTATGCTCATTTTGGATGCTTCAGGATGCTAGAATACACTAAATACAGCAAAAATGTTGAGTCTACAACGTTTTGTTTAGGTGTGAGAGCCAAAATGAACTTTTTATGGCTTTAAATGCGTTTTCAGCCTGATTGTGCACTTTAGGTGAAAATGTCAAAATCTTCAAAATGAGCATAAGCACAATGAAATTAATGCTGGAATCATCTTCAGGATGCTAGAATACACTAAATACAGCAAAAATTTTGAGTCTACAACGTTTAGTTTAGGTGTGAGAGCCAAAATGAACTTTTTATTGCTTTAAACGCGTTTTCAGCCCCTGATTGTACACTTAAGGTGAAAATGTCAAAATCTTCAAAATGAGCATAAGCACGATGAAATTAATGCTGGAATCATCTTCAGGATGCTAGAATACACTAAATACAGCAAAAATTTTGAGTCTACAACGTTTAGTTTAGGTGTGAGAGCCAAAATGAACTTTTTATGGCTTTAAATGCGTTTTCAGCCTGATTGTGCACTTTAGGTGAAAATGTCAAAATCTTCAAAATGAGCATAAGCACAATGAAATTAATGCTGGAATCATCTTCAGGATGCTAGAATACACTAAATACAGCAAAAATTTTAAGTCTACAACGTTTAGTTTAGGTGTGAGAGCCAAAATGAACTTTTTATTGCTTTAAACGCGTTTTCAGCCTGATTGTGCACTTTAGGTGAAAATGTCAAAATCTTAAAAATGAGCATAAGCACAATGAAATTAATGCTGGAATCATCTTCAGGATGCTAGAATACACTAAATACAGCAAAAATTTTGAGTCTACAACGTTTAGTTTAGGTGTGAGAGCCAAAATGAACTTTTTATTGCTTTAAACGCGTTTTCAGCCCCTGATTGTACACTTAAGGTGAAAATGTCAAAATCTTCAAAATGAGCATAAGCACAATGAAATTAATGCTGGAATCATCTTCAGGATGCTAGAATACACTAAATACAGCAAAAATTTTGAGTCTACAACGTTTAGTTTAGGTGTGAGAGCCAAAATGAACTTTTTATTGCTTTAAACGCGTTTTCAGCCCCTGATTGTACACTTAAGGTGAAAATGTCAAAATCTTAAAAATGAGCATAAGCACAATGAAATTAATGCTGGAATCATCTCCAGGATGCTAGAATACACTAAATACAGCAAAAATTTTGAGTCTACAACGTTTAGTTTAGGTGTGAGAGCCAAAATGACCTTTTTATTGCTTTAAACGCGTTTTCAGCCCCTGATTGTACACTTAAGGTGAAAATGTCAAAATCTTAAAAATGAGCATAAGCACAATGAAATTAATGCTGGAATCATCTTCAGGATGCTAGAATACACTAAATACAGCAAAAATGTTGAGTCTACAACGTTTTGTTTAGGTGTGAGAGCCAAAATGAACTTTTTATGGCTTTAAACGCGTTTTCAGCCTGATTGTGCACTTTAGGTGAAAATGTCAAAATCTTCAAAATGAGCATAAGCACAATGAAATTAATGCTGGAATCATCTTCAGGATGCTAGAATACACTAAATACAGCAAAAATTTTGAGTCTACAACGTTTAGTTTAGGTGTGAGAGCCAAAATTAACTTTTTATTGCTTTAAACGCGTTTTCAGCCCCTGATTGTACACTTAAGGTGAAAATGTCAAAATCTTCAAAATGAGCATAAGCACAATGAAATTAATGCTGGAATCATCTTCAGGATGCTAGAATACACTAAATACAGCAAAAATTTTGAGTCTACAACGTTTAGTTTAGGTGTGAGAGCCAAAATGAACTTTTTATTGCTTTAAACGCGTTTTCAGCCTGATTGTGCACTTTAGGTGAAAATGTCAAAATCTTAAAAATGAGCATAAGCACAATGAAATTAATGCTGGAATCATCTTCAGGATGCTAGAATACACTAAATACAGCAAAAATTTTGAGTCTACAACGTTTAGTTTAGGTGTGAGAGCCAAAATGAACTTTTTATTGCTTTAAACGCGTTTTCAGCCCCTGATTGTACACTTAAGGTGAAAATGTCAAAATCTTCAAAATGAGCATAAGCACAATGAAATTAATGCTGGAATCATCTTCAGGATGCTAGAATACACTAAATACAGCAAAAATGTTGAGTCTACAACGTTTTGTTTAGGTGTGAGAGCCAAAATGAACTTTTTATGGCTTTAAATGCGTTTTCAGCCTGATTGTGCACTTTAGGTGAAAATGTCAAAATCTTCAAAATGAGCATAAGCACAATGAAATTAATGCTGGAATCATCTTCAGGATGCTAGAATACACTAAATACAGCAAAAATTTTGAGTCTACAACGTTTAGTTTAGGTGTGAGAGCCAAAATGAACTTTTTATTGCTTTAAACGCGTTTTCAGCCCCTGATTGTACACTTAAGGTGAAAATGTCAAAATCTTAAAAATGAGCATAAGCACAATGAAATTAATGCTGGAATCATCTTCAGGATGCTAGAATACACTAAATACAGCAAAAATTTTGAGTCTACAAGGTTTAGTTTAGGTGTGAGAGCCAAAATGAACTTTTTATTGCTTTAAACGCGTTTTCAGCCTGATTGTGCACTTTAGGTGAAAATGTCAAAATCTTAAAAATGAGCATAAGCACAATGAAATTAATGCTGGAATCATCTTCAGGATGCTAGAATACACTAAATACAGCAAAAATTTTGAGTCTACAACGTTTAGTTTAGGTGTGAGAGCCAAAATGAACTTTTTATTGCTTTAAACGCGTTTTCAGCCCCTGATTGTACACTTAAGGTGAAAATGTCAAAATCTTCAAAATGAGCATAAGCACAATGAAATTAATGCTGGAATCATCTTCAGGATGCTAGAATACACTAAATACAGCAAAAATGTTGAGTCTACAACGTTTTGTTTAGGTGTGAGAGCCAAAATGAACTTTTTATGGCTTTAAATGCGTTTTCAGCCTGATTGTGCACTTTAGGTGAAAATGTCAAAATCTTCAAAATGAGCATAAGCACAATGAAATTAATGCTGGAATCATCTTCAGGATGCTAGAATACACTAAATACAGCAAAAATTTTGAGTCTACAACGTTTAGTTTAGGTGTGAGAGCCAAAATGAACTTTTTATTGCTTTAAACGCGTTTTCAGCCTGATTGTGCACTTTAGGTGAAAATGTCAAAATCTTAAAAATGAGCATAAGCACAATGAAATTAATGCTGGAATCATCTTCAGGATGCTAGAATACACTAAATACAGCAAAAATTTTGAGTCTACAACGTTTAGTTTAGGTGTGAGAGCCAAAATGAACTTTTTATTGCTTTAAAATCGTTTTCAGCCTGATTGTGCACTTAAGGTGAAAATGTCAAAATCTTAAAAATTAGCATAAGCACAATGAAATTAATGCTGGAATCATGTTCAGGATGCTAGAATACACTAAATACAGCAACAATTTTGAGTCTACAACGTTTAGTTTAGGTGTGAGAGCCAAAATGAACTTTTTATTGCTTTAAACGCGTTTTCAGCCCCTGATTGTACACTTAAGGTGAAAATGTCAAAATCTTAAAAATGAGCATAAGCACAATGAAATTAATGCTGGAATCATCTTCAGGATGCTAGAATACACTAAATACAGCAAAAATTTTGAGTCTACAACGTTTAGTTTAGGTGTGAGAGCCAAAATGAACTTTTTATTGCTTTAAACGCGTTTTCAGCCCCTGATTGTACATTTAAGGTGAAAATGTCAAAATCTTAAAAATGAGCATAAGCACAATGAAATTAATGCTGGAATCATCTTCAGGATGCTAGAATACACTAAATACAGCAAAAATTTTGAGTCTACAACGTTTAGTTTAGGTGTGAGAGCCAAAATGAACTTTTTATTGCTTTAAACGCGTTTTCAGCCCCTGATTGTACACTTAAGGTGAAAATGTCAAAATCTTCAAAATGAGCATAAGCACAATGAAATTAATGCTGGAATCATCTTCAGGATGCTAGAATACACTAAATACAGCAAAAATGTTGAGTCTACAACGTTTTGTTTAGGTGTGAGAGCCAAAATGAACTTTTTATGGCTTTAAATGCGTTTTCAGCCTGATTGTGCACTTTAGGTGAAAATGTCAAAATCTTCAAAATGAGCATAAGCACAATGAAATTAATGCTGGAATCATCTTCAGGATGCTAGAATACACTAAATACAGCAAAAATTTTGAGTCTACAACGTTTAGTTTAGGTGTGAGAGCCAAAATGAACTTTTTATTGCTTTAAACGCGTTTTCAGCCTGATTGTGCACTTTAGGTGAAAATGTCAAAATCTTAAAAATGAGCATAAGCACAATGAAATTAATGCTGGAATCATCTTCAGGATGCTAGAATACACTAAATACAGCAAAAATTTTGAGTCTACAACGTTTAGTTTAGGTGTGAGAGCCAAAATGAACTTTTTATTGCTGTAAACGCGTTTTCAGCCCCTGATTGTACACTTAAGGTGAAAATGTCAAAATCTTCAAAATGAGCATAAGCACAATGAAATTAATGCTGGAATCATCTTCAGGATGCTAGAATACACTAAATACAGCAAAAATTTTGAGTCTACAACGTTTAGTTTAGGTGTGAGAGCCAAAATGAACTTTTTATTGCTTTAAACGCGTTTTCAGCCTGATTGTGCACTTTAGGTGAAAATGTCAAAATCTTAAAAATGAGCATAAGCACAATGAAATTAATGCTGGAATCATCTTCAGGATGCTAGAATACACTAAATACAGCAAAAATTTTGAGTCTACAACGTTTAGTTTAGGTGTGAGAGCCAAAATGAACTTTTTATTGCTTTAAACGCGTTTTCAGCCCCTGATTGTACACTTAAGGTGAAAATGTCAAAATCTTAAAAATGAGCATAAGCACAATGAAATTAATGCTGGAATCATCTTCAGGATGCTAGAATACACTAAATACAGCAAAAATTTTGAGTCTACAACGTTTAGTTTAGGTGTGAGAGCCAAAATGAACTTTTTATTGCTTTAAACGCGTTTTCAGCCCCTGATTGTACACTTAAGGTGAAAATGTCAAAATCTTCAAAATGAGCATAAGCACGATGAAATTAATGCTGGAATCGTCTTCAGGATGCTAGAATACACTAAATACAGCAAAAAGTTTGAGTCTACAACGTTTAGTTTAGGTGTGAGAGCCAAAATGAACTTTTTATTGCTTTAAACGCGTTTTCAGCCCCTGATTGTACACTTAAGGTGAAAATGTCAAAATCTTAAAAATGAGCATAAGCACAATGAAATTAATGCTGGAATCATCTTCAGGATGCTAGAATACACTAAATACAGCAAAAATTTTGAGTCTACAAGGTTTAGTTTAGGTGTGAGAGCCAAAATGAACTTTTTATTGCTTTAAACGCGTTTTCAGCCTGATTGTGCACTTTAGGTGAAAATGTCAAAATCTTAAAAATGAGCATAAGCACAATGAAATTAATGCTGGAATCATCTTCAGGATGCTAGAATACACTAAATACAGCAAAAATTTTGAGTCTACAACGTTTAGTTTAGGTGTGAGAGCCAAAATGAACTTTTTATTGCTTTAAACGCGTTTTCAGCCCCTGATTGTACACTTAAGGTGAAAATGTCAAAATCTTCAAAATGAGCATAAGCACAATGAAATTAATGCTGGAATCATCTTCAGGATGCTAGAATACACTAAATACAGCAAAAATGTTGAGTCTACAACGTTTTGTTTAGGTGTGAGAGCCAAAATGAACTTTTTATGGCTTTAAATGCGTTTTCAGCCTGATTGTGCACTTTAGGTGAAAATGTCAAAATCTTCAAAATGAGCATAAGCACAATGAAATTAATGCTGGAATCATCTTCAGGATGCTAGAATACACTAAATACAGCAAAAATTTTGAGTCTACAACGTTTAGTTTAGGTGTGAGAGCCAAAATGAACTTTTTATTGCTTTAAACGCGTTTTCAGCCTGATTGTGCACTTTAGGTGAAAATGTCAAAATCTTAAAAATGAGCATAAGCACAATGAAATTAATGCTGGAATCATCTTCAGGATGCTAGAATACACTAAATACAGCAAAAATTTTGAGTCTACAACGTTTAGTTTAGGTGTGAGAGCCAAAATGAACTTTTTATTGCTTTAAAATCGTTTTCAGCCTGATTGTGCACTTAAGGTGAAAATGTCAAAATCTTAAAAATTAGCATAAGCACAATGAAATTAATGCTGGAATCATGTTCAGGATGCTAGAATACACTAAATACAGCAACAATTTTGAGTCTACAACGTTTAGTTTAGGTGTGAGAGCCAAAATGAACTTTTTATTGCTTTAAACGCGTTTTCAGCCCCTGATTGTACACTTAAGGTGAAAATGTCAAAATCTTCAAAATGAGCATAAGCACAATGAAATTAATGCTGGAATCATCTTCAGGATGCTAGAATACACTAAATACAGCAAAAAATTTGAGTCTACAACGTTTAGTTTATGTGTGAGAGCCAAAATGAACTTTTTATTGCTTTAAACGCGTTTTCAGCCTGATTGTGCACTTTAGGTGAAAATGTCAAAATCTTAAAAATGAGCATAAGCACAATGAAATTAATGCTGGAATCATCTTCAGGATGCTAGAATACACTAAATACAGCAAAAATTTTGAGTCTACAACGTTTAGTTTAGGTGTGAGAGCCAAAATGAACTTTTTATTGCTTTAAACGCGTTTTCAGCCCCTGATTGTACATTTAAGGTGAAAATGTCAAAATCTTAAAAATGAGCATAAGCACAATGAAATTAATGCTGGAATCATCTTCAGGATGCTAGAATACACTAAATACAGCAAAAATTTTGAGTCTACAACGTTTAGTTTAGGTGTGAGAGCCAAAATGAACTTTTTATTGCTTTAAACGCGTTTTCAGCCCCTGATTGTACACTTAAGGTGAAAATGTCAAAATCTTCAAAATGAGCATAAGCACAATGAAATTAATGCTGGAATCATCTTCAGGATGCTAGAATACACTAAATACAGCAAAAATGTTGAGTCTACAACGTTTTGTTTAGGTGTGAGAGCCAAAATGAACTTTTTATGGCTTTAAATGCGTTTTCAGCCTGATTGTGCACTTTAGGTGAAAATGTCAAAATCTTCAAAATGAGCATAAGCACAATGAAATTAATGCTGGAATCATCTTCAGGATGCTAGAATACACTAAATACAGCAAAAATTTTGAGTCTACAACGTTTAGTTTAGGTGTGAGAGCCAAAATGAACTTTTTATTGCTTTAAACGCGTTTTCAGCCTGATTGTGCACTTTAGGTGAAAATGTCAAAATCTTAAAAATGAGCATAAGCACAATGAAATTAATGCTGGAATCATCTTCAGGATGCTAGAATACACTAAATACAGCAAAAATTTTGAGTCTACAACGTTTAGTTTAGGTGTGAGAGCCAAAATGAACTTTTTATTGCTGTAAACGCGTTTTCAGCCCCTGATTGTACACTTAAGGTGAAAATGTCAAAATCTTCAAAATGAGCATAAGCACAATGAAATTAATGCTGGAATCATCTTCAGGATGCTAGAATACACTAAATACAGCAAAAATTTTGAGTCTACAACGTTTAGTTTAGGTGTGAGAGCCAAAATGAACTTTTTATTGCTTTAAACGCGTTTTCAGCCTGATTGTGCACTTTAGGTGAAAATGTCAAAATCTTAAAAATGAGCATAAGCACAATGAAATTAATGCTGGAATCATCTTCAGGATGCTAGAATACACTAAATACAGCAAAAATTTTGAGTCTACAACGTTTAGTTTAGGTGTGAGAGCCAAAATGAACTTTTTATTGCTTTAAACGCGTTTTCAGCCCCTGATTGTACACTTAAGGTGAAAATGTCAAAATCTTAAAAATGAGCATAAGCACAATGAAATTAATGCTGGAATCATCTTCAGGATGCTAGAATACACTAAATACAGCAAAAATTTTGAGTCTACAACGTTTAGTTTAGGTGTGAGAGCCAAAATGAACTTTTTATTGCTTTAAACGCGTTTTCAGCCCCTGATTGTACACTTAAGGTGAAAATGTCAAAATCTTCAAAATGAGCATAAGCACAATGAAATTAATGCTGGAATCATCTTCAGGATGCTAGAATACACTAAATACAGCAAAAATTTTGAGTCTACAACGTTTAGTTTAGGTGTGAGAGCCAAAATGAACTTTTTATTGCTTTAAACGCGTTTTCAGCCCCTGATTGTACACTTAAGGTGAAAATGTCAAAATCTTAAAAATGAGCATAAGCACAATGAAATTAATGCTGGAATCATCTTCAGGATTCTAGAATACACTAAATACAGCAAAAATTTTGAGTCTACAAGGTTTAGTTTAGGTGTGAGAGCCAAAATGAACTTTTTATTGCTTTAAACGCGTTTTCAGCCTGATTGTGCACTTTAGGTGAAAATGTCAAAATCTTAAAAATGAGCATAAGCACAATGAAATTAATGCTGGAATCATCTTCAGGATGCTAGAATACACTAAATACAGCAAAAATTTTGAGTCTACAACGTTTAGTTTAGGTGTGAGAGCCAAAATGAACTTTTTATTGCTTTAAACGCGTTTTCAGCCCCTGATTGTACACTTAAGGTGAAAATGTCAAAATCTTCAAAATGAGCATAAGCACAATGAAATTAATGCTGGAATCATCTTCAGGATGCTAGAATACACTAAATACAGCAAAAATTTTGAGTCTACAACGTTTAGTTTAGGTGTGAGAGCCAAAATGAACTTTTTATTGCTTTAAACGCGTTTTCAGCCTGATTGTGCACTTTAGGTGAAAATGTCAAAATCTTAAAAATGAGCATAAGCACAATGAAATTAATGCTGGAATCATCTTCAGGATGCTAGAATACACTAAATACAGCAAAAATTTTGAGTCTACAACGTTTAGTTTAGGTGTGAGAGCCAAAATGAACTTTTTATTGCTTTAAACGCGTTTTCAGCCCCTGATTGTACACTTAAGGTGAAAATGTCAAAATCTTCAAAATGAGCATAAGCACAATGAAATTAATGCTGGAATGATTCCAGCATTAATTTCATTGTGCTTATGCTCATTTTGGATGCTTCAGGATGCTAGAATACACTAAATACAGCAAAAATGTTGAGTCTACAACGTTTTGTTTAGGTGTGAGAGCCAAAATGAACTTTTTATGGCTTTAAATGCGTTTTCAGCCTGATTGTGCACTTTAGGTGAAAATGTCAAAATCTTCAAAATGAGCATAAGCACAATGAAATTAATGCTGGAATCATCTTCAGGATGCTAGAATACACTAAATACAGCAAAAATTTTAAGTCTACAACGTTTAGTTTAGGTGTGAGAGCCAAAATGAACTTTTTATTGCTTTAAACGCGTTTTCAGCCTGATTGTGCACTTTAGGTGAAAATGTCAAAATCTTAAAAATGAGCATAAGCACAATGAAATTAATGCTGGAATCATCTTCAGGATGCTAGAATACACTAAATACAGCAAAAATTTTGAGTCTACAACGTTTAGTTTAGGTGTGAGAGCCAAAATGAACTTTTTATTGCTTTAAACGCGTTTTCAGCCCCTGATTGTACACTTAAGGTGAAAATGTCAAAATCTTCAAAATGAGCATAAGCACAATGAAATTAATGCTGGAATCATCTTCAGGATGCTAGAATACACTAAATACAGCAAAAATTTTGAGTCTACAACGTTTAGTTTAGGTGTGAGAGCCAAAATGAACTTTTTATTGCTTTAAACGCGTTTTCAGCCCCTGATTGTACACTTAAGGTGAAAATGTCAAAATCTTAAAAATGAGCATAAGCACAATGAAATTAATGCTGGAATCATCTCCAGGATGCTAGAATACACTAAATACAGCAAAAATTTTGAGTCTACAACGTTTAGTTTAGGTGTGAGAGCCAAAATGAACTTTTTATTGCTTTAAACGCGTTTTCAGCCCCTGATTGTACACTTAAGGTGAAAATGTCAAAATCTTAAAAATGAGCATAAGCACAATGAAATTAATGCTGGAATCATCTTCAGGATGCTAGAATACACTAAATACAGCAAAAATGTTGAGTCTACAACGTTTTGTTTAGGTGTGAGAGCCAAAATGAACTTTTTATGGCTTTAAATGCGTTTTCAGCCTGATTGTGCACTTTAGGTGAAAATGTCAAAATCTTCAAAATGAGCATAAGCACAATGAAATTAATGCTGGAATCATCTTCAGGATGCTAGAATACACTAAATACAGCAAAAATTTTGAGTCTACAACGTTTAGTTTAGGTGTGAGAGCCAAAATTAACTTTTTATTGCTTTAAACGCGTTTTCAGCCCCTGATTGTACACTTAAGGTGAAAATGTCAAAATCTTCAAAATGAGCATAAGCACAATGAAATTAATGCTGGAATCATCTTCAGGATGCTAGAATACACTAAATACAGCAAAAATTTTGAGTCTACAACGTTTAGTTTAGGTGTGAGAGCCAAAATGAACTTTTTATTGCTTTAAACGCGTTTTCAGCCTGATTGTGCACTTTAGGGGAAAATGTCAAAATCTTAAAAATGAGCATAAGCACAATGAAATTAATGCTGGAATCATCTTCAGGATGCTAGAATACACTAAATACAGCAAAAATTTTGAGTCTACAACGTTTAGTTTAGGTGTGAGAGCCAAAATGAACTTTTTATTGCTTTAAACGCGTTTTCAGCCCCTTATTGTACACTTAAGGTGAAAATGTCAAAATCTTCAAAATGAGCATAAGCACAATGAAATTAATGCTGGAATCATCTTCAGGATGCTAGAATACACTAAATACAGCAAAAATGTTGAGTCTACAACGTTTTGTTTAGGTGTGAGAGCCAAAATGAACTTTTTATGGCTTTAAATGCGTTTTCAGCCTGATTGTGCACTTTAGGTGAAAATGTCAAAATCTTCAAAATGAGCATAAGCACAATGAAATTAATGCTGGAATCATCTTCAGGATGCTAGAATACACTAAATACAGCAAAAATTTTGAGTCTACAACGTTTAGTTTAGGTGTGAGAGCCAAAATGAACTTTTTATTGCTTTAAACGCGTTTTCAGCCCCTGATTGTACACTTAAGGTGAAAATGTCAAAATCTTCAAAATGAGCATAAGCACGATGAAATTAATGCTGGAATCGTCTTCAGGATGCTAGAATACACTAAATACAGCAAAAAGTTTGAGTCTACAACGTTTAGTTTAGGTGTGAGAGCCAAAATGAACTTTTTATTGCTTTAAACGCGTTTTCAGCCCCTGATTGTACACTTAAGGTGAAAATGTCAAAATCTTAAAAATGAGCATAAGCACAATGAAATTAATGCTGGAATCATCTTCAGGATGCTAGAATACACTAAATACAGCAAAAATTTTGAGTCTACAAGGTTTAGTTTAGGTGTGAGAGCCAAAATGAACTTTTTATTGCTTTAAACGCGTTTTCAGCCTGATTGTGCACTTTAGGTGAAAATGTCAAAATCTTAAAAATGAGCATAAGCACAATGAAATTAATGCTGGAATCATCTTCAGGATGCTAGAATACACTAAATACAGCAAAAATTTTGAGTCTACAACGTTTAGTTTAGGTGTGAGAGCCAAAATGAACTTTTTATTGCTTTAAACGCGTTTTCAGCCCCTGATTGTACACTTAAGGTGAAAATGTCAAAATCTTCAAAATGAGCATAAGCACAATGAAATTAATGCTGGAATCATCTTCAGGATGCTAGAATACACTAAATACAGCAAAAATGTTGAGTCTACAACGTTTTGTTTAGGTGTGAGAGCCAAAATGAACTTTTTATGGCTTTAAATGCGTTTTCAGCCTGATTGTGCACTTTAGGTGAAAATGTCAAAATCTTCAAAATGAGCATAAGCACAATGAAATTAATGCTGGAATCATCTTCAGGATGCTAGAATACACTAAATACAGCAAAAATTTTGAGTCTACAACGTTTAGTTTAGGTGTGAGAGCCAAAATGAACTTTTTATTGCTTTAAACGCGTTTTCAGCCTGATTGTGCACTTTAGGTGAAAATGTCAAAATCTTAAAAATGAGCACAAGCACAATGAAATTAATGCTGGAATCATCTTCAGGATGCTAGAATACACTAAATACAGCAAAAATTTTGAGTCTACAACGTTTAGTTTAGGTGTGAGAGCCAAAATGAACTTTTTATTGCTTTAAAATCGTTTTCAGCCTGATTGTGCACTTAAGGTGAAAATGTCAAAATCTTAAAAATTAGCATAAGCACAATGAAATTAATGCTGGAATCATGTTCAGGATGCTAGAATACACTAAATACAGCAACAATTTTGAGTCTACAACGTTTAGTTTAGGTGTGAGAGCCAAAATGAACTTTTTATTGCTTTAAACGCGTTTTCAGCCCCTGATTGTACACTTAAGGTGAAAATGTCAAAATCTTCAAAATGAGCATAAGCACAATGAAATTAATGCTGGAATCATCTTCAGGATGCTAGAATACACTAAATACAGCAAAAAATTTGAGTCTACAACGTTTAGTTTATGTGTGAGAGCCAAAATGAACTTTTTATTGCTTTAAACGCGTTTTCAGCCTGATTGTGCACTTTAGGTGAAAATGTCAAAATCTTAAAAATGAGCATAAGCACAATGAAATTAATGCTGGAATCATCTTCAGGATGCTAGAATACACTAAATACAGCAAAAATTTTGAGTCTACAACGTTTAGTTTAGGTGTGAGAGCCAAAATGAACTTTTTATTGCTTTAAACGCGTTTTCAGCCCCTGATTGTACATTTAAGGTGAAAATGTCAAAATCTTAAAAATGAGCATAAGCACAATGAAATTAATGCTGGAATCATCTTCAGGATGCTAGAATACACTAAATACAGCAAAAATTTTGAGTCTACAACGTTTAGTTTAGGTGTGAGAGCCAAAATGAACTTTTTATTGCTTTAAACGCGTTTTCAGCCCCTGATTGTACACTTAAGGTGAAAATGTCAAAATCTTCAAAATGAGCATAAGCACAATGAAATTAATGCTGGAATCATCTTCAGGATGCTAGAATACACTAAATACAGCAAAAATGTTGAGTCTACAACGTTTTGTTTAGGTGTGAGAGCCAAAATGAACTTTTTATGGCTTTAAATGCGTTTTCAGCCTGATTGTGCACTTTAGGTGAAAATGTCAAAATCTTCAAAATGAGCATAAGCACAATGAAATTAATGCTGGAATCATCTTCAGGATGCTAGAATACACTAAATACAGCAAAAATTTTGAGTCTACAACGTTTAGTTTAGGTGTGAGAGCCAAAATGAACTTTTTATTGCTTTAAACGCGTTTTCAGCCTGATTGTGCACTTTAGGTGAAAATGTCAAAATCTTAAAAATGAGCATAAGCACAATGAAATTAATGCTGGAATCATCTTCAGGATGCTAGAATACACTAAATACAGCAAAAATTTTGAGTCTACAACGTTTAGTTTAGGTGTGAGAGCCAAAATGAACTTTTTATTGCTTTAAACGCGTTTTCAGCCTGATTGTGCACTTTAGGTGAAAATGTCAAAATCTTAAAAATGAGCATAAGCACAATGAAATTAATGCTGGAATCATCTTCAGGATGCTAGAATACACTAAATACAGCAAAAATTTTGAGTCTACAACGTTTAGTTTAGGTGTGAGAGCCAAAATGAACTTTTTATTGCTTTAAACGCGTTTTCAGCCCCTGATTGTACACTTAAGGTGAAAATGTCAAAATCTTAAAAATGAGCATAAGCACAATGAAATTAATGCTGGAATCATCTTCAGGATGCTAGAATACACTAAATACAGCAAAAATTTTGAGTCTACAACGTTTAGTTTAGGTGTGAGAGCCAAAATGAACTTTTTATTGCTTTAAACGCGTTTTCAGCCCCTGATTGTACACTTAAGGTGAAAATGTCAAAATCTTCAAAATGAGCATAAGCACAATGAAATTAATGCTGGAATCATCTTCAGTATGCTAGAATACACTAAATACAGCAAAAATTTTGAGTCTACAACGTTTAGTTTAGGTGTGAGAGCCAAAATGAACTTTTTATTGCTTTAAACGCGTTTTCAGCCCCTGATTGTACACTTAAGGTGAAAATGTCAAAATCTTAAAAATGAGCATAAGCACAATGAAATTAATGCTGGAATCATCTTCAGGATTCTAGAATACACTAAATACAGCAAAAATTTTGAGTCTACAAGGTTTAGTTTAGGTGTGAGAGCCAAAATGAACTTTTTATTGCTTTAAACGCGTTTTCAGCCTGATTGTGCACTTTAGGTGAAAATGTCAAAATCTTAAAAATGAGCATAAGCACAATGAAATTAATGCTGGAATCATCTTCAGGATGCTAGAATACACTAAATACAGCAAAAATTTTGAGTCTACAACGTTTAGTTTAGGTGTGAGAGCCAAAATGAACTTTTTATTGCTTTAAACGCGTTTTCAGCCCCTGATTGTACACTTAAGGTGAAAATGTCAAAATCTTCAAAATGAGCATAAGCACAATGAAATTAATGCTGGAATCATCTTCAGGATGCTAGAATACACTAAATACAGCAAAAATTTTGAGTCTACAACGTTTAGTTTAGGTGTGAGAGCCAAAATGAACTTTTTATTGCTTTAAACGCGTTTTCAGCCCCTGATTGTACACTTAAGGTGAAAATGTCAAAATCTTCAAAATGAGCATAAGCACAATGAAATTAATGCTGGAATCATCTTCAGGATGCTAGAATACACTAAATACAGCAAAAATTTTGAGTCTACAACGTTTAGTTTAGGTGTGAGAGCCAAAATGAACTTTTTATTGCTTTAAACGCGTTTTCAGCCTGATTGTGCACTTTAGGTGAAAATGTCAAAATCTTAAAAATGAGCATAAGCACAATGAAATTAATGCTGGAATCATCTTCAGGATGCTAGAATACACTAAATACAGCAAAAATTTTGAGTCTACAACGTTTAGTTTAGGTGTGAGAGCCAAAATGAACTTTTTATTGCTTTAAACGCGTTTTCAGCCCCTGATTGTACACTTAAGGTGAAAATGTCAAAATCTTCAAAATGAGCATAAGCACAATGAAATTAATGCTGGAATCATCTTCAGGATGCTAGAATACACTAAATACAGCAAAAATTTTGAGTCTACAACGTTTAGTTTAGGTGTGAGAGCCAAAATGAACTTTTTATTGCTTTAAACGCGTTTTCAGCCTGATTGTGCACTTTAGGTGAAAATGTCAAAATCTTAAAAATGAGCATAAGCACAATGAAATTAATGCTGGAATCATCTTCAGGATGCTAGAATACACTAAATACAGCAAAAATTTTGAGTCTACAACGTTTAGTTTAGGTGTGAGAGCCAAAATGAACTTTTTATTGCTTTAAACGCGTTTTCAGCCCCTGATTGTACACTTAAGGTGAAAATGTCAAAATCTTAAAAATGAGCATAAGCACAATGAAATTAATGCTGGAATCATCTTCAGGATGCTAGAATACACTAAATACAGCAAAAATTTTGAGTCTACAACGTTTAGTTTAGGTGTGAGAGCCAAAATGAACTTTTTATTGCTTTAAACGCGTTTTCAGCCCCTGATTGTACACTTAAGGTGAAAATGTCAAAATCTTCAAAATGAGCATAAGCACAATGAAATTAATGCTGGAATCATCTTCAGGATGCTAGAATACACTAAATACAGCAAAAATTTTGAGTCTACAACGTTTAGTTTAGGTGTGAGAGCCAAAATGAACTTTTTATTGCTTTAAACGCGTTTTCAGCCCCTGATTGTACACTTAAGGTGAAAATGTCAAAATCTTAAAAATGAGCATAAGCACAATGAAATTAATGCTGGAATCATCTTCAGGATGCTAGAATACACTAAATACAGCAAAAATTTTGAGTCTACAACGTTTAGTTTAGGTGTGAGAGCCAAAATGAACTTTTTATTGCTTTAAACGCGTTTTCAGCCCCTGATTGTACACTTAAGGTGAAAATGTCAAAATCTTCAAAATGAGCATAAGCACAATGAAATTAATGCTGGAATCATCTTCAGGATGCTAGAATACACTAAATACAGCAAAAATTTTGAGTCTACAACGTTTAGTTTAGGTGTGAGAGCCAAAATGAACTTTTTATTGCTTTAAACGCGTTTTCAGCCCCTGATTGTACACTTAAGGTGAAAATGTCAAAATCTTAAAAATGAGCATAAGCACAATGAAATTAATGCTGGAATCATCTTCAGGATTCTAGAATACACTAAATACAGCAAAAATTTTGAGTCTACAAGGTTTAGTTTAGGTGTGAGAGCCAAAATGAACTTTTTATTGCTTTAAACGCGTTTTCAGCCTGATTGTGCACTTTAGGTGAAAATGTCAAAATCTTAAAAATGAGCATAAGCACAATGAAATTAATGCTGGAATCATCTTCAGGATGCTAGAATACACTAAATACAGCAAAAATTTTGAGTCTACAACGTTTAGTTTAGGTGTGAGAGCCAAAATGAACTTTTTATTGCTTTAAACGCGTTTTCAGCCCCTGATTGTACACTTAAGGTGAAAATGTCAAAATCTTCAAAATGAGCATAAGCACAATGAAATTAATGCTGGAATCATCTTCAGGATGCTAGAATACACTAAATACAGCAAAAATGTTGAGTCTACAACGTTTTGTTTAGGGGTGAGAGCCAAAATGAACTTTTTATGGCTTTAAATGCGTTTTCAGCCTGATTGTGCACTTTAGGTGAAAATGTCAAAATCTTCAAAATGAGCATAAGCACAATGAAATTAATGCTGGAATCATCTTCAGGATGCTAGAATACACTAAATACAGCAAAAAATTTGAGTCTACAACGTTTAGTTTAGGTGTGAGAGCCAAAATGAACTTTTTATTGCTTTAAACGCGTTTTCAGCCCCTGATTGTACACTTAAGGTGAAAATGTCAAAATCTTCAAAATGAGCATAAGCACAATGAAATTAATGCTGGAATCATCTTCAGGATGCTAGAATACACTAAATACAGCAAAAATGTTGAGTCTACAACGTTTTGTTTAGGTGTGAGAGCCAAAATGAACTTTTTATGGCTTTAAATGCGTTTTCAGCCTGATTGTGCACTTTAGGTGAAAATGTCAAAATCTTCAAAATGAGCATAAGCACAATGAAATTAATGCTGGAATCATCTTCAGGATGCTAGAATACACTAAATACAGCAAAAATTTTGAGTCTACAACGTTTAGTTTAGGTGTGAGAGCCAAAATGAACTTTTTATTGCTTTAAACGCGTTTTCAGCCTGATTGTGCACTTTAGGTGAAAATGTCAAAATCTTAAAAATGAGCATAAGCACAATGAAATTAATGCTGGAATCATCTTCAGGATGCTAGAATACACTAAATACAGCAAAAATTTTGAGTCTACAACGTTTAGTTTAGGTGTGAGAGCCAAAATTAACTTTGTATTGCTTTAAACGCGTTTTCAGCCCCTGATTGTACACTTAAGGTGAAAATGTCAAAATCTTCAAAATGAGCATAAGCACAATGAAATTAATGCTGGAATCATCTTCAGGATGCTAGAATACACTAAATACAGCAAAAATTTTGAGTCTACAACGTTTAGTTTAGGTGTGAGAGCCAAAATGAACTTTTTATTGCTTTAAACGCGTTTTCAGCCTGATTGTGCACTTTAGGTGAAAATGTCAAAATCTTAAAAATGAGCATAAGCACAATGAAATTAATGCTGGAATCATCTTCAGGATGCTAGAATACACTAAATACAGCAAAAATTTTGAGTCTACAACGTTTAGTTTAGGTGTGAGAGCCAAAATGAACTTTTTATTGCTTTAAACGCGTTTTCAGCCCCTGATTGTACACTTAAGGTGAAAATGTCAAAATCTTCAAAATGAGCATAAGCACAATGAAATTAATGCTGGAATCATCTTCAGGATGCTAGAATACACTAAATACAGCAAAAATTTTGAGTCTACAACGTTTAGTTTAGGTGTGAGAGCCAAAATGAACTTTTTATTGCTTTAAACGCGTTTTCAGCCCCTGATTGTACACTTAAGGTGAAAATGTCAAAATCTTAAAAATGAGCATAAGCACAATGAAATTAATACTGGAATCATCTTCAGGATGCTAGAATACACTAAATACAGCAAAAATGTTGAGTCTACAACGTTTTGTTTAGGTGTGAGAGCCAAAATGAACTTTTTATGGCTTTAAATGCGTTTTCAGCCTGATTGTGCACTTTAGGTGAAAATGTCAAAATCTTCAAAATGAGCATAAGCACAATGAAATTAATGCTGGAATCATCTTCAGGGTGCTAGAATACACTAAATACAGCAAAAATTTTGAGTCTACAACGTTTAGTTTAGGTGTGAGAGCCAAAATGAACTTTTTATTGCTTTAAACGCGTTTTCAGCCCCTGATTGTACACTTAAGGTGAAAATGTCAAAATCTTAAAAATGAGCATAAGCACAATGAAATTAATGCTGGAATCATCTTCAGGATGCTAGAATACACTAAATACAGCAAAAATTTTGAGTCTACAACGTTTAGTTTAGGTGTGAGAGCCAAAATGAACTTTTTATTGCTTTAAACGCGTTTTCAGCCTGATTGTACACTTAAGGTGAAAATGTCAAAATCTTAAAAATGAGCATAAGCACAATGAAATTAATGCTGGAATCATCTTCAGGATGCTAGAATACACTAAATACAGCAAAAATGTTGAGTCTACAACGTTTTGTTTAGGTGTGAGAGCCAAAATGAACTTTTTATGGCTTTAAATGCGTTTTCAGCCTGATTGTGCACTTTAGGTGAAAATGTCAAAATCTTCAAAATGAGCATAAGCACAATGAAATTAATGCTGGAATCATCTTCAGGATGCTAGAATACACTAAATACAGCAAAAATTTTGAGTCTACAACGTTTAGTTTAGGTGTGAGAGCCAAAATGAACTTTTTATTGCTTTAAACGCGTTTTCAGCCCCTGATTGTACACTTAAGGTGAAAATGTCAAAATCTTCAAAATGAGCATAAGCACAATGAAATTAATGCTGGAATCATCTTCAGGATGCTAGAATACACTAAATACAGCAAAAATTTTGAGTCTACAACGTTTAGTTTAGGTGTGAGAGCCAAAATGAACTTTTTATTGCTTTAAACGCGTTTTCAGCCTGATTGTGCACTTTAGGTGAAAATGTCAAAATCTTAAAAATGAGCATAAGCACAATGAAATTAATGCTGGAATCATCTTCAGGATGCTAGAATACACTAAATACAGCAAAAATTTTGAGTCTACAACGTTTAGTTTAGGTGTGAGAGCCAAAATGAACTTTTTATTGCTTTAAACGCGTTTTCAGCCCCTGATTGTACACTTAAGGTGAAAATGTCAAAATCTTCAAAATGAGCATAAGCACAATGAAATTAATGCTGGAATCATCTTCAGGATGCTAGAATACACTAAATACAGCAAAAATGTTGAGTCTACAACGTTTTGTTTAGGTGTGAGAGCCAAAATGAACTTTTTATGGCTTTAAATGCGTTTTCAGCCTGATTGTGCACTTTAGGTGAAAATGTCAAAATCTTCAAAATGAGCATAAGCACAATGAAATTAATGCTGGAATCATCTTCAGGATGCTAGAATACACTAAATACAGCAAAAATTTTGAGTCTACAACGTTTAGTTTAGGTGTGAGAGCCAAAATGAACTTTTTATTGCTTTAAACGCGTTTTCAGCCCCTGATTGTACACTTAAGGTGAAAATGTCAAAATCTTCAAAATGAGCATAAGCACGATGAAATTAATGCTGGAATCATCTTCAGGATGCTAGAATACACTAAATACAGCAAAAATTTTGAGTCTACAACGTTTAGTTTAGGTGTGAGAGCCAAAATGAACTTTTTATTGCTTTAAACGCGTTTTCAGCCTGATTGTGCACTTAAGGTGAAAATGTCAAAATCCTAAAAATGAGCATAAGCACAATGAAATTAATGCTGGAATCATCTTCAGGATGCTAGAATACACTAAATACAGCAAAAAGTTTGAGTCTACAACGTTTAGTTTAGGTGTGAGAGCCAAAATGAACTTTTTATTGCTTTAAACGCGTTTTCAGCCCCTGATTGTACACTTAAGGTGAAAATGTCAAAATCTTAAAAATGAGCATAAGCACAATGAAATTAATGCTGGAATCATCTTCAGGATGCTAGAATACACTAAATACAGCAAAAAGTTTGAGTCTACAACGTTTAGTTTAGGTGTGAGAGCCAAAATGAACTTTTTATTGCTTTAAACGCGTTTTCAGCCCCTGATTGTACACTTAAGGTGAAAATGTCAAAATCTTAAAAATGAGCATAAGCACAATGAAATTAATGCTGGAATCATCTTCAGGATGCTAGAATACACTAAATACAGCAAAAAGTTTGAGTCTACAACGTTTAGTTTAGGTGTGAGAGCCAAAATGAACTTTTTATTGCTTTAAACGCGTTTTCAGCCCCTGATTGTACACTTAAGGTGAAAATGTCAAAATCTTAAAAATGAGCATAAGCACAATTAAATTTTTGCTGGAATCATCTTCAGGATGCTAGAATACACTAAATACAGCAAAAAGTTTGAGTCTACAACGTTTAGTTTAGGTGTGAGAGCCAAAATGAACTTTTTATTGCTTTAAACGCGTTTTCAGCCCCTGATTGTACACTTAAGGTGAAAATGTCAAAATCTTAAAAATGAGCATAAGCACAATGAAATTAATGCTGGAATCATCTTCAGGATGCTAGAATACACTAAATACAGCAAAAATTTTGAGTCTACAAGGTTTAGTTTAGGTGTGAGAGCCAAAATGAACTTTTTATTGCTTTAAACGCGTTTTCAGCCTGATTGTGCACTTTAGGTGAAAATGTCAAAATCTTAAAAATGAGCATAAGCACAATGAAATTAATGCTGGAATCATCTTCAGGATGCTAGAATACACTAAATACAGCAAAAATTTTGAGTCTACAACGTTTAGTTTAGGTGTGAGAGCCAAAATGAACTTTTTATTGCTTTAAACGCGTTTTCAGCCCCTGATTGTACACTTAAGGTGAAAATGTCAAAATCTTCAAAATGAGCATAAGCACAATGAAATTAATGCTGGAATCATCTTCAGGATGCTAGAATACACTAAATACAGCAAAAATTTTGAGTCTACAACGTTTAGTTTAGGTGTGAGAGCCAAAATGAACTTTTTATTGCTTTAAACGCGTTTTCAGCCTGATTGTGCACTTTAGGTGAAAATGTCAAAATCTTAAAAATGAGCATAAGCACAATGAAATTAATGCTGGAATCATCTTCAGGATGCTAGAATACACTAAATACAGCAAAAATTTTGAGTCTACAACGTTTAGTTTAGGTGTGAGAGCCAAAATGAACTTTTTATTGCTTTAAACGCGTTTTCAGCCCCTGATTGTACACTTAAGGTGAAAATGTCAAAATCTTCAAAATGAGCATAAGCACAATGAAATTAATGCTGGAATCATCTTCAGGATGCTAGAATACACTAAATACAGCAAAAATGTTGAGTCTACAACGTTTTGTTTAGGTGTGAGAGCCAAAATGAACTTTTTATGGCTTTAAATGCGTTTTCAGCCTGATTGTGCACTTTAGGTGAAAATGTCAAAATCTTCAAAATGAGCATAAGCACAATGAAATTAATGCTGGAATCATCTTCAGGATGCTAGAATACACTAAATACAGCAAAAATTTTGAGTCTACAACGTTTAGTTTAGGTGTGAGAGCCAAAATGAACTTTTTATTGCTTTAAACGCGTTTTCAGCCCCTGATTGTACACTTAAGGTGAAAATGTCAAAATCTTCAAAATGAGCATAAGCACGATGAAATTAATGCTGGAATCATCTTCAGGATGCTAGAATACACTAAATACAGCAAAAATTTTGAGTCTACAACGTTTAGTTTAGGTGTGAGAGCCAAAATGAACTTTTTATTGCTTTAAACGCGTTTTCAGCCTGATTGTGCACTTAAGGTGAAAATGTCAAAATCCTAAAAATGAGCATAAGCACAATGAAATTAATGCTGGAATCATCTTCAGGATGCTAGAATACACTAAATACAGCAAAAAGTTTGAGTCTACAACGTTTAGTTTAGGTGTGAGAGCCAAAATGAACTTTTTATTGCTTTAAACGCGTTTTCAGCCCCTGATTGTACACTTAAGGTGAAAATGTCAAAATCTTAAAAATGAGCATAAGCACAATGAAATTAATGCTGGAATCATCTTCAGGATGCTAGAATACACTAAATACAGCAAAAAGTTTGAGTCTACAACGTTTAGTTTAGGTGTGAGAGCCAAAATGAACTTTTTATTGCTTTAAACGCGTTTTCAGCCTGATTGTGCACTTAAGGTGAAAATGTCAAAATCCTAAAAATGAGCATAAGCACAATGAAATTAATGCTGGAATCATCTTCAGGATGCTAGAATACACTAAATACAGCAAAAAGTTTGAGTCTACAACGTTTAGTTTAGGTGTGAGAGCCAAAATGAACTTTTTATTGCTTTAAACGCGTTTTCAGCCCCTGATTGTACACTTAAGGTGAAAATGTCAAAATCTTAAAAATGAGCATAAGCACAATGAAATTAATGCTGGAATCATCTTCAGGATGCTAGAATACACTAAATACAGCAAAAAGTTTGAGTCTACAACGTTTAGTTTAGGTGTGAGAGCCAAAATGAACTTTTTATTGCTTTAAACGCGTTTTCAGCCCCTGATTGTACACTTAAGGTGAAAATGTCAAAATCTTAAAAATGAGCATAAGCACAATTAAATTTTTGCTGGAATCATCTTCAGGATGCTAGAATACACTAAATACAGCAAAAAGTTTGAGTCTACAACGTTTAGTTTAGGTGTGAGAGCCAAAATGAACTTTTTATTGCTTTAAACGCGTTTTCAGCCCCTGATTGTACACTTAAGGTGAAAATGTCAAAATCTTAAAAATGAGCATAAGCACAATGAAATTAATGCTGGAATCATCTTCAGGATGCTAGAATACACTAAATACAGCAAAAATTTTGAGTCTACAAGGTTTAGTTTAGGTGTGAGAGCCAAAATGAACTTTTTATTGCTTTAAACGCGTTTTCAGCCTGATTGTGCACTTTAGGTGAAAATGTCAAAATCTTAAAAATGAGCATAAGCACAATGAAATTAATGCTGGAATCATCTTCAGGATGCTAGAATACACTAAATACAGCAAAAATTTTGAGTCTACAACGTTTAGTTTAGGTGTGAGAGCCAAAATGAACTTTTTATTGCTTTAAACGCGTTTTCAGCCCCTGATTGTACACTTAAGGTGAAAATGTCAAAATCTTCAAAATGAGCATAAGCACAATGAAATTAATGCTGGAATCATCTTCAGGATGCTAGAATACACTAAATACAGCAAAAATTTTGAGTCTACAACGTTTAGTTTAGGTGTGAGAGCCAAAATGAACTTTTTATTGCTTTAAACGCGTTTTCAGCCTGATTGTGCACTTTAGGTGAAAATGTCAAAATCTTAAAAATGAGCATAAGCACAATGAAATTAATGCTGGAATCATCTTCAGGATGCTAGAATACACTAAATACAGCAAAAATTTTGAGTCTACAACGTTTAGTTTAGGTGTGAGAGCCAAAATGAACTTTTTATTGCTTTAAACGCGTTTTCAGCCCCTGATTGTACACTTAAGGTGAAAATGTCAAAATCTTCAAAATGAGCATAAGCACAATGAAATTAATGCTGGAATCATCTTCAGGATGCTAGAATACACTAAATACAGCAAAAATGTTGAGTCTACAACGTTTTGTTTAGGTGTGAGAGCCAAAATGAACTTTTTATGGCTTTAAATGCGTTTTCAGCCTGATTGTGCACTTTAGGTGAAAATGTCAAAATCTTCAAAATGAGCATAAGCACAATGAAATTAATGCTGGAATCATCTTCAGGATGCTAGAATACACTAAATACAGCAAAAATTTTGAGTCTACAACGTTTAGTTTAGGTGTGAGAGCCAAAATGAACTTTTTATTGCTTTAAACGCGTTTTCAGCCCCTGATTGTACACTTAAGGTGAAAATGTCAAAATCTTCAAAATGAGCATAAGCACAATGAAATTAATGCTGGAATCATCTTCAGGATGCTAGAATACACTAAATACAGCAAAAATGTTGAGTCTACAACGTTTTGTTTAGGTGTGAGAGCCAAAATGAACTTTTTATGGCTTTAAATGCGTTTTCAGCCTGATTGTGCACTTTAGGTGAAAATGTCAAAATCTTCAAAATGAGCATAAGCACAATGAAATTAATGCTGGAATCATCTTCAGGATGCTAGAATACACTAAATACAGCAAAAATTTTGAGTCTACAACGTTTAGTTTAGGTGTGAGAGCCAAAATGAACTTTTTATTGCTTTAAACGCGTTTTCAGCCCCTGATTGTACACTTAAGGTGAAAATGTCAAAATCTTCAAAATGAGCATAAGCACGATGAAATTAATGCTGGAATCATCTTCAGGATGCTAGAATACACTAAATACAGCAAAAATTTTGAGTCTACAACGTTTAGTTTAGGTGTGAGAGCCAAAATGAACTTTTTATTGCTTTAAACGCGTTTTCAGCCTGATTGTGCACTTAAGGTGAAAATGTCAAAATCCTAAAAATGAGCATAAGCACAATGAAATTAATGCTGGAATCATCTTCAGGATGCTAGAATACACTAAATACAGCAAAAAGTTTGAGTCTACAACGTTTAGTTTAGGTGTGAGAGCCAAAATGAACTTTTTATTGCTTTAAACGCGTTTTCAGCCCCTGATTGTACACTTAAGGTGAAAATGTCAAAATCTTAAAAATGAGCATAAGCACAATGAAATTAATGCTGGAATCATCTTCAGGATGCTAGAATACACTAAATACAGCAAAAATTTTGAGTCTACAACGTTTAGTTTAGGTGTGAGAGCCAAAATGAACTTTTTATTGCTTTAAACGCGTTTTCAGCCCCTGATTGTACACTTAAGGTGAAAATGTCAAAATCTTCAAAATGAGCATAAGCACAATGAAATTAATGCTGGAATCATCTTCAGGATGCTAGAATACACTAAATACAGCAAAAATGTTGAGTCTACAACGTTTTGTTTAGGTGTGAGAGCCAAAATGAACTTTTTATGGCTTTAAATGCGTTTTCAGCCTGATTGTGCACTTTAGGTGAAAATGTCAAAATCTTCAAAATGAGCATAAGCACAATGAAATTAATGCTGGAATCATCTTCAGGATGCTAGAATACACTAAATACAGCAAAAATTTTGAGTCTACAACGTTTAGTTTAGGTGTGAGAGCCAAAATGAACTTTTTATTGCTTTAAACGCGTTTTCAGCCTGATTGTGCACTTTAGGTGAAAATGTCAAAATCTTAAAAATGAGCATAAGCACAATGAAATTAATGCTGGAATCATCTTCAGGATGCTAGAATACACTAAATACAGCAAAAATTTTGAGTCTACAACGTTTAGTTTAGGTGTGAGAGCCAAAATGAACTTTTTATTGCTGTAAACGCGTTTTCAGCCCCTGATTGTACACTTAAGGTGAAAATGTCAAAATCTTCAAAATGAGCATAAGCACAATGAAATTAATGCTGGAATCATCTTCAGGATGCTAGAATACACTAAATACAGCAAAAATTTTGAGTCTACAACGTTTAGTTTAGGTGTGAGAGCCAAAATGAACTTTTTATTGCTTTAAACGCGTTTTCAGCCTGATTGTGCACTTTAGGTGAAAATGTCAAAATCTTAAAAATGAGCATAAGCACAATGAAATTAATGCTGGAATCATCTTCAGGATGCTAGAATACACTAAATACAGCAAAAATTTTGAGTCTACAACGTTTAGTTTAGGTGTGAGAGCCAAAATGAACTTTTTATTGCTTTAAACGCGTTTTCAGCCCCTGATTGTACACTTAAGGTGAAAATGTCAAAATCTTAAAAATGAGCATAAGCACAATGAAATTAATGCTGGAATCATCTTCAGGATGCTAGAATACACTAAATACAGCAAAAATTTTGAGTCTACAACGTTTAGTTTAGGTGTGAGAGCCAAAATGAACTTTTTATTGCTTTAAACGCGTTTTCAGCCCCTGATTGTACACTTAAGGTGAAAATGTCAAAATCTTCAAAATGAGCATAAGCACAATGAAATTAATGCTGGAATCATCTTCAGGATGCTAGAATACACTAAATACAGCAAAAATTTTGAGTCTACAACGTTTAGTTTAGGTGTGAGAGCCAAAATGAACTTTTTATTGCTTTAAACGCGTTTTCAGCCCCTGATTGTACACTTAAGGTGAAAATGTCAAAATCTTAAAAATGAGCATAAGCACAATGAAATTAATGCTGGAATCATCTTCAGGATTCTAGAATACACTAAATACAGCAAAAATTTTGAGTCTACAAGGTTTAGTTTAGGTGTGAGAGCCAAAATGAACTTTTTATTGCTTTAAACGCGTTTTCAGCCTGATTGTGCACTTTAGGTGAAAATGTCAAAATCTTAAAAATGAGCATAAGCACAATGAAATTAATGCTGGAATCATCTTCAGGATGCTAGAATACACTAAATACAGCAAAAATTTTGAGTCTACAACGTTTAGTTTAGGTGTGAGAGCCAAAATGAACTTTTTATTGCTTTAAACGCGTTTTCAGCCCCTGATTGTACACTTAAGGTGAAAATGTCAAAATCTTCAAAATGAGCATAAGCACAATGAAATTAATGCTGGAATCATCTTCAGGATGCTAGAATACACTAAATACAGCAAAAATTTTGAGTCTACAACGTTTAGTTTAGGTGTGAGAGCCAAAATGAACTTTTTATTGCTTTAAACGCGTTTTCAGCCCCTGATTGTACACTTAAGGTGAAAATGTCAAAATCTTCAAAATGAGCATAAGCACAATGAAATTAATGCTGGAATCATCTTCAGGATGCTAGAATACACTAAATACAGCAAAAATGTTGAGTCTACAACGTTTTGTTTAGGTGTGAGAGCCAAAATGAACTTTTTATGGCTTTAAATGCGTTTTCAGCCTGATTGTGCACTTTAGGTGAAAATGTCAAAATCTTCAAAATGAGCATAAGCACAATGAAATTAATGCTGGAATCATCTTCAGGATGCTAGAATACACTAAATACAGCAAAAATTTTGAGTCTACAACGTTTAGTTTAGGTGTGAGAGCCAAAATGAACTTTTTATTGCTTTAAACGCGTTTTCAGCCTGATTGTGCACTTTAGGTGAAAATGTCAAAATCTTAAAAATGAGCATAAGCACAATGAAATTAATGCTGGAATCATCTTCAGGATGCTAGAATACACTAAATACAGCAAAAATTTTGAGTCTACAACGTTTAGTTTAGGTGTGAGAGCCAAAATGAACTTTTTATTGCTTTAAACGCGTTTTCAGCCCCTGATTGTACACTTAAGGTGAAAATGTCAAAATCTTCAAAATGAGCATAAGCACAATGAAATTAATGCTGGAATCATCTTCAGGATGCTAGAATACACTAAATACAGCAAAAATTTTGAGTCTACAACGTTTAGTTTAGGTGTGAGAGCCAAAATGAACTTTTTATTGCTTTAAACGCGTTTTCAGCCTGATTGTGCACTTTAGGTGAAAATGTCAAAATCTTAAAAATGAGCATAAGCACAATGAAATTAATGCTGGAATCATCTTCAGGATGCTAGAATACACTAAATACAGCAAAAATTTTGAGTCTACAACGTTTAGTTTAGGTGTGAGAGCCAAAATGAACTTTTTATTGCTTTAAACGCGTTTTCAGCCCCTGATTGTACACTTAAGGTGAAAATGTCAAAATCTTCAAAATGAGCATAAGCACAATGAAATTAATGCTGGAATCATCTTCAGGATGCTAGAATACACTAAATACAGCAAAAATTTTGAGTCTACAACGTTTAGTTTAGGTGTGAGAGCCAAAATGAACTTTTTATTGCTTTAAACGCGTTTTCAGCCCCTGATTGTACACTTAAGGTGAAAATGTCAAAATCTTCAAAATGAGCATAAGCACAATGAAATTAATGCTGGAATCATCTTCAGGATGCTAGAATACACTAAATACAGCAAAAATTTTGAGTCTACAACGTTTAGTTTAGGTGTGAGAGCCAAAATGAACTTTTTATTGCTTTAAACGCGTTTTCAGCCCCTGATTGTACACTTAAGGTGAAAATGTCAAAATCTTAAAAATGAGCATAAGCACAATGAAATTAATGCTGGAATCATCTTCAGGATTCTAGAATACACTAAATACAGCAAAAATTTTGAGTCTACAAGGTTTAGTTTAGGTGTGAGAGCCAAAATGAACTTTTTATTGCTTTAAACGCGTTTTCAGCCTGATTGTGCACTTTAGGTGAAAATGTCAAAATCTTAAAAATGAGCATAAGCACAATGAAATTAATGCTGGAATCATCTTCAGGATGCTAGAATACACTAAATACAGCAAAAATTTTGAGTCTACAACGTTTAGTTTAGGTGTGAGAGCCAAAATGAACTTTTTATTGCTTTAAACGCGTTTTCAGCCCCTGATTGTACACTTAAGGTGAAAATGTCAAAATCTTCAAAATGAGCATAAGCACAATGAAATTAATGCTGGAATCATCTTCAGGATGCTAGAATACACTAAATACAGCAAAAATGTTGAGTCTACAACGTTTTGTTTAGGTGTGAGAGCCAAAATGAACTTTTTATGGCTTTAAATGCGTTTTCAGCCTGATTGTGCACTTTAGGTGAAAATGTCAAAATCTTCAAAATGAGCATAAGCACAATGAAATTAATGCTGGAATCATCTTCAGGATGCTAGAATACACTAAATACAGCAAAAATTTTGAGTCTACAAGGTTTAGTTTAGGTGTGAGAGCCAAAATGAACTTTTTATTGCTTTAAACGCGTTTTCAGCCTGATTGTGCACTTTAGGTGAAAATGTCAAAATCTTAAAAATGAGCATAAGCACAATGAAATTAATGCTGGAATCATCTTCAGGATGCTAGAATACACTAAATACAGCAAAAATTTTGAGTCTACAACGTTTAGTTTAGGTGTGAGAGCCAAAATGAACTTTTTATTGCTTTAAACGCGTTTTCAGCCCCTGATTGTACACTTAAGGTGAAAATGTCAAAATCTTCAAAATGAGCATAAGCACAATGAAATTAATGCTGGAATCATCTTCAGGATGCTAGAATACACTAAATACAGCAAAAATGTTGAGTCTACAACGTTTTGTTTAGGTGTGAGAGCCAAAATGAACTTTTTATGGCTTTAAATGCGTTTTCAGCCTGATTGTGCACTTTAGGTGAAAATGTCAAAATCTTCAAAATGAGCATAAGCACAATGAAATTAATGCTGGAATCATCTTCAGGATGCTAGAATACACTAAATACAGCAAAAATTTTGAGTCTACAACGTTTAGTTTAGGTGTGAGAGCCAAAATGAACTTTTTATTGCTTTAAACGCGTTTTCAGCCCCTGATTGTACATTTAAGGTGAAAATGTCAAAATCTTAAAAATGAGCATAAGCACAATGAAATTAATGCTGGAATCATCTTCAGGATGCTAGAATACACTAAATACAGCAACAATTTTGAGTCTACAACGTTTAGTTTAGGTGTGAGAGCCAAAATGAACTTTTTATTGCTTTAAACGCGTTTTCAGCCCCTGATTGTACACTTAAGGTGAAAATGTCAAAATCTTCAAAATGAGCATAAGCACAATGAAATTAATGCTGGAATCATCTTCAGGATGCTAGAATACACTAAATACAGCAAAAATGTTGAGTCTACAACGTTTTGTTTAGGTGTGAGAGCCAAAATGAACTTTTTATGGCTTTAAATGCGTTTTCAGCCTGATTGTGCACTTTAGGTGAAAATGTCAAAATCTTCAAAATGAGCATAAGCACAATGAAATTAATGCTGGAATCATCTTCAGGATGCTAGAATACACTAAATACAGCAAAAATTTTGAGTCTACAACGTTTAGTTTAGGTGTGAGAGCCAAAATGAACTTTTTATTGCTTTAAACGCGTTTTCAGCCTGATTGTGCACTTTAGGTGAAAATGTCAAAATCTTAAAAATGAGCATAAGCACAATGAAATTAATGCTGGAATCATCTTCAGGATGCTAGAATACACTAAATACAGCAAAAATTTTGAGTCTACAACGTTTAGTTTAGGTGTGAGAGCCAAAATTAACTTTTTATTGCTTTAAACGCGTTTTCAGCCCCTGATTGTACACTTAAGGTGAAAATGTCAAAATCTTCAAAATGAGCATAAGCACAATGAAATTAATGCTGGAATCATCTTCAGGATGCTAGAATACACTAAATACAGCAAAAATTTTGAGTCTACAACGTTTAGTTTAGGTGTGAGAGCCAAAATGAACTTTTTATTGCTTTAAACGCGTTTTCAGCCTGATTGTGCACTTTAGGTGAAAATGTCAAAATCTTAAAAATGAGCATAAGCACAATGAAATTAATGCTGGAATCATCTTCAGGATGCTAGAATACACTAAATACAGCAAAAATTTTGAGTCTACAACGTTTAGTTTAGGTGTGAGAGCCAAAATGAACTTTTTATTGCTTTAAACGCGTTTTCAGCCCCTGATTGTACACTTAAGGTGAAAATGTCAAAATCTTCAAAATGAGCATAAGCACAATGAAATTAATGCTGGAATCATCTTCAGGATGCTAGAATACACTAAATACAGCAAAAATTTTGAGTCTACAACGTTTAGTTTAGGTGTGAGAGCCAAAATGAACTTTTTATTGCTTTAAACGCGTTTTCAGCCCCTGATTGTACACTTAAGGTGAAAATGTCAAAATCTTAAAAATGAGCATAAGCACAATGAAATTAATACTGGAATCATCTTCAGGATGCTAGAATACACTAAATACAGCAAAAATGTTGAGTCTACAACGTTTTGTTTAGGTGTGAGAGCCAAAATGAACTTTTTATGGCTTTAAATGCGTTTTCAGCCTGATTGTGCACTTTAGGTGAAAATGTCAAAATCTTCAAAATGAGCATAAGCACAATGAAATTAATGCTGGAATCATCTTCAGGGTGCTAGAATACACTAAATACAGCAAAAATTTTGAGTCTACAACGTTTAGTTTAGGTGTGAGAGCCAAAATGAACTTTTTATTGCTTTAAACGCGTTTTCAGCCCCTGATTGTACACTTAAGGTGAAAATGTCAAAATCTTCAAAATGAGCATAAGCACAATGAAATTAATGCTGGAATCATCTTCAGGATGCTAGAATACACTAAATACAGCAAAAATTTTGAGTCTACAACGTTTAGTTTAGGTGTGAGAGCCAAAATGAACTTTTTATTGCTTTAAACGCGTTTTCAGCCTGATTGTGCACTTTAGGTGAAAATGTCAAAATCTTAAAAATGAGCATAAGCACAATGAAATTAATGCTGGAATCATCTTCAGGATGCTAGAATACACTAAATACAGCAAAAATTTTGAGTCTACAACGTTTAGTTTAGGTGTGAGAGCCAAAATGAACTTTTTATTGCTTTAAACGCGTTTTCAGCCCCTGATTGTACACTTAAGGTGAAAATGTCAAAATCTTAAAAATGAGCATAAGCACAATGAAATTAATGCTGGAATCATCTTCAGGATGCTAGAATACACTAAATACAGCAAAAATGTTGAGTCTACAACGTTTTGTTTAGGTGTGAGAGCCAAAATGAACTTTTTATGGCTTTAAATGCGTTTTCAGCCTGATTGTGCACTTTAGGTGAAAATGTCAAAATCTTCAAAATGAGCATAAGCACAATGAAATTAATGCTGGAATCATCTTCAGGATGCTAGAATACACTAAATACAGCAAAAATTTTGAGTCTACAACGTTTAGTTTAGGTGTGAGAGCCAAAATGAACTTTTTATTGCTTTAAACGCGTTTTCAGCCCCTGATTGTACACTTAAGGTGAAAATGTCAAAATCTTCAAAATGAGCATAAGCACAATGAAATTAATGCTGGAATCATCTTCAGGATGCTAGAATACACTAAATACAGCAAAAATTTTGAGTCTACAACGTTTAGTTTAGGTGTGAGAGCCAAAATGAACTTTTTATTGCTTTAAACGCGTTTTCAGCCTGATTGTGCACTTTAGGTGAAAATGTCAAAATCTTAAAAATGAGCATAAGCACAATGAAATTAATGCTGGAATCATCTTCAGGATGCTAGAATACACTAAATACAGCAAAAATTTTGAGTCTACAACGTTTAGTTTAGGTGTGAGAGCCAAAATGAACTTTTTATTGCTTTAAACGCGTTTTCAGCCCCTGATTGTACACTTAAGGTGAAAATGTCAAAATCTTCAAAATGAGCATAAGCACAATGAAATTAATGCTGGAATCATCTTCAGGATGCTAGAATACACTAAATACAGCAAAAATGTTGAGTCTACAACGTTTTGTTTAGGTGTGAGAGCCAAAATGAACTTTTTATGGCTTTAAATGCGTTTTCAGCCTGATTGTGCACTTTAGGTGAAAATGTCAAAATCTTCAAAATGAGCATAAGCACAATGAAATTAATGCTGGAATCATCTTCAGGATGCTAGAATACACTAAATACAGCAAAAATTTTGAGTCTACAACGTTTAGTTTAGGTGTGAGAGCCAAAATGAACTTTTTATTGCTTTAAACGCGTTTTCAGCCCCTGATTGTACACTTAAGGTGAAAATGTCAAAATCTTCAAAATGAGCATAAGCACGATGAAATTAATGCTGGAATCATCTTCAGGATGCTAGAATACACTAAATACAGCAAAAATTTTGAGTCTACAACGTTTAGTTTAGGTGTGAGAGCCAAAATGAACTTTTTATTGCTTTAAACGCGTTTTCAGCCTGATTGTGCACTTAAGGTGAAAATGTCAAAATCCTAAAAATGAGCATAAGCACAATGAAATTAATGCTGGAATCATCTTCAGGATGCTAGAATACACTAAATACAGCAAAAAGTTTGAGTCTACAACGTTTAGTTTAGGTGTGAGAGCCAAAATGAACTTTTTATTGCTTTAAACGCGTTTTCAGCCCCTGATTGTACACTTAAGGTGAAAATGTCAAAATCTTAAAAATGAGCATAAGCACAATGAAATTAATGCTGGAATCATCTTCAGGATGCTAGAATACACTAAATACAGCAAAAAGTTTGAGTCTACAACGTTTAGTTTAGGTGTGAGAGCCAAAATGAACTTTTTATTGCTTTAAACGCGTTTTCAGCCTGATTGTGCACTTAAGGTGAAAATGTCAAAATCCTAAAAATGAGCATAAGCACAATGAAATTAATGCTGGAATCATCTTCAGGATGCTAGAATACACTAAATACAGCAAAAAGTTTGAGTCTACAACGTTTAGTTTAGGTGTGAGAGCCAAAATGAACTTTTTATTGCTTTAAACGCGTTTTCAGCCCCTGATTGTACACTTAAGGTGAAAATGTCAAAATCTTAAAAATGAGCATAAGCACAATGAAATTAATGCTGGAATCATCTTCAGGATGCTAGAATACACTAAATACAGCAAAAAGTTTGAGTCTACAACGTTTAGTTTAGGTGTGAGAGCCAAAATGAACTTTTTATTGCTTTAAACGCGTTTTCAGCCCCTGATTGTACACTTAAGGTGAAAATGTCAAAATCTTAAAAATGAGCATAAGCACAATTAAATTTTTGCTGGAATCATCTTCAGGATGCTAGAATACACTAAATACAGCAAAAAGTTTGAGTCTACAACGTTTAGTTTAGGTGTGAGAGCCAAAATGAACTTTTTATTACTTTAAACGCGTTTTCAGCCCCTGATTGTACACTTAAGGTGAAAATGTCAAAATCTTAAAAATGAGCATAAGCACAATGAAATTAATGCTGGAATCATCTTCAGGATGCTAGAATACACTAAATACAGCAAAAATTTTGAGTCTACAAGGTTTAGTTTAGGTGTGAGAGCCAAAATGAACTTTTTATTGCTTTAAACGCGTTTTCAGCCTGATTGTGCACTTTAGGTGAAAATGTCAAAATCTTAAAAATGAGCATAAGCACAATGAAATTAATGCTGGAATCATCTTCAGGATGCTAGAATACACTAAATACAGCAAAAATTTTGAGTCTACAACGTTTAGTTTAGGTGTGAGAGCCAAAATGAACTTTTTATTGCTTTAAACGCGTTTTCAGCCCCTGATTGTACACTTAAGGTGAAAATGTCAAAATCTTCAAAATGAGCATAAGCACAATGAAATTAATGCTGGAATCATCTTCAGGATGCTAGAATACACTAAATACAGCAAAAATTTTGAGTCTACAACGTTTAGTTTAGGTGTGAGAGCCAAAATGAACTTTTTATTGCTTTAAACGCGTTTTCAGCCTGATTGTGCACTTTAGGTGAAAATGTCAAAATCTTAAAAATGAGCATAAGCACAATGAAATTAATGCTGGAATCATCTTCAGGATGCTAGAATACACTAAATACAGCAAAATTTTTGAGTCTACAACGTTTAGTTTAGGTGTGAGAGCCAAAATGAACTTTTTATTGCTTTAAACGCGTTTTCAGCCCCTGATTGTACACTTAAGGTGAAAATGTCAAAATCTTAAAAATGAGCATAAGCACAATGAAATTAATGCTGGAATCATCTTCAGGATGCTAGAATACACTAAATACAGCAAAAATGTTGAGTCTACAACGTTTTGTTTAGGTGTGAGAGCCAAAATGAACTTTTTATGGCTTTAAATGCGTTTTCAGCCTGATTGTGCACTTTAGGTGAAAATGTCAAAATCTTCAAAATGAGCATAAGCACAATGAAATTAATGCTGGAATCATCTTCAGGATGCTAGAATACACTAAATACAGCAAAAATTTTGAGTCTACAACGTTTAGTTTAGGTGTGAGAGCCAAAATGAACTTTTTATTGCTTTAAACGCGTTTTCAGCCCCTGATTGTACACTTAAGGTGAAAATGTCAAAATCTTCAAAATGAGCATAAGCACAATGAAATTAATGCTGGAATCATCTTCAGGATGCTAGAATACACTAAATACAGCAAAAATGTTGAGTCTACAACGTTTTGTTTAGGTGTGAGAGCCAAAATGAACTTTTTATGGCTTTAAATGCGTTTTCAGCCTGATTGTGCACTTTAGGTGAAAATGTCAAAATCTTCAAAATGAGCATAAGCACAATGAAATTAATGCTGGAATCATCTTCAGGATGCTAGAATACACTAAATACAGCAAAAATTTTGAGTCTACAACGTTTAGTTTAGGTGTGAGAGCCAAAATGAACTTTTTATTGCTTTAAACGCGTTTTCAGCCCCTGATTGTACACTTAAGGTGAAAATGTCAAAATCTTCAAAATGAGCATAAGCACGATGAAATTAATGCTGGAATCATCTTCAGGATGCTAGAATACACTAAATACAGCAAAAATTTTGAGTCTACAACGTTTAGTTTAGGTGTGAGAGCCAAAATGAACTTTTTATTGCTTTAAACGCGTTTTCAGCCTGATTGTGCACTTAAGGTGAAAATGTCAAAATCCTAAAAATGAGCATAAGCACAATGAAATTAATGCTGGAATCATCTTCAGGATGCTAGAATACACTAAATACAGCAAAAAGTTTGAGTCTACAACGTTTAGTTTAGGTGTGAGAGCCAAAATGAACTTTTTATTGCTTTAAACGCGTTTTCAGCCCCTGATTGTACACTTAAGGTGAAAATGTCAAAATCTTAAAAATGAGCATAAGCACAATGAAATTAATGCTGGAATCATCTTCAGGATGCTAGAATACACTAAATACAGCAAAAAGTTTGAGTCTACAACGTTTAGTTTAGGTGTGAGAGCCAAAATGAACTTTTTATTGCTTTAAACGCGTTTTCAGCCTGATTGTGCACTTAAGGTGAAAATGTCAAAATCCTAAAAATGAGCATAAGCACAATGAAATTAATGCTGGAATCATCTTCAGGATGCTAGAATACACTAAATACAGCAAAAAGTTTGAGTCTACAACGTTTAGTTTAGGTGTGAGAGCCAAAATGAACTTTTTATTGCTTTAAACGCGTTTTCAGCCCCTGATTGTACACTTAAGGTGAAAATGTCAAAATCTTAAAAATGAGCATAAGCACAATGAAATTAATGCTGGAATCATCTTCAGGATGCTAGAATACACTAAATACAGCAAAAAGTTTGAGTCTACAACGTTTAGTTTAGGTGTGAGAGCCAAAATGAACTTTTTATTGCTTTAAACGCGTTTTCAGCCCCTGATTGTACACTTAAGGTGAAAATGTCAAAATCTTAAAAATGAGCATAAGCACAATTAAATTTTTGCTGGAATCATCTTCAGGATGCTAGAATACACTAAATACAGCAAAAAGTTTGAGTCTACAACGTTTAGTTTAGGTGTGAGAGCCAAAATGAACTTTTTATTGCTTTAAACGCGTTTTCAGCCCCTGATTGTACACTTAAGGTGAAAATGTCAAAATCTTAAAAATGAGCATAAGCACAATGAAATTAATGCTGGAATCATCTTCAGGATGCTAGAATACACTAAATACAGCAAAAATTTTGAGTCTACAAGGTTTAGTTTAGGTGTGAGAGCCAAAATGAACTTTTTATTGCTTTAAACGCGTTTTCAGCCTGATTGTGCACTTTAGGTGAAAATGTCAAAATCTTAAAAATGAGCATAAGCACAATGAAATTAATGCTGGAATCATCTTCAGGATGCTAGAATACACTAAATACAGCAAAAATTTTGAGTCTACAACGTTTAGTTTAGGTGTGAGAGCCAAAATGAACTTTTTATTGCTTTAAACGCGTTTTCAGCCCCTGATTGTACACTTAAGGTGAAAATGTCAAAATCTTCAAAATGAGCATAAGCACAATGAAATTAATGCTGGAATCATCTTCAGGATGCTAGAATACACTAAATACAGCAAAAGTTTTGAGTCTACAACGTTTAGTTTAGGTGTGAGAGCCAAAATGAACTTTTTATTGCTTTAAACGCGTTTTCAGCCTGATTGTGCACTTTAGGTGAAAATGTCAAAATCTTAAAAATGAGCATAAGCACAATGAAATTAATGCTGGAATATCTTCAGGATGCTAGAATACACTAAATACAGCAAAAATTTTGAGTCTACAAGGTTTAGTTTAGGTGTGAGAGCCAAAATGAACTTTTTATTGCTTTAAACGCGTTTTCAGCCCCTGATTGTACACTTAAGGTGAAAATGTCAAAATCTTCAAAATGAGCATAAGCACAATTAAATTAATGCTGGAATCATCTTCAGGATGCTAGAATACACTAAATACAGCAAAAATGTTGAGTCTACAACGTTTTGTTTAGGTGTGAGAGCCAAAATGAACTTTTTATGGCTTTAAATGCGTTTTCAGCCTGATTGTGCACTTTAGGTGAAAATGTCAAAATCTTCAAAATGAGCATAAGCACAATGAAATTAATGCTGGAATCATCTTCAGGATGCTAGAATACACTAAATACAGCAAAAATTTTGAGTCTACAACGTTTAGTTTAGGTGTGAGAGCCAAAATGAACTTTTTATTGCTTTAAACGCGTTTTCAGCCTGATTGTGCACTTTAGGTGAAAATGTCAAAATCTTAAAAATGAGCATAAGCACAATGAAATTAATGCTGGAATCATGTTCAGGATGCTAGAATACACTAAATACAGCAACAATTTTGAGTCTACAACGTTTAGTTTAGGTGTGAGAGCCAAAATGAACTTTTTATTGCTTTAAACGCGTTTTCAGCCCCTGATTGTACACTTAAGGTGAAAATGTCAAAATCTTAAAAATGAGCATAAGCACAATGAAATTAATGCTGGAATCATCTTCAGGATGCTAGAATACACTAAATACAGCAAAAATGTTGAGTCTACAACGTTTTGTTTAGGTGTGAGAGCCAAAATGAACTTTTTATGGCTTTAAATGTGTTTTCAGCCTGATTGTGCACTTTAGGTGAAAATGTCAAAATCTTCAAAATGAGCATAAGCACAATGAAATTAATGCTGGAATCATCTTCAGGATGCTAGAATACACTAAATACAGCAAAAATTTTGAGTCTACAACGTTTAGTTTAGGTGTGAGAGCCAAAATGAACTTTTTATTGCTTTAAACGCGTTTTCAGCCTGATTGTGCACTTTAGGTGAAAATGTCAAAATCTTAAAAATGAGCATAAGCACAATGAAATTAATGCTGGAATCATCTTCAGGATGCTAGAATACACTAAATATAGCAAAAATTTTGAGTCTACAACGTTTAGTTTAGGTGTGAGAGCCAAAATGAACTTTTTATTGCTTTAAACGCGTTTTCAGCCCCTAATTGTACACTTAAGGTGAAAATGTCAAAATCTTCAAAATGAGCATAAGCACAATGAAATTAATGCTGGAATCATCTTCAGGATGCTAGAATACACTAAATACAGCAAAAAATTTGAGTCTACAACGTTTAGTTTAGGTGTGAGAGCCAAAATGAACTTTTTATTGCTTTAAACGCGTTTTCAGCCTGATTGTGCACTTTAGGTGAAAATGTCAAAATCTTAAAAATGAGCATAAGCACAATGAAATTAATTCTGGAATCATCTTCAGGATGCTAGAATACACTAAATACAGCAAAAATTTTGAGTCTACAACGTTTAGTTTAGGTGTGAGAGCCAAAATGAACTTTTTATTGCTTTAAACGCGTTTTCAGCCCCTGATTGTACACTTAAGGTGAAAATGTCAAAATCTTCAAAATGAGCATAAGCACAATGAAATTAATGCTGGAATCATCTTCAGGATGCTAGAATACACTAAATACAGCAAAAATGTTGAGTCTACAACGTTTTGTTTAGGTGTGAGAGCCAAAATGAACTTTTTATGGCTTTAAATGCGTTTTCAGCCTGATTGTGCACTTTAGGTGAAAATGTCAAAATCTTAAAAATGAGCATAAGCACAATGAAATTAATGCTGGAATCATCTTCAGGATGCTAGAATACACTAAATACAGCAAAAATTTTGAGTCTACAACGTTTAGTTTAGGTGTGAGAGCCAAAATGAACTTTTTATTGCTTTAAACGCGTTTTCAGCCCCTGATTGTACACTTAAGGTGAAAATGTCAAAATCTTAAAAATGAGCATAAGCACAATGAAATTAATGCTGGAATCATCTTCAGGATGCTAGAATACACTAAATACAGCAAAAATGTTGAGTCTACAACGTTTTGTTTAGGTGTGAGAGCCAAAATGACCTTTTTATGGCTCTAAAATGAGTTTTCAGCCTGATTGTGTTCTTTAGGTGAAAATGTCAAAATCTTCAAAATGAGCATAAGCACAATGAAATTAATGCTGGAATCATCTTCAGGATGCTAGAATACACTATATACAGCAAAAATTTTGAGTCTACAACGTTTAGTTTAGGTGTGAGAGCCAAAATGAACTTTTTATTGCTTTAAACGCGTTTTCAGCCCCTGATTGTACACTTAAGGTGAAAATGTCAAAATCTTCAAAATGAGCATAAGCACGATGAAATTAATGCTGGAATCATCTTCAGGATGCTAGAATACACTAAATACAGCAAAAATTTTGAGTCTACAACGTTTAGTTTAGGTGTGAGAGCCAAAATGAACTTTTTATTGCTTTAAACGCGTTTTCAGCCTGATTGTGCACTTTAGGTGAAAATGTCAAAATCTTAAAAATGAGCATAAGCACAATGAAATTAATGCTGGAATCATCTTCAGGATGCTAGAATACACTAAATACAGCAAAAATTTTGAGTCTACAACGTTTAGTTTAGGCGTGAGAGCCAAAATGAACTTTTTATTGCTTTAAACGCGTTTTCAGCCCCTGATTGTACACTTAAGGTGAAAATGTCAAAATCTTAAAAATGAGCATAAGCACAATGAAATTAATGCTGGAATCATCTTCAGGATGCTAGAATACACTAAATACAGCAAAAATGTTGAGTCTACAACGTTTTGTTTAGGTGTGAGAGCCAAAATGAACTTTTTATGGCTTTAAATGCGTTTTCAGCCTGATTGTGCACTTTAGGTGAAAATGTCAAAATCTTCAAAATGAGCATAAGCACAATGAAATTAATGCTGGAATCATCTTCAGGATGCTAGAATACACTAAATACAGCAAAAATTTTGAGTCTACAACGTTTAGTTTAGGTGTGAGAGCCAAAATGAACTTTTTATTGCTTTAAACGCGTTTTCAGCCTGATTGTGCACTTTAGGTGAAAATGTCAAAATCTTAAAAATGAGCATAAGCACAATGAAATTAATGCTGGAATCATATTCAGGATGCTAGAATACACTAAATACAGCAAAAATTTTGAGTCTACAACGTTTAGTTTAGGTGTGAGAGCCAAAATGAACTTTTTATTGCTTTAAACGCGTTTTCAGCCCCTAATTGTACACTTAAGGTGAAAATGTCAAAATCTTCAAAATGAGCATAAGCACAATGAAATTAATGCTGGAATCATCTTCAGGATGCTAGAATACACTAAATACAGCAAAAATTTTGAGTCTACAACGTTTAGTTTAGGTGTGAGAGCCAAAATGAACTTTTTATTGCTTTAAACGCGTTTTTAGCCTGATTGTGCACTTTAGGTGAAAATGTCAAAATCTTAAAAATGAGCATAAGCACAATGAAATTAATTCTGGAATCATCTTCAGGATGCTAGAATACACTAAATACAGCAAAAATTTTGAGTCTACAACGTTTAGTTTAGGTGTGAGAGCCAAAATGAACTTTTTATTGCTTTAAACGCGTTTTCAGCCCCTGATTGTACACTTAAGGTGAAAATGTCAAAATCTTCAAAATGAGCATAAGCACGATGAAATTAATGCTGGAATCATCTTCAGGATGCTAGAATACACTAAATACAGCAAAAATGTTGAGTCTACAACGTTTTGTTTAGGTGTGAGAGCCAAAATGAACTTTTTATGGCTTTAAATGCGTTTTCAGCCTGATTGTGCACTTTAGGTGAAAATGTCAAAATCTTCAAAATGAGCATAAGCACAATGAAATTAATGCTGGAATCATCTTCAGGATGCTAGAATACACTAAATACAGCAACAATTTTGAGTCTACAACGTTTAGTTTAGGTGTGAGAGCCAAAATGAACTTTTTATTGCTTTAAACGCGTTTTCAGCCTGATTGTGCACTTTAGGTGAAAATGTCAAAATCTTAAAAATGAGCATAAGCACAATGAAATTAATGCTGGAATCATGTTCAGGATGCTAGAATACACTAAATACAGCAAAAATTTTGAGTCTACAACGTTTAGTTTAGGTGTGAGAGCCAAAATGAACTTTTTATTGCTTTAAACGCGTTTTCAGCCCCTGATTGTACACTTAAGGTGAAAATGTCAAAATCTTCAAAATGAGCATAAGCACAATGAAATTAATGCTGGAATCATCTTCAGGATGCTAGAATACACTAAATACAGCAAAAATGTTGAGTCTACAACGTTTTGTTTAGGTGTGATAGCCAAAATGAACTTTTTATTGCTTTAAATGCGTTTTCAGCCTGATTGTGCACTTAAGGTGAAAATGTCAAAATCTTCAAAATGAGCATAAGCACAATGAAATTAATGCTGGAATCATCTTCAGGATGCTAGAATACACTACATACAGCAAAAATTTTGAGTCTACAACGTTTAGTTTAGGTGTGAGAGCCAAAATGAACTTTTTATTGCTTTAAACGCGTTTTCAGCCTGATTGTGCACTTTAGGTGAAAATGTCAAAATCTTAAAAATGAGCATAAGCACAATGAAATTAATGCTGGAATCATCTTCAGGATGCTAGAATACACTAAATACAGCAAAAATGTTGAGTCTACAACGTTTTGTTTAGGTGTGAGAGCCAAAATGAACTTTTTATGGCTCTAAAATGAGTTTTCAGCCTGATTGTGTTCTTTAGGTGAAAATGTCAAAATCTTCAAAATGAGCATAAGCACAATGAAATTAATGCTGTAATCATCTTCAGGATGCTAGAATACACTATATACAGCAAAAATTTTGAGTCTACAACGTTTAGTTTAGGTGTGAGAGCCAAAATGAACTTTTTATTGCTTTAAACGCGTTTTCAGCCCCTGATTGTACACTTAAGGTGAAAATGTCAAAATCTTCAAAATGAGCATAAGCACGATGAAATTAATGCTGGAATCATCTTCAGGATGCTAGAATACACTAAATACAGCAAAAATTTTGAGTCTACAACGTTTAGTTTAGGTGTGAGAGCCAAAATGAACTTTTTATTGCTTTAAACGCGTTTTCAGCCTGATTGTGCACTTTAGGTGAAAATGTCAAAATCTTAAAAATGAGCATAAGCACAATGAAATTAATGCTGGAATCATATTCAGGATGCTAGAATACACTAAATACAGCAAAAATTTTGAGTCTACAACGTTTTGTTTAGGTGTGATAGCCAAAATGAACTTTTTATTGCTTTAAATGCGTTTTCAGCCTGATTGTGCACTTAAGGTGAAAATGTCAAAATCTTAAAAATGAGCATAATCACAATGAAATTAATGCTTGAATCATCTTCAGGATGCTAGAATACACTAAATACAGCAAAAATTTTGAGTCTACAACGTTTAGTTTAGGCGTGAGAGCCAAAATGAACTTTTTATTGCTTTAAACGCGTTTTCAGCCCCTGATTGTACACTTAAGGTGAAAATGTCAAAATCTTAAAAATGAGCATAAGCACAATGAAATTAATGCTGGAATCATCTTCAGGATGCTAGAATACACTAAATACAGCAAAAATGTTGAGTCTACAACGTTTTGTTTAGGTGTGAGAGCCAAAATGAACTTTTTATGGCTTTAAATGCGTTTTCAGCCTGATTGTGCACTTTAGGTGAAAATGTCAAAATCTTCAAAATGAGCATAAGCACAATGAAATTAATGCTGGAATCATCTTCAGGATGCTAGAATACACTAAATACAGCAAAAATTTTGAGTCTACAACGTTTAGTTTAGGTGTGAGAGCCAAAATGAACTTTTTATTGCTTTAAACGCGTTTTCAGCCTGATTGTGCACTTTAGGTGAAAATGTCAAAATCTTAAAAATGAGCATAAGCACAATGAAATTAATGCTGGAATCATATTCAGGATGCTAGAATACACTAAATACAGCAAAAATTTTGAGTCTACAACGTTTAGTTTAGGTGTGAGAGCCAAAATGAACTTTTTATTGCTTTAAACGCGTTTTCAGCCCCTAATTGTACACTTAAGGTGAAAATGTCAAAATCTTCAAAATGAGCATAAGCACAATGAAATTAATGCTGGAATCATCTTCAGGATGCTAGAATACACTAAATACAGCAAAAATTTTGAGTCTACAATGTTTAGTTTAGGTGTGAGAGCCAAAATGAACTTTTTATTGCTTTAAACGCGTTTTCAGCCTGATTGTGCACTTTAGGTGAAAATGTCAAAATCTTAAAAATGAGCATAAGCACAATGAAATTAATTCTGGAATCATCTTCAGGATGCTAGAATACACTAAATACAGCAAAAATTTTGAGTCTACAACGTTTAGTTTAGGTGTGAGAGCCAAAATGAACTTTTTATTGCTTTAAACGCGTTTTCAGCCCCTGATTGTACACTTAAGGTGAAAATGTCAAAATCTTCAAAATGAGCATAAGCACGATGAAATTAATGCTGGAATCATCTTCAGGATGCTAGAATACACTAAATACAGCAAAAATGTTGAGTCTACAACGTTTTGTTTAGGTGTGAGAGCCAAAATGAACTTTTTATGGCTTTAAATGCGTTTTCAGCCTGATTGTGCACTTTAGGTGAAAATGTCAAAATCTTCAAAATGAGCATAAGCACAATGAAATTAATGCTGGAATCATCTTCAGGATGCTAGAATACACTAAATACAGCAACAATTTTGAGTCTACAACGTTTAGTTTAGGTGTGAGAGCCAAAATGAACTTTTTATTGCTTTAAACGCGTTTTCAGCCTGATTGTGCACTTTAGGTGAAAATGTCAAAATCTTAAAAATGAGCATAAGCACAATGAAATTAATGCTGGAATCATGTTCAGGATGCTAGAATACACTAAATACAGCAAAAATTTTGAGTCTACAACGTTTAGTTTAGGTGTGAGAGCCAAAATGAACTTTTTATTGCTTTAAACGCGTTTTCAGCCCCTGATTGTACACTTAAGGTGAAAATGTCAAAATCTTCAAAATGAGCATAAGCACAATGAAATTAATGCTGGAATCATCTTCAGGATGCTAGAATACACTAAATACAGCAAAAATGTTGAGTCTACAACGTTTTGTTTAGGTGTGATAGCCAAAATGAACTTTTTATTGCTTTAAACGCGTTTTCAGCCCCTGATTGTACACTTAAGGTGAAAATGTCAAAATCTTCAAAATGAGCATAAGCACAATGAAATTAATGCTGGAATCATCTTCAGGATGCTAGAATACACTAAATACAGCAAAAATGTTGAGTCTACAACGTTTTGTTTAGGTGTGAGAGCCAAAATGAACTTTTTATGGCTTTAAATGCGTTTTCAGCCTGATTGTGCACTTTAGGTGAAAATGTCAAAATCTTCAAAATGAGCATAAGCACAATGAAATTAATGCTGGAATCATCTTCAGGATGCTAGAATACACTAAATACAGCAAAAATTTTGAGTCTACAAGGTTTAGTTTAGGTGTGAGAGCCAAAATGAACTTTTTATTGCTTTAAACGCGTTTTCAGCCTGATTGTGCACTTTAGGTGAAAATGTCAAAATCTTAAAAATGAGCATAAGCACAATGAAATTAATGCTGGAATCATCTTCAGGATGCTAGAATACACTAAATACAGCAAAAATTTTGAGTCTACAACGTTTAGTTTAGGTGTGAGAGCCAAAATGAACTTTTTATTGCTTTAAACGCGTTTTCAGCCCCTGATTGTACACTTAAGGTGAAAATGTCAAAATCTTCAAAATGAGCATAAGCACAATGAAATTAATGCTGGAATCATCTTCAGGATGCTAGAATACACTAAATACAGCAAAAATGTTGAGTCTACAACGTTTTGTTTAGGTGTGAGAGCCAAAATGAACTTTTTATGGCTTTAAATGCGTTTTCAGCCTGATTGTGCACTTTAGGTGAAAATGTCAAAATCTTCAAAATGAGCATAAGCACAATGAAATTAATGCTGGAATCATCTTCAGGATGCTAGAATACACTAAATACAGCAAAAATTTTGAGTCTACAACGTTTAGTTTAGGTGTGAGAGCCAAAATGAACTTTTTATTGCTTTAAACGCGTTTTCAGCCCCTGATTGTACATTTAAGGTGAAAATGTCAAAATCTTAAAAATGAGCATAAGCACAATGAAATTAATGCTGGAATCATCTTCAGGATGCTAGAATACACTAAATACAGCAACAATTTTGAGTCTACAACGTTTAGTTTAGGTGTGAGAGCCAAAATGAACTTTTTATTGCTTTAAACGCGTTTTCAGCCCCTGATTGTACACTTAAGGTGAAAATGTCAAAATCTTCAAAATGAGCATAAGCACAATGAAATTAATGCTGGAATCATCTTCAGGATGCTAGAATACACTAAATACAGCAAAAATGTTGAGTCTACAACGTTTTGTTTAGGTGTGAGAGCCAAAATGAACTTTTTATGGCTTTAAATGCGTTTTCAGCCTGATTGTGCACTTTAGGTGAAAATGTCAAAATCTTCAAAATGAGCATAAGCACAATGAAATTAATGCTGGAATCATCTTCAGGATGCTAGAATACACTAAATACAGCAAAAATTTTGAGTCTACAACGTTTAGTTTAGGTGTGAGAGCCAAAATGAACTTTTTATTGCTTTAAACGCGTTTTCAGCCTGATTGTGCACTTTAGGTGAAAATGTCAAAATCTTAAAAATGAGCATAAGCACAATGAAATTAATGCTGGAATCATCTTCAGGATGCTAGAATACACTAAATACAGCAAAAATTTTGAGTCTACAACGTTTAGTTTAGGTGTGAGAGCCAAAATTAACTTTTTATTGCTTTAAACGCGTTTTCAGCCCCTGATTGTACACTTAAGGTGAAAATGTCAAAATCTTCAAAATGAGCATAAGCACAATGAAATTAATGCTGGAATCATCTTCAGGATGCTAGAATACACTAAATACAGCAAAAATTTTGAGTCTACAACGTTTAGTTTAGGTGTGAGAGCCAAAATGAACTTTTTATTGCTTTAAACGCGTTTTCAGCCTGATTGTGCACTTTAGGTGAAAATGTCAAAATCTTAAAAATGAGCATAAGCACAATGAAATTAATGCTGGAATCATCTTCAGGATGCTAGAATACACTAAATACAGCAAAAATTTTGAGTCTACAACGTTTAGTTTAGGTGTGAGAGCCAAAATGAACTTTTTATTGCTTTAAACGCGTTTTCAGCCCCTGATTGTACACTTAAGGTGAAAATGTCAAAATCTTCAAAATGAGCATAAGCACAATGAAATTAATGCTGGAATCATCTTCAGGATGCTAGAATACACTAAATACAGCAAAAATTTTGAGTCTACAACGTTTAGTTTAGGTGTGAGAGCCAAAATGAACTTTTTATTGCTTTAAACGCGTTTTCAGCCCCTGATTGTACACTTAAGGTGAAAATGTCAAAATCTTAAAAATGAGCATAAGCACAATGAAATTAATACTGGAATCATCTTCAGGATGCTAGAATACACTAAATACAGCAAAAATGTTGAGTCTACAACGTTTTGTTTAGGTGTGAGAGCCAAAATGAACTTTTTATGGCTTTAAATGCGTTTTCAGCCTGATTGTGCACTTTAGGTGAAAATGTCAAAATCTTCAAAATGAGCATAAGCACAATGAAATTAATGCTGGAATCATCTTCAGGGTGCTAGAATACACTAAATACAGCAAAAATTTTGAGTCTACAACGTTTAGTTTAGGTGTGAGAGCCAAAATGAACTTTTTATTGCTTTAAACGCGTTTTCAGCCCCTGATTGTACACTTAAGGTGAAAATGTCAAAATCTTCAAAATGAGCATAAGCACAATGAAATTAATGCTGGAATCATCTTCAGGATGCTAGAATACACTAAATACAGCAAAAATTTTGAGTCTACAACGTTTAGTTTAGGTGTGAGAGCCAAAATGAACTTTTTATTGCTTTAAACGCGTTTTCAGCCTGATTGTGCACTTTAGGTGAAAATGTCAAAATCTTAAAAATGAGCATAAGCACAATGAAATTAATGCTGGAATCATCTTCAGGATGCTAGAATACACTAAATACAGCAAAAATTTTGAGTCTACAACGTTTAGTTTAGGTGTGAGAGCCAAAATGAACTTTTTATTGCTTTAAACGCGTTTTCAGCCCCTGATTGTACACTTAAGGTGAAAATGTCAAAATCTTAAAAATGAGCATAAGCACAATGAAATTAATGCTGGAATCATCTTCAGGATGCTAGAATACACTAAATACAGCAAAAATGTTGAGTCTACAACGTTTTGTTTAGGTGTGAGAGCCAAAATGAACTTTTTATGGCTTTAAATGCGTTTTCAGCCTGATTGTGCACTTTAGGTGAAAATGTCAAAATCTTCAAAATGAGCATAAGCACAATGAAATTAATGCTGGAATCATCTTCAGGATGCTAGAATACACTAAATACAGCAAAAATTTTGAGTCTACAACGTTTAGTTTAGGTGTGAGAGCCAAAATGAACTTTTTATTGCTTTAAACGCGTTTTCAGCCCCTGATTGTACACTTAAGGTGAAAATGTCAAAATCTTCAAAATGAGCATAAGCACAATGAAATTAATGCTGGAATCATCTTCAGGATGCTAGAATACACTAAATACAGCAAAAATTTTGAGTCTACAACGTTTAGTTTAGGTGTGAGAGCCAAAATGAACTTTTTATTGCTTTAAACGCGTTTTCAGCCTGATTGTGCACTTTAGGTGAAAATGTCAAAATCTTAAAAATGAGCATAAGCACAATGAAATTAATGCTGGAATCATCTTCAGGATGCTAGAATACACTAAATACAGCAAAAATTTTGAGTCTACAACGTTTAGTTTAGGTGTGAGAGCCAAAATGAACTTTTTATTGCTTTAAACGCGTTTTCAGCCCCTGATTGTACACTTAAGGTGAAAATGTCAAAATCTTCAAAATGAGCATAAGCACAATGAAATTAATGCTGGAATCATCTTCAGGATGCTAGAATACACTAAATACAGCAAAAATGTTGAGTCTACAACGTTTTGTTTAGGTGTGAGAGCCAAAATGAACTTTTTATGGCTTTAAATGCGTTTTCAGCCTGATTGTGCACTTTAGGTGAAAATGTCAAAATCTTCAAAATGAGCATAAGCACAATGAAATTAATGCTGGAATCATCTTCAGGATGCTAGAATACACTAAATACAGCAAAAATTTTGAGTCTACAACGTTTAGTTTAGGTGTGAGAGCCAAAATGAACTTTTTATTGCTTTAAACGCGTTTTCAGCCCCTGATTGTACACTTAAGGTGAAAATGTCAAAATCTTCAAAATGAGCATAAGCACGATGAAATTAATGCTGGAATCATCTTCAGGATGCTAGAATACACTAAATACAGCAAAAATTTTGAGTCTACAACGTTTAGTTTAGGTGTGAGAGCCAAAATGAACTTTTTATTGCTTTAAACGCGTTTTCAGCCTGATTGTGCACTTAAGGTGAAAATGTCAAAATCCTAAAAATGAGCATAAGCACAATGAAATTAATGCTGGAATCATCTTCAGGATGCTAGAATACACTAAATACAGCAAAAAGTTTGAGTCTACAACGTTTAGTTTAGGTGTGAGAGCCAAAATGAACTTTTTATTGCTTTAAACGCGTTTTCAGCCCCTGATTGTACACTTAAGGTGAAAATGTCAAAATCTTAAAAATGAGCATAAGCACAATGAAATTAATGCTGGAATCATCTTCAGGATGCTAGAATACACTAAATACAGCAAAAAGTTTGAGTCTACAACGTTTAGTTTAGGTGTGAGAGCCAAAATGAACTTTTTATTGCTTTAAACGCGTTTTCAGCCTGATTGTGCACTTAAGGTGAAAATGTCAAAATCCTAAAAATGAGCATAAGCACAATGAAATTAATGCTGGAATCATCTTCAGGATGCTAGAATACACTAAATACAGCAAAAAGTTTGAGTCTACAACGTTTAGTTTAGGTGTGAGAGCCAAAATGAACTTTTTATTGCTTTAAACGCGTTTTCAGCCCCTGATTGTACACTTAAGGTGAAAATGTCAAAATCTTAAAAATGAGCATAAGCACAATGAAATTAATGCTGGAATCATCTTCAGGATGCTAGAATACACTAAATACAGCAAAAAGTTTGAGTCTACAACGTTTAGTTTAGGTGTGAGAGCCAAAATGAACTTTTTATTGCTTTAAACGCGTTTTCAGCCCCTGATTGTACACTTAAGGTGAAAATGTCAAAATCTTAAAAATGAGCATAAGCACAATTAAATTTTTGCTGGAATCATCTTCAGGATGCTAGAATACACTAAATACAGCAAAAAGTTTGAGTCTACAACGTTTAGTTTAGGTGTGAGAGCCAAAATGAACTTTTTATTACTTTAAACGCGTTTTCAGCCCCTGATTGTACACTTAAGGTGAAAATGTCAAAATCTTAAAAATGAGCATAAGCACAATGAAATTAATGCTGGAATCATCTTCAGGATGCTAGAATACACTAAATACAGCAAAAATTTTGAGTCTACAAGGTTTAGTTTAGGTGTGAGAGCCAAAATGAACTTTTTATTGCTTTAAACGCGTTTTCAGCCTGATTGTGCACTTTAGGTGAAAATGTCAAAATCTTAAAAATGAGCATAAGCACAATGAAATTAATGCTGGAATCATCTTCAGGATGCTAGAATACACTAAATACAGCAAAAATTTTGAGTCTACAACGTTTAGTTTAGGTGTGAGAGCCAAAATGAACTTTTTATTGCTTTAAACGCGTTTTCAGCCCCTGATTGTACACTTAAGGTGAAAATGTCAAAATCTTCAAAATGAGCATAAGCACAATGAAATTAATGCTGGAATCATCTTCAGGATGCTAGAATACACTAAATACAGCAAAAATTTTGAGTCTACAACGTTTAGTTTAGGTGTGAGAGCCAAAATGAACTTTTTATTGCTTTAAACGCGTTTTCAGCCTGATTGTGCACTTTAGGTGAAAATGTCAAAATCTTAAAAATGAGCATAAGCACAATGAAATTAATGCTGGAATCATCTTCAGGATGCTAGAATACACTAAATACAGCAAAATTTTTGAGTCTACAACGTTTAGTTTAGGTGTGAGAGCCAAAATGAACTTTTTATTGCTTTAAACGCGTTTTCAGCCCCTGATTGTACACTTAAGGTGAAAATGTCAAAATCTTAAAAATGAGCATAAGCACAATGAAATTAATGCTGGAATCATCTTCAGGATGCTAGAATACACTAAATACAGCAAAAATGTTGAGTCTACAACGTTTTGTTTAGGTGTGAGAGCCAAAATGAACTTTTTATGGCTTTAAATGCGTTTTCAGCCTGATTGTGCACTTTAGGTGAAAATGTCAAAATCTTCAAAATGAGCATAAGCACAATGAAATTAATGCTGGAATCATCTTCAGGATGCTAGAATACACTAAATACAGCAAAAATTTTGAGTCTACAACGTTTAGTTTAGGTGTGAGAGCCAAAATGAACTTTTTATTGCTTTAAACGCGTTTTCAGCCCCTGATTGTACACTTAAGGTGAAAATGTCAAAATCTTCAAAATGAGCATAAGCACAATGAAATTAATGCTGGAATCATCTTCAGGATGCTAGAATACACTAAATACAGCAAAAATGTTGAGTCTACAACGTTTTGTTTAGGTGTGAGAGCCAAAATGAACTTTTTATGGCTTTAAATGCGTTTTCAGCCTGATTGTGCACTTTAGGTGAAAATGTCAAAATCTTCAAAATGAGCATAAGCACAATGAAATTAATGCTGGAATCATCTTCAGGATGCTAGAATACACTAAATACAGCAAAAATTTTGAGTCTACAACGTTTAGTTTAGGTGTGAGAGCCAAAATGAACTTTTTATTGCTTTAAACGCGTTTTCAGCCCCTGATTGTACACTTAAGGTGAAAATGTCAAAATCTTCAAAATGAGCATAAGCACGATGAAATTAATGCTGGAATCATCTTCAGGATGCTAGAATACACTAAATACAGCAAAAATTTTGAGTCTACAACGTTTAGTTTAGGTGTGAGAGCCAAAATGAACTTTTTATTGCTTTAAACGCGTTTTCAGCCTGATTGTGCACTTAAGGTGAAAATGTCAAAATCCTAAAAATGAGCATAAGCACAATGAAATTAATGCTGGAATCATCTTCAGGATGCTAGAATACACTAAATACAGCAAAAAGTTTGAGTCTACAACGTTTAGTTTAGGTGTGAGAGCCAAAATGAACTTTTTATTGCTTTAAACGCGTTTTCAGCCCCTGATTGTACACTTAAGGTGAAAATGTCAAAATCTTAAAAATGAGCATAAGCACAATGAAATTAATGCTGGAATCATCTTCAGGATGCTAGAATACACTAAATACAGCAAAAAGTTTGAGTCTACAACGTTTAGTTTAGGTGTGAGAGCCAAAATGAACTTTTTATTGCTTTAAACGCGTTTTCAGCCTGATTGTGCACTTAAGGTGAAAATGTCAAAATCCTAAAAATGAGCATAAGCACAATGAAATTAATGCTGGAATCATCTTCAGGATGCTAGAATACACTAAATACAGCAAAAAGTTTGAGTCTACAACGTTTAGTTTAGGTGTGAGAGCCAAAATGAACTTTTTATTGCTTTAAACGCGTTTTCAGCCCCTGATTGTACACTTAAGGTGAAAATGTCAAAATCTTAAAAATGAGCATAAGCACAATGAAATTAATGCTGGAATCATCTTCAGGATGCTAGAATACACTAAATACAGCAAAAAGTTTGAGTCTACAACGTTTAGTTTAGGTGTGAGAGCCAAAATGAACTTTTTATTGCTTTAAACGCGTTTTCAGCCCCTGATTGTACACTTAAGGTGAAAATGTCAAAATCTTAAAAATGAGCATAAGCACAATTAAATTTTTGCTGGAATCATCTTCAGGATGCTAGAATACACTAAATACAGCAAAAAGTTTGAGTCTACAACGTTTAGTTTAGGTGTGAGAGCCAAAATGAACTTTTTATTGCTTTAAACGCGTTTTCAGCCCCTGATTGTACACTTAAGGTGAAAATGTCAAAATCTTAAAAATGAGCATAAGCACAATGAAATTAATGCTGGAATCATCTTCAGGATGCTAGAATACACTAAATACAGCAAAAATTTTGAGTCTACAAGGTTTAGTTTAGGTGTGAGAGCCAAAATGAACTTTTTATTGCTTTAAACGCGTTTTCAGCCTGATTGTGCACTTTAGGTGAAAATGTCAAAATCTTAAAAATGAGCATAAGCACAATGAAATTAATGCTGGAATCATCTTCAGGATGCTAGAATACACTAAATACAGCAAAAATTTTGAGTCTACAACGTTTAGTTTAGGTGTGAGAGCCAAAATGAACTTTTTATTGCTTTAAACGCGTTTTCAGCCCCTGATTGTACACTTAAGGTGAAAATGTCAAAATCTTCAAAATGAGCATAAGCACAATGAAATTAATGCTGGAATCATCTTCAGGATGCTAGAATACACTAAATACAGCAAAAGTTTTGAGTCTACAACGTTTAGTTTAGGTGTGAGAGCCAAAATGAACTTTTTATTGCTTTAAACGCGTTTTCAGCCTGATTGTGCACTTTAGGTGAAAATGTCAAAATCTTAAAAATGAGCATAAGCACAATGAAATTAATGCTGGAATATCTTCAGGATGCTAGAATACACTAAATACAGCAAAAATTTTGAGTCTACAAGGTTTAGTTTAGGTGTGAGAGCCAAAATGAACTTTTTATTGCTTTAAACGCGTTTTCAGCCCCTGATTGTACACTTAAGGTGAAAATGTCAAAATCTTCAAAATGAGCATAAGCACAATTAAATTAATGCTGGAATCATCTTCAGGATGCTAGAATACACTAAATACAGCAAAAATGTTGAGTCTACAACGTTTTGTTTAGGTGTGAGAGCCAAAATGAACTTTTTATGGCTTTAAATGCGTTTTCAGCCTGATTGTGCACTTTAGGTGAAAATGTCAAAATCTTCAAAATGAGCATAAGCACAATGAAATTAATGCTGGAATCATCTTCAGGATGCTAGAATACACTATATACAGCAAAAATTTTGAGTCTACAACGTTTAGTTTAGGTGTGAGAGCCAAAATGAACTTTTTATTGCTTTAAACGCGTTTTCAGCCTGATTGTGCACTTTAGGTGAAAATGTCAAAATCTTAAAAATGAGCATAAGCACAATGAAATTAATGCTGGAATCATGTTCAGGATGCTAGAATACACTAAATACAGCAACAATTTTGAGTCTACAACGTTTAGTTTAGGTGTGAGAGCCAAAATGAACTTTTTATTGCTTTAAACGCGTTTTCAGCCCCTGATTGTACACTTAAGGTGAAAATGTCAAAATCTTAAAAATGAGCATAAGCACAATGAAATTAATGCTGGAATCATCTTCAGGATGCTAGAATACACTAAATACAGCAAAAATGTTGAGTCTACAACGTTTTGTTTAGGTGTGAGAGCCAAAATGAACTTTTTATGGCTTTAAATGTGTTTTCAGCCTGATTGTGCACTTTAGGTGAAAATGTCAAAATCTTCAAAATGAGCATAAGCACAATGAAATTAATGCTGGAATCATCTTCAGGATGCTAGAATACACTAAATACAGCAAAAATTTTGAGTCTACAACGTTTAGTTTAGGTGTGAGAGCCAAAATGAACTTTTTATTGCTTTAAACGCGTTTTCAGCCTGATTGTGCACTTTAGGTGAAAATGTCAAAATCTTAAAAATGAGCATAAGCACAATGAAATTAATGCTGGAATCATCTTCAGGATGCTAGAATACACTAAATATAGCAAAAATTTTGAGTCTACAACGTTTAGTTTAGGTGTGAGAGCCAAAATGAACTTTTTATTGCTTTAAACGCGTTTTCAGCCCCTAATTGTACACTTAAGGTGAAAATGTCAAAATCTTCAAAATGAGCATAAGCACAATGAAATTAATGCTGGAATCATCTTCAGGATGCTAGAATACACTAAATACAGCAAAAAATTTGAGTCTACAACGTTTAGTTTAGGTGTGAGAGCCAAAATGAACTTTTTATTGCTTTAAACGCGTTTTCAGCCTGATTGTGCACTTTAGGTGAAAATGTCAAAATCTTAAAAATGAGCATAAGCACAATGAAATTAATTCTGGAATCATCTTCAGGATGCTAGAATACACTAAATACAGCAAAAATTTTGAGTCTACAACGTTTAGTTTAGGTGTGAGAGCCAAAATGAACTTTTTATTGCTTTAAACGCGTTTTCAGCCCCTGATTGTACACTTAAGGTGAAAATGTCAAAATCTTCAAAATGAGCATAAGCACAATGAAATTAATGCTGGAATCATCTTCAGGATGCTAGAATACACTAAATACAGCAAAAATGTTGAGTCTACAACGTTTTGTTTAGGTGTGAGAGCCAAAATGAACTTTTTATGGCTTTAAATGCGTTTTCAGCCTGATTGTGCACTTTAGGTGAAAATGTCAAAATCTTAAAAATGAGCATAAGCACAATGAAATTAATGCTGGAATCATCTTCAGGATGCTAGAATACACTAAATACAGCAAAAATTTTGAGTCTACAACGTTTAGTTTAGGTGTGAGAGCCAAAATGAACTTTTTATTGCTTTAAACGCGTTTTCAGCCCCTGATTGTACACTTAAGGTGAAAATGTCAAAATCTTAAAAATGAGCATAAGCACAATGAAATTAATGCTGGAATCATCTTCAGGATGCTAGAATACACTAAATACAGCAAAAATGTTGAGTCTACAACGTTTTGTTTAGGTGTGAGAGCCAAAATGACCTTTTTATGGCTCTAAAATGAGTTTTCAGCCTGATTGTGTTCTTTAGGTGAAAATGTCAAAATCTTCAAAATGAGCATAAGCACAATGAAATTAATGCTGGAATCATCTTCAGGATGCTAGAATACACTATATACAGCAAAAATTTTGAGTCTACAACGTTTAGTTTAGGTGTGAGAGCCAAAATGAACTTTTTATTGCTTTAAACGCGTTTTCAGCCCCTGATTGTACACTTAAGGTGAAAATGTCAAAATCTTCAAAATGAGCATAAGCACGATGAAATTAATGCTGGAATCATCTTCAGGATGCTAGAATACACTAAATACAGCAAAAATTTTGAGTCTACAACGTTTAGTTTAGGTGTGAGAGCCAAAATGAACTTTTTATTGCTTTAAACGCGTTTTCAGCCTGATTGTGCACTTTAGGTGAAAATGTCAAAATCTTAAAAATGAGCATAAGCACAATGAAATTAATGCTGGAATCATCTTCAGGATGCTAGAATACACTAAATACAGCAAAAATTTTGAGTCTACAACGTTTAGTTTAGGCGTGAGAGCCAAAATGAACTTTTTATTGCTTTAAACGCGTTTTCAGCCCCTGATTGTACACTTAAGGTGAAAATGTCAAAATCTTAAAAATGAGCATAAGCACAATGAAATTAATGCTGGAATCATCTTCAGGATGCTAGAATACACTAAATACAGCAAAAATGTTGAGTCTACAACGTTTTGTTTAGGTGTGAGAGCCAAAATGAACTTTTTATGGCTTTAAATGCGTTTTCAGCCTGATTGTGCACTTTAGGTGAAAATGTCAAAATCTTCAAAATGAGCATAAGCACAATGAAATTAATGCTGGAATCATCTTCAGGATGCTAGAATACACTAAATACAGCAAAAATTTTGAGTCTACAACGTTTAGTTTAGGTGTGAGAGCCAAAATGAACTTTTTATTGCTTTAAACGCGTTTTCAGCCTGATTGTGCACTTTAGGTGAAAATGTCAAAATCTTAAAAATGAGCATAAGCACAATGAAATTAATGCTGGAATCATATTCAGGATGCTAGAATACACTAAATACAGCAAAAATTTTGAGTCTACAACGTTTAGTTTAGGTGTGAGAGCCAAAATGAACTTTTTATTGCTTTAAACGCGTTTTCAGCCCCTAATTGTACACTTAAGGTGAAAATGTCAAAATCTTCAAAATGAGCATAAGCACAATGAAATTAATGCTGGAATCATCTTCAGGATGCTAGAATACACTAAATACAGCAAAAATTTTGAGTCTACAACGTTTAGTTTAGGTGTGAGAGCCAAAATGAACTTTTTATTGCTTTAAACGCGTTTTTAGCCTGATTGTGCACTTTAGGTGAAAATGTCAAAATCTTAAAAATGAGCATAAGCACAATGAAATTAATTCTGGAATCATCTTCAGGATGCTAGAATACACTAAATACAGCAAAAATTTTGAGTCTACAACGTTTAGTTTAGGTGTGAGAGCCAAAATGAACTTTTTATTGCTTTAAACGCGTTTTCAGCCCCTGATTGTACACTTAAGGTGAAAATGTCAAAATCTTCAAAATGAGCATAAGCACGATGAAATTAATGCTGGAATCATCTTCAGGATGCTAGAATACACTAAATACAGCAAAAATGTTGAGTCTACAACGTTTTGTTTAGGTGTGAGAGCCAAAATGAACTTTTTATGGCTTTAAATGCGTTTTCAGCCTGATTGTGCACTTTAGGTGAAAATGTCAAAATCTTCAAAATGAGCATAAGCACAATGAAATTAATGCTGGAATCATCTTCAGGATGCTAGAATACACTAAATACAGCAACAATTTTGAGTCTACAACGTTTAGTTTAGGTGTGAGAGCCAAAATGAACTTTTTATTGCTTTAAACGCGTTTTCAGCCTGATTGTGCACTTTAGGTGAAAATGTCAAAATCTTAAAAATGAGCATAAGCACAATGAAATTAATGCTGGAATCATGTTCAGGATGCTAGAATACACTAAATACAGCAAAAATTTTGAGTCTACAACGTTTAGTTTAGGTGTGAGAGCCAAAATGAACTTTTTATTGCTTTAAACGCGTTTTCAGCCCCTGATTGTACACTTAAGGTGAAAATGTCAAAATCTTCAAAATGAGCATAAGCACAATGAAATTAATGCTGGAATCATCTTCAGGATGCTAGAATACACTAAATACAGCAAAAATGTTGAGTCTACAACGTTTTGTTTAGGTGTGATAGCCAAAATGAACTTTTTATTGCTTTAAATGCGTTTTCAGCCTGATTGTGCACTTAAGGTGAAAATGTCAAAATCTTCAAAATGAGCATAAGCACAATGAAATTAATGCTGGAATCATCTTCAGGATGCTAGAATACACTACATACAGCAAAAATTTTGAGTCTACAACGTTTAGTTTAGGTGTGAGAGCCAAAATGAACTTTTTATTGCTTTAAACGCGTTTTCAGCCTGATTGTGCACTTTAGGTGAAAATGTCAAAATCTTAAAAATGAGCATAAGCACAATGAAATTAATGCTGGAATCATCTTCAGGATGCTAGAATACACTAAATACAGCAAAAATGTTGAGTCTACAACGTTTTGTTTAGGTGTGAGAGCCAAAATGAACTTTTTATGGCTCTAAAATGAGTTTTCAGCCTGATTGTGTTCTTTAGGTGAAAATGTCAAAATCTTCAAAATGAGCATAAGCACAATGAAATTAATGCTGGAATCATCTTCAGGATGCTAGAATACACTATATACAGCAAAAATTTTGAGTCTACAACGTTTAGTTTAGGTGTGAGAGCCAAAATGAACTTTTTATTGCTTTAAACGCGTTTTCAGCCCCTGATTGTACACTTAAGGTGAAAATGTCAAAATCTTCAAAATGAGCATAAGCACGATGAAATTAATGCTGGAATCATCTTCAGGATGCTAGAATACACTAAATACAGCAAAAATTTTGAGTCTACAACGTTTAGTTTAGGTGTGAGAGCCAAAATGAACTTTTTATTGCTTTAAACGCGTTTTCAGCCTGATTGTGCACTTTAGGTGAAAATGTCAAAATCTTAAAAATGAGCATAAGCACAATGAAATTAATGCTGGAATCATATTCAGGATGCTAGAATACACTAAATACAGCAAAAATTTTGAGTCTACAACGTTTTGTTTAGGTGTGATAGCCAAAATGAACTTTTTATTGCTTTAAATGCGTTTTCAGCCTGATTGTGCACTTAAGGTGAAAATGTCAAAATCTTAAAAATGAGCATAATCACAATGAAATTAATGCTTGAATCATCTTCAGGATGCTAGAATACACTAAATACAGCAAAAATTTTGAGTCTACAACGTTTAGTTTAGGCGTGAGAGCCAAAATGAACTTTTTATTGCTTTAAACGCGTTTTCAGCCCCTGATTGTACACTTAAGGTGAAAATGTCAAAATCTTAAAAATGAGCATAAGCACAATGAAATTAATGCTGGAATCATCTTCAGGATGCTAGAATACACTAAATACAGCAAAAATGTTGAGTCTACAACGTTTTGTTTAGGTGTGAGAGCCAAAATGAACTTTTTATGGCTTTAAATGCGTTTTCAGCCTGATTGTGCACTTTAGGTGAAAATGTCAAAATCTTCAAAATGAGCATAAGCACAATGAAATTAATGCTGGAATCATCTTCAGGATGCTAGAATACACTAAATACAGCAAAAATTTTGAGTCTACAACGTTTAGTTTAGGTGTGAGAGCCAAAATGAACTTTTTATTGCTTTAAACGCGTTTTCAGCCTGATTGTGCACTTTAGGTGAAAATGTCAAAATCTTAAAAATGAGCATAAGCACAATGAAATTAATGCTGGAATCATATTCAGGATGCTAGAATACACTAAATACAGCAAAAATTTTGAGTCTACAACGTTTAGTTTAGGTGTGAGAGCCAAAATGAACTTTTTATTGCTTTAAACGCGTTTTCAGCCCCTAATTGTACACTTAAGGTGAAAATGTCAAAATCTTCAAAATGAGCATAAGCACAATGAAATTAATGCTGGAATCATCTTCAGGATGCTAGAATACACTAAATACAGCAAAAATTTTGAGTCTACAATGTTTAGTTTAGGTGTGAGAGCCAAAATGAACTTTTTATTGCTTTAAACGCGTTTTCAGCCTGATTGTGCACTTTAGGTGAAAATGTCAAAATCTTAAAAATGAGCATAAGCACAATGAAATTAATTCTGGAATCATCTTCAGGATGCTAGAATACACTAAATACAGCAAAAATTTTGAGTCTACAACGTTTAGTTTAGGTGTGAGAGCCAAAATGAACTTTTTATTGCTTTAAACGCGTTTTCAGCCCCTGATTGTACACTTAAGGTGAAAATGTCAAAATCTTCAAAATGAGCATAAGCACGATGAAATTAATGCTGGAATCATCTTCAGGATGCTAGAATACACTAAATACAGCAAAAATGTTGAGTCTACAACGTTTTGTTTAGGTGTGAGAGCCAAAATGAACTTTTTATGGCTTTAAATGCGTTTTCAGCCTGATTGTGCACTTTAGGTGAAAATGTCAAAATCTTCAAAATGAGCATAAGCACAATGAAATTAATGCTGGAATCATCTTCAGGATGCTAGAATACACTAAATACAGCAACAATTTTGAGTCTACAACGTTTAGTTTAGGTGTGAGAGCCAAAATGAACTTTTTATTGCTTTAAACGCGTTTTCAGCCTGATTGTGCACTTTAGGTGAAAATGTCAAAATCTTAAAAATGAGCATAAGCACAATGAAATTAATGCTGGAATCATGTTCAGGATGCTAGAATACACTAAATACAGCAAAAATTTTGAGTCTACAACGTTTAGTTTAGGTGTGAGAGCCAAAATGAACTTTTTATTGCTTTAAACGCGTTTTCAGCCCCTGATTGTACACTTAAGGTGAAAATGTCAAAATCTTCAAAATGAGCATAAGCACAATGAAATTAATGCTGGAATCATCTTCAGGATGCTAGAATACACTAAATACAGCAAAAATGTTGAGTCTACAACGTTTTGTTTAGGTGTGATAGCCAAAATGAACTTTTTATTGCTTTAAATGCGTTTTCAGCCTGATTGTGCACTTAAGGTGAAAATGTCAAAATCTTCAAAATGAGCATAAGCACAATGAAATTAATGCTGGAATCATCTTCAGGATGCTAGAATACACTAAATACAGCAAAAATTTTGAGTCTACAACGTTTAGTTTAGGTGTGAGAGCCAAAATGAACTTTTTATTGCTTTAAACGCGTTTTCAGCCTGATTGTGCACTTTAGGTGAAAATGTCAAAATCTTAAAAATGAGCATAAGCACAATGAAATTAATGCTGGAATCATCTTCAGGATGCTAGAATACACTAAATACAGCAAAAATGTTGAGTCTACAACGTTTAGTTTAGGTGTGAGAGCCAAAATGAACTTTTTATTGCTTTAAACGCGTTTTCAGCCCCTAATTGTACACTTAAGGTGAAAATGTCAAAATCTTCAAAATGAGCATAAGCACAATGAAATTAATGCTGGAATCATCTTCAGGATGCTAGAATACACTAAATACAGCAAAAATTTTGAGTCTACAACGTTTAGTTTAGGTGTGAGAGCCAAAATGAACTTTTTATTGCTTTAAACGCGTTTTCAGCCTGATTGTGCACTTTAGGTGAAAATGTCAAAATCTTAAAAATGAGCATAAGCACAATGAAATTAATGCTGGAATCATCTTCAGGATGCTAGAATACACTAAATACAGCAAAAATTTTGAGTCTACAACGTTTATTTTAGGTGTGAGAGCCAAAATGAACTTTTTATTGCTTTAAACGCGTTTTCAGCCCCTGATTGTACACTCAAGGTGAAAATGTCAAAATCTTCAAAATGAGCATAAGCACAATGAAATTAATGCTGGAATCATCTTCAGGATGCTAGAATACACTAAATACAGCAAAAATTTTGAGTCTACAACGTTTAGTTTAGGTGTGAGAGCCAAAATGAACTTTTTATTGCTTTAAACGCGTTTTCAGCCTGATTGTGCACTTTAGGTGAAAATGTCAAAATCTTAAAAATGAGCATAAGCACAATGAAATTAATGCTGGAATCATCTTCAGGATGCTAGAATAAACTAAATACAGCAAAAATTTTGAGTCTACAACGTTTAGTTTAGGTGTGAGAGCCAAAATGAACTTTTTATTGCTTTAAACGCGTTTTCAGCCCCTGATTGTACACTTTAGGTGAAAATGTCAAAATCTTCAAAATGAGCATAAGCACAATGAAATTAATGCTGGAATCATCTTCAGGATGCTAGAGTACACTAAATACAGCAAAAATTTTGAGTCTACAACGTTTAGTTTAGGTGTGAGAGCCAAAATGAACTTTTTATTGCTTTAAACGCGTTTTCAGCCTGATTGTGCACTTTAGGTGAAAATGTCAAAATCTTAAAAATGAGCATAAGCACAATGAAATTAATGCTGGAATCATCTTCAGGATGCTAGAATACACTAAATACAGCAAAAATTTTGAGTCTACAACGTTTATTTTAGGTGTGAGAGCCAAAATGAACTTTTTATTGCTTTAAACGCGTTTTCAGCCCCTGATTGTACACTCAAGGTGAAAATGTCAAAATCTTCAAAATGAGCATAAGCACAATGAAATTAATGCTGGAATCATCTTCAGGATGCTAGAATACACTAAATACAGCAAAAATTTTGAGTCTACAACGTTTAGTTTAGGTGTGAGAGCCAAAATGAACTTTTTATTGCTTTAAACGCGTTTTCAGCCCCTGATTGTACACTTAAGGTGAAAATGTCAAAATCTTAAAAATGAGCATAAGCACAATGAAATTAATGCTGGAATCATCTTCAGGATGCTAGAATACACTAAATACAGCAAAAATTTTGAGTCTACAACGTTTAGTTTAGGTGTGAGAGCCAAAATGAACTTTTTATTGCTTTAAACGCGTTTTCAGCCCCTGATTGTACACTTAAGGTGAAAATGTCAAAATCTTAAAAATGAGCATAAGCACAATGAAATTAATACTGGAATCATCTTCAGGATGCTAGAATACACTAAATACAGCAAAAATGTTGAGTCTACAACGTTTTGTTTAGGTGTGAGAGCCAAAATGAACTTTTTATGGCTTTAAATGCGTTTTCAGCCTGATTGTGCACTTTAGGTGAAAATGTCAAAATCTTCAAAATGAGCATAAGCACAATGAAATTAATGCTGGAATCATCTTCAGGGTGCTAGAATACACTAAATACAGCAAAAATTTTGAGTCTACAACGTTTAGTTTAGGTGTGAGAGCCAAAATGAACTTTTTATTGCTTTAAACGCGTTTTCAGCCCCTGATTGTACACTTAAGGTGAAAATGTCCAAATCTTCAAAATGAGCATAAGCACAATGAAATTAATGCTGGAATCATCTTCAGGATGCTAGAATACACTAAATACAGCAAAAATTTTGAGTCTACAACGTTTAGTTTAGGTGTGAGAGCCAAAATGAACTTTTTATTGCTTTAAACGCGTTTTCAGCCTGATTGTGCACTTTAGGTGAAAATGTCAAAATCTTAAAAATGAGCATAAGCACAATGAAATTAATGCTGGAATCATCTTCAGGATGCTAGAATACACTAAATACAGCAAAAATTTTGAGTCTACAACGTTTAGTTTAGGTGTGAGAGCCAAAATGAACTTTTTATTGCTTTAAACGCGTTTTCAGCCTGATTGTGCACTTTAGGTGAAAATGTCAAAATCTTAAAAATGAGCATAAGCACAATGAAATTAATGCTGGAATCATGTTCAGGATGCTAGAATACACTAAATACAGCAACAATTTTGAGTCTACAACGTTTAGTTTAGGCGTGAGAGCCAAAATGAACTTTTTATTGCTTTGAACGCGTTTTCAGCCCCTGATTGTACACTTAAGGTGAAAATGTCAAAATCTTCAAAATGAGCATAAGCACAATGAAATTAATGCTGGAATCATCTTCAGGATGCTAGAATACACTAAATACAGCAAAAATGTTGAGTCTACAACGTTTTGTTTAGGTGTGATAGCCAAAATGAACTTTTTATTGCTTTAAATGCGTTTTCAGCCTGATTGTGCACTTAAGGTGAAAATGTCAAAATCTTAAAAATGAGCATAATCACAATGAAATTAATGCTTGAATCATCTTCAGGATGCTAGAATACACTAAATACAGCAAAAATTTTGAGTCTACAACGTTTAGTTTAGGTGTGAGAGCCAAAATGAACTTTTTATTGCTTTAAACGCGTTTTCAGCCCCTGATTGTACACTTAAGGTGAAAATGTCAAAATCTTAAAAATGAGCATAAGCACAATGAAATTAATGCTGGAATCATCTTCAGGATGCTAGAATACACTAAATACAGCAAAAATGTTGAGTCTACAACGTTTTGTTTAGGTGTGAGAGCCAAAATGAACTTTTTATGGCTTTAAATGCGTTTTCAGCCTGATTGTGTATTTAGGTGAAAATGTCAAAATCTTCAAAATGAGCATAAGCACAATGAAATTAATGCTGGAATCATCTTCAGGATGCTAGAATACACTAAATACAGCAAAAATTTTGAGTCTACAACGTTTAGTTTAGGTGTGAGAGCCAAAATGAACTTTTTATTGCTTTAAACGCGTTTTCAGCCTGATTGTGCACTTTAGGTGAAAATGTCAAAATCTTAAAAATGAGCATAAGCACAATGAAATTAATGCTGGAATCATCTTCAGGATGCTAGAATACACTAAATACAGCAAAAATTTTGAGTCTACAACGTTTAGTTTAGGTGTGAGAGCCAAAATGAACTTTTTATTGCTTTAAACGCGTTTTCAGCCCCTAATTGTACACTTAAGGTGAAAATGTCAAAATCTTCAAAATGAGCATAAGCACAATGAAATTAATGCTGGAATCATCTTCAGGATGCTAGAATACACTAAATACAGCAAAAATTTTGAGTCTACAACGTTTAGTTTAGGTGTGAGAGCCAAAATGAACTTTTTATTGCTTTAAATGCGTTTTCAGCCTGATTGTGCACTTTAGGTGAAAATGTCAAAATCTTAAAAATGAGCATAAGCACAATGAAATTAATGCTGGAATCATCTTCAGGATGCTAGAATACACTAAATACAGCAAAAATTTTGAGTCTACAACGTTTAGTTTAGGTGTGAGAGCCAAAATGAACTTTTTATTGCTTTAAACGCGTTTTCAGCCCCTGATTGTACACTTAAGGTGAAAATGTCAAAATCTTAAAAATGAGCATAAGCACAATGAAATTAATGCTGGAATCATCTTCAGGATGCTAGAATACACTAAATACAGCAAAAATGTTGAGTCTACAACGTTTTGTTTAGGTGTGAGAGCCAAAATGAACTTTTTATGGCTCTAAAATGAGTTTTCAGCCTGATTGTGTTCTTTAGGTGAAAATGTCAAAATCTTCAAAATGAGCATAAGCACAATGAAATTAATGCTGGAATCATCTTCAGGATGCTAGAATACACTATATACAGCAAAAATTTTGAGTCTACAACGTTTAGTTTAGGTGTGAGAGCCAAAATGAACTTTTTATTGCTTTAAACGCGTTTTCAGCCCCTGATTGTACACTTAAGGTGAAAATGTCAAAATCTTCAAAATGAGCATAAGCACAATGAAATTAATGCTGGAATCATCTTCAGGATGCTAGAATACACTAAATACAGCAAAAATTTTGAGTCTACAACGTTTAGTTTAGGTGTGAGAGCCAAAATGAACTTTTTATTGCTTTAAACGCGTTTTCAGCCTGATTGTGCACTTTAGGTGAAAATGTCAAAATCTTAAAAATGAGCATAAGCACAATGAAATTAATGCTGGAATCATATTCAGGATGCTAGAATACACTACATACAGCAAAAATTTTGAGTCTACAACGTTTTGTTTAGGTGTGATAGCCAAAATGAACTTTTTATTGCTTTAAATGCGTTTTCAGCCTGATTGTGCACTTAAGGTGAAAATGTCAAAATCTTAAAAATGAGCATAATCACAATGAAATTAATGCTTGAATCATCTTCAGGATGCTAGAATACACTAAATACAGCAAAAATTTTGAGTCTACAACGTTTAGTTTAGGCGTGAGAGCCAAAATGAACTTTTTATTGCTTTAAACGCGTTTTCAGCCCCTGATTGTACACTTAAGGTGAAAATGTCAAAATCTTAAAAATGAGCATAAGCACAATGAAATTAATGCTGGAATCATCTTCAGGATGCTAGAATACACTAAATACAGCAAAAATGTTGAGTCTACAACGTTTTGTTTAGGTGTGAGAGCCAAAATGAACTTTTTATGGCTTTAAATGCGTTTTCAGCCTGATTGTGCACTTTAGGTGAAAATGTCAAAATCTTCAATATGAGCATAAGCACAATGAAATTAATGCTGGAATCATCTTCAGGATGCTAGAATACACTAAATACAGCAAAAATTTTGAGTCTACAACGTTTAGTTTAGGTGTGAGAGCCAAAATGAACTTTTTATTGCTTTAAACGCGTTTTCAGCCTGATTGTGCACTTTAGGTGAAAATGTCAAAATCTTAAAAATGAGCATAAGCACAATGAAATTAATGCTGGAATCATATTCAGGATGCTAGAATACACTAAATACAGCAAAAAGTTTGAGTCTACAACGTTTAGTTTAGGTGTGAGAGCCAAAATGAACTTTTTATTGCTTTAAACGCGTTTTCAGCCCCTGATTGTACACTTAAGGTGAAAATGTCAAAATCTTAAAAATGAGCATAAGCACAATTAAATTTTTGCTGGAATCATCTTCAGGATGCTAGAATACACTAAATACAGCAAAAAGTTTGAGTCTACAACGTTTAGTTTAGGTGTGAGAGCCAAAATGAACTTTTTATTGCTTTAAACGCGTTTTCAGCCCCTGATTGTACACTTAAGGTGAAAATGTCAAAATCTTAAAAATGAGCATAAGCACAATGAAATTAATGCTGGAATCATCTTCAGGATGCTAGAATACACTAAATACAGCAAAAATTTTGAGTCTACAAGGTTTAGTTTAGGTGTGAGAGCCAAAATGAACTTTTTATTGCTTTAAACGCGTTTTCAGCCTGATTGTGCACTTTAGGTGAAAATGTCAAAATCTTAAAAATGAGCATAAGCACAATGAAATTAATGCTGGAATCATCTTCAGGATGCTAGAATACACTAAATACAGCAAAAATTTTGAGTCTACAACGTTTAGTTTAGGTGTGAGAGCCAAAATGAACTTTTTATTGCTTTAAACGCGTTTTCAGCCCCTGATTGTACACTTAAGGTGAAAATGTCAAAATTTTAAAAATGAGCATAAGCACAATGAAATTAATGCTGGAATCATCTTCAGGATGCTAGAATACACTAAATACAGCAAAAATTTTGAGTCTACAAGGTTTAGTTTAGGTGTGAGAGCCAAAATGAACTTTTTATTGCTTTAAACGCGTTTTCAGCCTGATTGTGCACTTTAGGTGAAAATGTCAAAATCTTAAAAATGAGCATAAGCACAATGAAATTAATGCTGGAATCATCTTCAGGATGCTAGAATACACTAAATACAGCAAAAATTTTGAGTCTACAACGTTTAGTTTAGGTGTGAGAGCCAAAATGAACTTTTTATTGCTTTAAACGCGTTTTCAGCCCCTGATTGTACACTTAAGGTGAAAATGTCAAAATCTTCAAAATGAGCATAAGCACAATGAAATTAATGCTGGAATCATCTTCAGGATGCTAGAATACACTAAATACAGCAAAAATTTTGAGTCTACAACGTTTAGTTTAGGTGTGAGAGCCAAAATGAACTTTTTATTGCTTTAAACGCGTTTTCAGCCTGATTGTGCACTTTAGGTGAAAATGTCAAAATCTTAAAAATGAGCATAAGCACAATGAAATTAATGCTGGAATCATCTCCAGGATGCTAGAATACACTAAATACAGCAAAAATTTTGAGTCTACAACGTTTAGTTTAGGTGTGAGAGCCAAAATGAACTTTTTATTGCTTTAAACGCGTTTTCAGCCCCTGATTGTACACTTAAGGTGAAAATGTCAAAATCTTAAAAATGAGCATAAGCACAATGAAATTAATGCTGGAATCATCTTCAGGATGCTAGAATACACTAAATACAGCAAAAATGTTGAGTCTACAACGTTTTGTTTAGGTGTGAGAGCCAAAATGAACTTTTTATGGCTTTAAATGCGTTTTCAGCCTGATTGTGCACTTTAGGTGAAAATGTCAAAATCTTCAAAATGAGCATAAGCACAATGAAATTAATGCTGGAATCATCTTCAGGATGCTAGAATACACTAAATACAGCAAAAATTTTGAGTCTACAACGTTTAGTTTAGGTGTGAGAGCCAAAATGAACTTTTTATTGCTTTAAACGCGTTTTCAGCCCCTGATTGTACACTTAAGGTGAAAATGTCAAAATCTTCAAAATGAGCATAAGCACGATGAAATTAATGCTGGAATCATCTTCAGGATGCTAGAATACACTAAATACAGCAAAAATTTTGAGTCTACAACGTTTAGTTTAGGTGTGAGAGCCAAAATGAACTTTTTATTGCTTTAAACGCGTTTTCAGCCTGATTGTGCACTTTAGGTGAAAATGTCAAAATCTTAAAAATGAGCATAAGCACAATGAAATTAATGCTGGAATCATATTCAGGATGCTAGAATACACTAAATACAGCAAAAATTTTGAGTCTACAACGTTTTGTTTAGGTGTGATAGCCAAAATGAACTTTTTATTGCTTTAAATGCGTTTTCAGCCTGATTGTGCACTTAAGGTGAAAATGTCAAAATCTTAAAAATGAGCATAAGCACAATGAAATTAATGCTTGAATCATCTTCAGGATGCTAGAATACACTAAATACAGCAAAAATTTTGAGTCTACAACGTTTAGTTTAGGCGTGAGAGCCAAAATGAACTTTTTATTGCTTTAAACGCGTTTTCAGCCCCTGATTGTACACTTAAGGTGAAAATGTCAAAATCTTAAAAATGAGCATAAGCACAATGAAATTAATGCTGGAATCATCTTCAGGATGCTAGAATACACTAAATACAGCAAAAATGTTGAGTCTACAACGTTTTGTTTAGGTGTGAGAGCCAAAATGAACTTTTTATGGCTTTAAATGCGTTTTCAGCCTGATTGTGCACTTTAGGTGAAAATGTCAAAATCTTCAAAATGAGCATAAGCACAATGAAATTAATGCTGGAATCATCTTCAGGATGCTAGAATACACTAAATACAGCAAAAATTTTGAGTCTACAACGTTTAGTTTAGGTGTGAGAGCCAAAATGAACTTTTTATTGCTTTAAACGCGTTTTCAGCCTGATTGTGCACTTTAGGTGAAAATGTCAAAATCTTAAAAATGAGCATAAGCACAATGAAATTAATGCTGGAATCATATTCAGGATGCTAGAATACACTAAATACAGCAAAAATTTTGAGTCTACAACGTTTAGTTTAGGTGTGAGAGCCAAAATGAACTTTTTATTGCTTTAAACGCGTTTTCAGCCCCTAATTGTACACTTAAGGTGAAAATGTCAAAATCTTCAAAATGAGCATAAGCACAATGAAATTAATGCTGGAATCATCTTCAGGATGCTAGAATACACTAAATACAGCAAAAATTTTGAGTCTACAACGTTTAGTTTAGGTGTGAGAGCCAAAATGAACTTTTTATTGCTTTAAACGCGTTTTCAGCCTGATTGTGCACTTTAGGTGAAAATGTCAAAATCTTAAAAATGAGCATAAGCACAATGAAATTAATTCTGGAATCATCTTCAGGATGCTAGAATACACTAAATACAGCAAAAATTTTGAGTCTACAACGTTTAGTTTAGGTGTGAGAGCCAAAATGAACTTTTTATTGCTTTAAACGCGTTTTCAGCCCCTGATTGTACACTTAAGGTGAAAATGTCAAAATCTTCAAAATGAGCATAAGCACGATGAAATTAATGCTGGAATCATCTTCAGGATGCTAGAATACACTAAATACAGCAAAAATGTTGAGTCTACAACGTTTTGTTTAGGTGTGAGAGCCAAAATGAACTTTTTATGGCTTTAAATGCGTTTTCAGCCTGATTGTGCACTTTAGGTGAAAATGTCAAAATCTTCAAAATGAGCATAAGCACAATGAAATTAATGCTGGAATCATCTTCAGGATGCTAGAATACACTAAATACAGCAACAATTTTGAGTCTACAACGTTTAGTTTAGGTGTGAGAGCCAAAATGAACTTTTTATTGCTTTAAACGCGTTTTCAGCCTGATTGTGCACTTTAGGTGAAAATGTCAAAATCTTAAAAATGAGCATAAGCACAATGAAATTAATGCTGGAATCATGTTCAGGATGCTAGAATACACTAAATACAGCAAAAATTTTGAGTCTATAACGTTTAGTTTAGGTGTGAGAGCCAAAATGAACTTTTTATTGCTTTAAACGCGTTTTCAGCCCCTGATTGTACACTTAAGGTGAAAATGTCAAAATCTTCAAAATGAGCATAAGCACAATGAAATTAATGCTGGAATCATCTTCAGGATGCTAGAATACACTAAATACAGCAAAAATGTTGAGTCTACAACGTTTTGTTTAGGTGTGATAGCCAAAATGAACTTTTTATTGCTTTAAATGCGTTTTCAGCCTGATTGTGCACTTAAGGTGAAAATGTCAAAATCTTCAAAATGAGCATAAGCACAATGAAATTAATGCTGGAATCATCTTCAGGATGCTAGAATACACTAAATACAGCAAAAATTTTGAGTCTACAACGTTTAGTTTAGGTGTGAGAGCCAAAATGAACTTTTTATTGCTTTAAACGCGTTTTCAGCCTGATTGTGCACTTTAGGTGAAAATGTCAAAATCTTAAAAATGAGCATAAGCACAATGAAATTAATGCTGGAATCATCTTCAGGATGCTAGAATACACTAAATACAGCAAAAATGTTGAGTCTACAACGTTTTGTTTAGGTGTGAGAGCCAAAATGAACTTTTTATGGCTCTAAAATGAGTTTTCAGCCTGATTGTGTTCTTTAGGTGAAAATGTCAAAATCTTCAAAATGAGCATAAGCACAATGAAATTAATGCTGGAATCATCTTCAGGATGCTAGAATACACTATATACAGCAAAAATTTTGAGTCTACAACGTTTAGTTTAGGTGTGAGAGCCAAAATGAACTTTTTATTGCTTTAAACGCGTTTTCAGCCCCTGATTGTACACTTAAGGTGAAAATGTCAAAATCTTCAAAATGAGCATAAGCACGATGAAATTAATGCTGGAATCATCTTCAGGATGCTAGAATACACTAAATACAGCAAAAATTTTGAGTCTACAACGTTTAGTTTAGGTGTGAGAGCCAAAATGAACTTTTTATTGCTTTAAACGCGTTTTCAGCCTGATTGTGCACTTTAGGTGAAAATGTCAAAATCTTAAAAATGAGCATAAGCACAATGAAATTAATGCTGGAATCATATTCAGGATGCTAGAATACACTAAATACAGCAAAAATTTTGAGTCTACAACGTTTTGTTTAGGTGTGATAGCCAAAATGAACTTTTTATTGCTTTAAATGCGTTTTCAGCCTGATTGTGCACTTAAGGTGAAAATGTCAAAATCTTAAAAATGAGCATAATCACAATGAAATTAATGCTTGAATCATCTTCAGGATGCTAGAATACACTAAATACAGCAAAAATTTTGAGTCTACAACGTTTAGTTTAGGCGTGAGAGCCAAAATGAACTTTTTATTGCTTTAAACGCGTTTTCAGCCCCTGATTGTACACTTAAGGTGAAAATGTCAAAATCTTAAAAATGAGCATAAGCACAATGAAATTAATGCTGGAATCATCTTCAGGATGCTAGAATACACTAAATACAGCAAAAATGTTGAGTCTACAACGTTTTGTTTAGGTGTGAGAGCCAAAATGAACTTTTTATGGCTTTAAATGCGTTTTCAGCCTGATTGTGCACTTTAGGTGAAAATGTCAAAATCTTCAAAATGAGCATAAGCACAATGAAATTAATGCTGGAATCATCTTCAGGATGCTAGAATACACTAAATACAGCAAAAATTTTGAGTCTACAACGTTTAGTTTAGGTGTGAGAGCCAAAATGAACTTTTTATTGCTTTAAACGCGTTTTCAGCCTGATTGTGCACTTTAGGTGAAAATGTCAAAATCTTAAAAATGAGCATAAGCACAATGAAATTAATGCTGGAATCATATTCAGGATGCTAGAATACACTAAATACAGCAAAAATTTTGAGTCTACAACGTTTAGTTTAGGTGTGAGAGCCAAAATGAACTTTTTATTGCTTTAAACGCGTTTTCAGCCCCTAATTGTACACTTAAGGTGAAAATGTCAAAATCTTCAAAATGAGCATAAGCACAATGAAATTAATGCTGGAATCATCTTCAGGATGCTAGAATACACTAAATACAGCAAAAATTTTGAGTCTACAATGTTTAGTTTAGGTGTGAGAGCCAAAATGAACTTTTTATTGCTTTAAACGCGTTTTCAGCCTGATTGTGCACTTTAGGTGAAAATGTCAAAATCTTAAAAATGAGCATAAGCACAATGAAATTAATTCTGGAATCATCTTCAGGATGCTAGAATACACTAAATACAGCAAAAATTTTGAGTCTACAACGTTTAGTTTAGGTGTGAGAGCCAAAATGAACTTTTTATTGCTTTAAACGCGTTTTCAGCCCCTGATTGTACACTTAAGGTGAAAATGTCAAAATCTTCAAAATGAGCATAAGCACGATGAAATTAATGCTGGAATCATCTTCAGGATGCTAGAATACACTAAATACAGCAAAAATGTTGAGTCTACAACGTTTTGTTTAGGTGTGAGAGCCAAAATGAACTTTTTATGGCTTTAAATGCGTTTTCAGCCTGATTGTGCACTTTAGGTGAAAATGTCAAAATCTTCAAAATGAGCATAAGCACAATGAAATTAATGCTGGAATCATCTTCAGGATGCTAGAATACACTAAATACAGCAACAATTTTGAGTCTACAACGTTTAGTTTAGGTGTGAGAGCCAAAATGAACTTTTTATTGCTTTAAACGCGTTTTCAGCCTGATTGTGCACTTTAGGTGAAAATGTCAAAATCTTAAAAATGAGCATAAGCACAATGAAATTAATGCTGGAATCATGTTCAGGATGCTAGAATACACTAAATACAGCAAAAATTTTGAGTCTACAACGTTTAGTTTAGGTGTGAGAGCCAAAATGAACTTTTTATTGCTTTAAACGCGTTTTCAGCCCCTGATTGTACACTTAAGGTGAAAATGTCAAAATCTTCAAAATGAGCATAAGCACAATGAAATTAATGCTGGAATCATCTTCAGGATGCTAGAATACACTAAATACAGCAAAAATGTTGAGTCTACAACGTTTTGTTTAGGTGTGATAGCCAAAATGAACTTTTTATTGCTTTAAATGCGTTTTCAGCCTGATTGTGCACTTAAGGTGAAAATGTCAAAATCTTCAAAATGAGCATAAGCACAATGAAATTAATGCTGGAATCATCTTCAGGATGCTAGAATACACTAAATACAGCAAAAATTTTGAGTCTACAACGTTTAGTTTAGGTGTGAGAGCCAAAATGAACTTTTTATTGCTTTAAACGCGTTTTCAGCCTGATTGTGCACTTTAGGTGAAAATGTCAAAATCTTAAAAATGAGCATAAGCACAATGAAATTAATGCTGGAATCATCTTCAGGATGCTAGAATACACTAAATACAGCAAAAATGTTGAGTCTACAACGTTTAGTTTAGGTGTGAGAGCCAAAATGAACTTTTTATTGCTTTAAACGCGTTTTCAGCCCCTAATTGTACACTTAAGGTGAAAATGTCAAAATCTTCAAAATGAGCATAAGCACAGTGAAATTAATGCTGGAATCATCTTCAGGATGCTAGAATACACTAAATACAGCAAAAATTTTGAGTCTACAACGTTTAGTTTAGGTGTGAGAGCCAAAATGAACTTTTTATTGCTTTAAACGCGTTTTCAGCCTGATTGTGCACTTTAGGTGAAAATGTCAAAATCTTAAAAATGAGCATAAGCACAATGAAATTAATGCTGGAATCATCTTCAGGATGCTAGAATACACTAAATACAGCAAAAATTTTGAGTCTACAACGTTTATTTTAGGTGTGAGAGCCAAAATGAACTTTTTATTGCTTTAAACGCGTTTTCAGCCCCTGATTGTACACTCAAGGTGAAAATGTCAAAATCTTCAAAATGAGCATAAGCACAATGAAATTAATGCTGGAATCATCTTCAGGATGCTAGAATACACTAAATACAGCAAAAATTTTGAGTCTACAACGTTTAGTTTAGGTGTGAGAGCCAAAATGAACTTTTTATTGCTTTAAACGCGTTTTCAGCCTGATTGTGCACTTTAGGTGAAAATGTCAAAATCTTAAAAATGAGCATAAGCACAATGAAATTAATGCTGGAATCATCTTCAGGATGCTAGAATAAACTAAATACAGCAAAAATTTTGAGTCTACAACGTTTAGTTTAGGTGTGAGAGCCAAAATGAACTTTTTATTGCTTTAAACGCGTTTTCAGCCCCTGATTGTACACTTTAGGTGAAAATGTCAAAATCTTCAAAATGAGCATAAGCACAATGAAATTAATGCTGGAATCATCTTCAGGATGCTAGAGTACACTAAATACAGCAAAAATTTTGAGTCTACAACGTTTAGTTTAGGTGTGAGAGCCAAAATGAACTTTTTATTGCTTTAAACGCGTTTTCAGCCTGATTGTGCACTTTAGGTGAAAATGTCAAAATCTTAAAAATGAGCATAAGCACAATGAAATTAATGCTGGAATCATCTTCAGGATGCTAGAATACACTAAATACAGCAAAAATTTTGAGTCTACAACGTTTATTTTAGGTGTGAGAGCCAAAATGAACTTTTTATTGCTTTAAACGCGTTTTCAGCCCCTGATTGTACACTCAAGGTGAAAATGTCAAAATCTTCAAAATGAGCATAAGCACAATGAAATTAATGCTGGAATCATCTTCAGGATGCTAGAATACACTAAATACAGCAAAAATTTTGAGTCTACAACGTTTAGTTTAGGTGTGAGAGCCAAAATGAACTTTTTATTGCTTTAAACGCGTTTTCAGCCTGATTGTGCACTTTAGGTGAAAATGTCAAAATCTTAAAAATGAGCATAAGCACAATGAAATTAATGCTGGAATCATCTTCAGGATGCTAGAATAAACTAAATACAGCAAAAATTTTGAGTCTACAACGTTTAGTTTAGGTGTGAGAGCCAAAATGAACTTTTTATTGCTTTAAACGCGTTTTCAGCCCCTGATTGTACACTTAAGGTGAAAATGTCAAAATCTTAAAAATGAGCATAAGCACAATGAAATTAATGCTGGAATCATCTTCAGGATGCTAGAATACACTAAATACAGCAAAAATTTTGAGTCTACAACGTTTAGTTTAGGTGTGAGAGCCAAAATGAACTTTTTATTGCTTTAAACGCGTTTTCAGCCCCTGATTGTACACTTAAGGTGAAAATGTCAAAATCTTCAAAATGAGCATAAGCACAATGAAATTAATGCTGGAATCATCTTCAGAATGCTAGAATACACTAAATACAGCAAAAATTTTGAGTCTACAACGTTTAGTTTAGGTGTGAGAGCCAAAATGAACTTTTTATTGCTTTAAACGCGTTTTCAGCCCCTGATTGTACACTTAAGGTGAAAATGTCAAAATCTTAAAAATGAGCATAAGCACAATGAAATTAATACTGGAATCATCTTCAGGATGCTAGAATACACTAAATACAGCAAAAATGTTGAGTCTACAACGTTTTGTTTAGGTGTGAGAGCCAAAATGAACTTTTTATGGCTTTAAATGCGTTTTCAGCCTGATTGTGCACTTTAGGTGAAAATGTCAAAATCTTCAAAATGAGCATAAGCACAATGAAATTAATGCTGGAATCATCTTCAGGGTGCTAGAATACACTAAATACAGCAAAAATTTTGAGTCTACAACGTTTAGTTTAGGTGTGAGAGCCAAAATGAACTTTTTATTGCTTTAAACGCGTTTTCAGCCCCTGATTGTACACTTAAGGTGAAAATGTCCAAATCTTCAAAATGAGCATAAGCACAATGAAATTAATGCTGGAATCATCTTCAGGATGCTAGAATACACTAAATACAGCAAAAATTTTGAGTCTACAACGTTTAGTTTAGGTGTGAGAGCCAAAATGAACTTTTTATTGCTTTAAACGCGTTTTCAGCCTGATTGTGCACTTTAGGTGAAAATGTCAAAATCTTAAAAATGAGCATAAGCACAATGAAATTAATGCTGGAATCATCTTCAGGATGCTAGAATACACTAAATACAGCAAAAATTTTGAGTCTACAACGTTTAGTTTAGGTGTGAGAGCCAAAATGAACTTTTTATTGCTTTAAACGCGTTTTCAGCCTGATTGTGCACTTTAGGTGAAAATGTCAAAATCTTAAAAATGAGCATAAGCACAATGAAATTAATGCTGGAATCATGTTCAGGATGCTAGAATACACTAAATACAGCAACAATTTTGAGTCTACAACGTTTAGTTTAGGTGTGAGAGCCAAAATGAACTTTTTATTGCTTTGAACGCGTTTTCAGCCCCTGATTGTACACTTAAGGTGAAAATGTCAAAATCTTCAAAATGAGCATAAGCACAATGAAATTAATGCTGGAATCATCTTCAGGATGCTAGAATACACTAAATACAGCAAAAATGTTGAGTCTACAACGTTTTGTTTAGGTGTGATAGCCAAAATGAACTTTTTATTGCTTTAAATGCGTTTTCAGCCTGATTGTGCACTTAAGGTGAAAATGTCAAAATCTTAAAAATGAGCATAATCACAATGAAATTAATGCTTGAATCATCTTCAGGATGCTAGAATACACTAAATACAGCAAAAATTTTGAGTCTACAACGTTTAGTTTAGGTGTGAGAGCCAAAATGAACTTTTTATTGCTTTAAACGCGTTTTCAGCCCCTGATTGTACACTTAAGGTGAAAATGTCAAAATCTTAAAAATGAGCATAAGCACAATGAAATTAATGCTGGAATCATCTTCAGGATGCTAGAATACACTAAATACAGCAAAAATTTTGAGTCTACAACGTTTTGTTTAGGTGTGAGAGCCAAAATGAACTTTTTATGGCTTTAAATGCGTTTTCAGCCTGATTGTGTATTTAGGTGAAAATGTCAAAATCTTCAAAATGAGCATAAGCACAATGAAATTAATGCTGGAATCATCTTCAGGATGCTAGAATACACTAAATACAGCAAAAATTTTGAGTCTACAACGTTTAGTTTAGGTGTGAGAGCCAAAATGAACTTTTTATTGCTTTAAACGCGTTTTCAGCCTGATTGTGCACTTTAGGTGAAAATGTCAAAATCTTAAAAATGAGCATAAGCACAATGAAATTAATGCTGGAATCATCTTCAGGATGCTAGAATACACTAAATACAGCAAAAATTTTGAGTCTACAACGTTTAGTTTAGGTGTGAGAGCCAAAATGAACTTTTTATTGCTTTAAACGCGTTTTCAGCCCCTAATTGTACACTTAAGGTGAAAATGTCAAAATCTTCAAAATGAGCATAAGCACAATGAAATTAATGCTGGAATCATCTTCAGGATGCTAGAATACACTAAATACAGCAAAAATTTTGAGTCTACAACGTTTAGTTTAGGTGTGAGAGCCAAAATGAACTTTTTATTGCTTTAAATGCGTTTTCAGCCTGATTGTGCACTTTAGGTGAAAATGTCAAAATCTTAAAAATGAGCATAAGCACAATGAAATTAATGCTGGAATCATCTTCAGGATGCTAGAATACACTAAATACAGCAAAAATTTTGAGTCTACAACGTTTAGTTTAGGTGTGAGAGCCAAAATGAACTTTTTATTGCTTTAAACGCGTTTTCAGCCCCTGATTGTACACTTAAGGTGAAAATGTCAAAATCTTAAAAATGAGCATAAGCACAATGAAATTAATGCTGGAATCATCTTCAGGATGCTAGAATACACTAAATACAGCAAAAATGTTGAGTCTACAACGTTTTGTTTAGGTGTGAGAGCCAAAATGAACTTTTTATGGCTCTAAAATGAGTTTTCAGCCTGATTGTGTTCTTTAGGTGAAAATGTCAAAATCTTCAAAATGAGCATAAGCACAATGAAATTAATGCTGGAATCATCTTCAGGATGCTAGAATACACTATATACAGCAAAAATTTTGAGTCTACAACGTTTAGTTTAGGTGTGAGAGCCAAAATGAACTTTTTATTGCTTTAAACGCGTTTTCAGCCCCTGATTGTACACTTAAGGTGAAAATGTCAAAATCTTCAAAATGAGCATAAGCACGATGAAATTAATGCTGGAATCATCTTCAGGATGCTAGAATACACTAAATACAGCAAAAATTTTGAGTCTACAACGTTTAGTTTAGGTGTGAGAGCCAAAATGAACTTTTTATTGCTTTAAACGCGTTTTCAGCCTGATTGTGCACTTTAGGTGAAAATGTCAAAATCTTAAAAATGAGCATAAGCACAATGAAATTAATGCTGGAATCATATTCAGGATGCTAGAATACACTACATACAGCAAAAATTTTGAGTCTACAACGTTTTGTTTAGGTGTGATAGCCAAAATGAACTTTTTATTGCTTTAAATGCGTTTTCAGCCTGATTGTGCACTTAAGGTGAAAATGTCAAAATCTTAAAAATGAGCATAATCACAATGAAATTAATGCTTGAATCATCTTCAGGATGCTAGAATACACTAAATACAGCAAAAATTTTGAGTCTACAACGTTTAGTTTAGGCGTGAGAGCCAAAATGAACTTTTTATTGCTTTAAACGCGTTTTCAGCCCCTGATTGTACACTTAAGGTGAAAATGTCAAAATCTTAAAAATGAGCATAAGCACAATGAAATTAATGCTGGAATCATCTTCAGGATGCTAGAATACACTAAATACAGCAAAAATGTTGAGTCTACAACGTTTTGTTTAGGTGTGAGAGCCAAAATGAACTTTTTATGGCTTTAAATGCGTTTTCAGCCTGATTGTGCACTTTAGGTGAAAATGTCAAAATCTTCAATATGAGCATAAGCACAATGAAATTAATGCTGGAATCATCTTCAGGATGCTAGAATACACTAAATACAGCAAAAATTTTGAGTCTACAACGTTTAGTTTAGGTGTGAGAGCCAAAATGAACTTTTTATTGCTTTAAACGCGTTTTCAGCCTGATTGTGCACTTTAGGTGAAAATGTCAAAATCTTAAAAATGAGCATAAGCACAATGAAATTAATGCTGGAATCATATTCAGGATGCTAGAATACACTAAATACAGCAAAAATTTTGAGTCTACAACGTTTAGTTTAGGTGTGAGAGCCAAAATGAACTTTTTATTGCTTTAAACGCGTTTTCAGCCCCTAATTGTACACTTAAGGTGAAAATGTCAAAATCTTCAAAATGAGCATAAGCACAATGAAATTAATGCTGGAATCATCTTCAGGATGCTAGAATACACTAAATACAGCAAAAATTTTGAGTCTACAACGTTTAGTTTAGGTGTGAGAGCCAAAATGAACTTTTTATTGCTTTAAACGCGTTTTCAGCCTGATTGTGCACTTTAGGTGAAAATGTCAAAATCTTAAAAATGAGCATAAGCACAATGAAATTAATTCTGGAATCATCTTCAGGATGCTAGAATACACTAAATACAGCAAAAATTTTGAGTCTACAACGTTTAGTTTAGGTGTGAGAGCCAAAATGAACTTTTTATTGCTTTAAACGCGTTTTCAGCCCCTGATTGTACACTTAAGGTGAAAATGTCAAAATCTTCAAAATGAGCATAAGCACGATGAAATTAATGCTGGAATCATCTTCAGGATGCTAGAATACACTAAATACAGCAAAAATGTTGAGTCTACAACGTTTTGTTTAGGTGTGAGAGCCAAAATGAACTTTTTATGGCTTTAAATGCGTTTTCAGCCTGATTGTGCACTTTAGGTGAAAATGTCAAAATCTTAAAAATGAGCATAAGCACAATGAAATTAATGCTGGAATCATGTTCAGGATGCTAGAATACACTAAATACAGCAACAATTTTGAGTCTACAACGTTTAGTTTAGGTGTGAGAGCCAAAATGAACTTTTTATTGCTTTAAACGCGTTTTCAGCCCCTGATTGTACACTTAAGGTGAAAATGTCAAAATCTTCAAAATGAGCATAAGCACAATGAAATTAATGCTGGAATCATCTTCAGGATGCTAGAATACACTAAATACAGCAAAAATGTTGAGTCTACAACGTTTTGTTTAGGTGTGATAGCCAAAATGAACTTTTTATTGCTTTAAATGCGTTTTCAGCCTGATTGTGCACTTAAGGTGAAAATGTCAAAATCTTAAAAATGAGCATAATCACAATGAAATTAATGCTTGAATCATCTTCAGGATGCTAGAATACACTAAATACAGCAAAAATGTTGAGTCTACAACGTTTTGTTTAGGTGTGAGAGCCAAAATGAACTTTTTATTGCTTTAAACGCGTTTTCAGACCGTAATTGTACACTTAAGGTGAAAATGTCAAAATCTTCAAAATGAGCATAAGCACAATGAAATTAATGCTGGAATCATCTTCAGGATGCTAGAATACACTAAATACAGCAAAAATTTTGAGTCTACAACGTTTAGTTTAGGTGTGAGAGCCAAAATGAACTTTTTATTGCTTTAAACGCGTTTTCAGCCTGATTGTGCACTTTAGGTGAAAATGTCAAAATCTTAAAAATGAGCATAAGCACAATGAAATTAATGCTGGAATCATCTTCAGGATGCTAGAATACACTAAATACAGCAAAAATTTTGAGTCTACAACGTTTATTTTAGGTGTGAGAGCCAAAATGAACTTTTTATTGCTTTAAACGCGTTTTCAGCCCCTGATTGTACACTCAAGGTGAAAATGTCAAAATCTTCAAAATGAGCATAAGCACAATGAAATTAATGCTGGAATCATCTTCAGGATGCTAGAATACACTAAAAACAGCAAAAATTTTGAGTCTACAACGTTTAGTTTAGGTGTGAGAGCCAAAATGAACTTTTTATTGCTTTAAACGCGTTTTCAGCCTGATTGTGCACTTTAGGTGAAAATGTCAAAATCTTAAAAATGAGCATAAGCACAATGAAATTAATGCTGGAATCATCTTCAGGATGCTAGAATAAACTAAATACAGCAAAAATTTTGAGTCTACAACGTTTAGTTTAGGTGTGAGAGCCAAAATGAACTTTTTATTGCTTTAAACGCGTTTTCAGCCCCTGATTGTACACTTAAGGTGAAAATGTCAAAATCTTAAAAATGAGCATAAGCACAATGAAATTAATGCTGGAATCATCTTCAGGATGCTAGAATACACTAAATACAGCAAAAATTTTGAGTCTACAACGTTTAGTTTAGGTGTGAGAGCCAAAATGAACTTTTTATTGCTTTAAACGCGTTTTCAGCCCCTGATTGTACACTTAAGGTGAAAATGTCAAAATCTTCAAAATGAGCATAAGCACAATGAAATTAATGCTGGAATCATCTTCAGGATGCTAGAATACACTAAAAACAGCAAAAATTTTGAGTCTACAACGTTTAGTTTAGGTGTGAGAGCCAAAATGAACTTTTTATTGCTTTAAACGCGTTTTCAGCCCCTGATTGTACACTTAAGGTGAAAATGTCAAAATCTTAAAAATGAGCATAAGCACAATGAAATTAATACTGGAATCATCTTCAGGATGCTAGAATACACTAAATACAGCAAAAATGTTGAGTCTACAACGTTTTGTTTAGGTGTGAGAGCCAAAATGAACTTTTTATGGCTTTAAATGCGTTTTCAGCCTGATTGTGCACTTTAGGTGAAAATGTCAAAATCTTCAAAATGAGCATAAGCACAATGAAATTAATGCTGGAATCATCTTCAGGGTGCTAGAATACACTAAATACAGCAAAAATTTTGAGTCTACAACGTTTAGTTTAGGTGTGAGAGCCAAAATGAACTTTTTATTGCTTTAAACGCGTTTTCAGCCCCTGATTGTACACTTAAGGTGAAAATGTCAAAATCTTCAAAATGAGCATAAGCACAATGAAATTAATGCTGGAATCATCTTCAGGATGCTAGAATACACTAAATACAGCAAAAATTTTGAGTCTACAACGTTTAGTTTAGGTGTGAGAGCCAAAATGAACTTTTTATTGCTTTAAACGCGTTTTCAGCCTGATTGTGCACTTTAGGTGAAAATGTCAAAATCTTAAAAATGAGCATAAGCACAATGAAATTAATGCTGGAATCATCTTCAGGATGCTAGAATACACTAAATACAGCAAAAATTTTGAGTCTACAACGTTTAGTTTAGGTGTGAGAGCCAAAATGAACTTTTTATTGCTTTAAACGCGTTTTCAGCCCCTGATTGTACACTTAAGGTGAAAATGTCAAAATCTTAAAAATGAGCATAAGCACAATGAAATTAATGCTGGAATCATCTTCAGGATGCTAGAATACACTAAATACAGCAAAAATGTTGAGTCTACAACGTTTTGTTTAGGTGTGAGAGCCAAAATGAACTTTTTATGGCTTTAAATGCGTTTTCAGCCTGATTGTGCACTTTAGGTGAAAATGTCAAAATCTTAAAAATGAGCATAAGCACAATGAAATTAATGCTGGAATCATCTTCAGGATGCTAGAATACACTAAATACAGCAAAAATTTTGAGTCTACAACGTTTAGTTTAGGTGTGAGAGCCAAAATGAACTTTTTATTGCTTTAAACGCGTTTTCAGCCCCTGATTGTACACTTAAGGTGAAAATGTCAAAATCTTCAAAATGAGCATAAGCACAATGAAATTAATGCTGGAATCATCTTCAGGATGCTAGAATACACTAAATACAGCAAAAATTTTGAGTCTACAACGTTTAGTTTAGGTGTGAGAGCCAAAATGAACTTTTTATTGCTTTAAACGCGTTTTCAGCCTGATTGTGCACTTTAGGTGAAAATGTCAAAATCTTAAAAATGAGCATAAGCACAATGAAATTAATGCTGGAATCATCTCCAGGATGCTAGAATACACTAAATACAGCAAAAATTTTGAGTCTACAACGTTTAGTTTAGGTGTGAGAGCCAAAATGAACTTTTTATTGCTTTAAACGCGTTTTCAGCCCCTGATTGTACACTTAAGGTGAAAATGTCAAAATCTTAAAAATGAGCATAAGCACAATGAAATTAATGCTGGAATCATCTTCAGGATGCTAGAATACACTAAATACAGCAAAAATGTTGAGTCTACAACGTTTTGTTTAGGTGTGAGAGCCAAAATGAACTTTTTATGGCTTTAAATGCGTTTTCAGCCTGATTGTGCACTTTAGGTGAAAATGTCAAAATCTTCAAAATGAGCATAAGCACAATGAAATTAATGCTGGAATCATCTTCAGGATGCTAGAATACACTAAATACAGCAAAAATTTTGAGTCTACAACGTTTAGTTTAGGTGTGAGAGCCAAAATGAACTTTTTATTGCTTTAAACGCGTTTTCAGCCCCTGATTGTACACTTAAGGTGAAAATGTCAAAATCTTCAAAATGAGCATAAGCACAATGAAATTAATGCTGGAATCATCTTCAGGATGCTAGAATACACTAAATACAGCAAAAATTTTGAGTCTACAACGTTTAGTTTAGGTGTGAGAGCCAAAATGAACTTTTTATTGCTTTAAACGCGTTTTCAGCCTGATTGTGCACTTAAGGTGAAAATGTCAAAATCTTAAAAATGAGCATAATCACAATGAAATTAATGCTTGAATCATCTTCAGGATGCTAGAATACACTAAATACAGCAAAAATTTTGAGTCTACAACGTTTAGTTTAGGTGTGAGAGCCAAAATGAACTTTTTATTGCTTTAAACGCGTTTTCAGCCCCTGATTGTACACTTAAGGTGAAAATGTCAAAATCTTCAAAATGAGCATAAGCACAATGAAATTAATGCTGGAATCATCTTCAGGATGCTAGAATACACTAAATACAGCAAAAATGTTGAGTCTACAACGTTTTGTTTAGGTGTGAGAGCCAAAATGAACTTTTTATGGCTTTAAATGCGTTTTCAGCCTGATTGTGCACTTTAGGTGAAAATGTCAAAATCTTCAAAATGAGCATAAGCACAATGAAATTAATGCTGGAATCATCTTCAGGATGCTAGAATACACTAAATACAGCAAAAATTTTGAGTCTACAACGTTTAGTTTAGGTGTGAGAGCCAAAATGAACTTTTTATTGCTTTAAACGCGTTTTCAGCCCCTGATTGTACACTTAAGGTGAAAATGTCAAAATCTTCAAAATGAGCATAAGCACGATGAAATTAATGCTGGAATCATCTTCAGGATGCTAGAATACACTAAATACAGCAAAAATTTTGAGTCTACAACGTTTAGTTTAGGTGTGAGAGCCAAAATGAACTTTTTATTGCTTTAAACGCGTTTTCAGCCTGATTGTGCACTTAAGGTGAAAATGTCAAAATCCTAAAAATGAGCATAAGCACAATGAAATTAATGCTGGAATCATCTTCAGGATGCTAGAATACACTAAATACAGCAAAAAGTTTGAGTCTACAACGTTTAGTTTAGGTGTGAGAGCCAAAATGAACTTTTTATTGCTTTAAACGCGTTTTCAGCCCCTGATTGTACACTTAAGGTGAAAATGTCAAAATCTTAAAAATGAGCATAAGCACAATTAAATTTTTGCTGGAATCATCTTCAGGATGCTAGAATACACTAAATACAGCAAAAAGTTTGAGTCTACAACGTTTAGTTTAGGTGTGAGAGCCAAAATGAACTTTTTATTGCTTTAAACGCGTTTTCAGCCCCTGATTGTACACTTAAGGTGAAAATGTCAAAATCTTAAAAATGAGCATAAGCACAATGAAATTAATGCTGGAATCATCTTCAGGATGCTAGAATACACTAAATACAGCAAAAATTTTGAGTCTACAAGGTTTAGTTTAGGTGTGAGAGCCAAAATGAACTTTTTATTGCTTTAAACGCGTTTTCAGCCTGATTGTGCACTTTAGGTGAAAATGTCAAAATCTTAAAAATGAGCATAAGCACAATGAAATTAATGCTGGAATCATCTTCAGGATGCTAGAATACACTAAATACAGCAAAAATTTTGAGTCTACAACGTTTAGTTTAGGTGTGAGAGCCAAAATGAACTTTTTATTGCTTTAAACGCGTTTTCAGCCCCTGATTGTACACTTAAGGTGAAAATGTCAAAATCTTAAAAATGAGCATAAGCACAATGAAATTAATGCTGGAATCATCTTCAGGATGCTAGAATACACTAAATACAGCAAAAATTTTGAGTCTACAAGGTTTAGTTTAGGTGTGAGAGCCAAAATGAACTTTTTATTGCTTTAAACGCGTTTTCAGCCTGATTGTGCACTTTAGGTGAAAATGTCAAAATCTTAAAAATGAGCATAAGCACAATGAAATTAATGCTGGAATCATCTTCAGGATGCTAGAATACACTAAATACAGTAAAAATTTTGAGTCTACAACGTTTAGTTTAGGTGTGAGAGCCAAAATGAACTTTTTATTGCTTTAAACGCGTTTTCAGCCCCTGATTGTACACTTAAGGTGAAAATGTCAAAATCTTCAAAATGAGCATAAGCACAATGAAATTAATGCTGGAATCATCTTCAGGATGCTAGAATACACTAAATACAGCAAAAATTTTGAGTCTACAACGTTTAGTTTAGGTGTGAGAGCCAAAATGAACTTTTTATTGCTTTAAACGCGTTTTCAGCCTGATTGTGCACTTTAGGTGAAAATGTCAAAATCTTAAAAATGAGCATAAGCACAATGAAATTAATGCTGGAATCATCTTCAGGATGCTAGAATACACTAAATACAGCAAAAATTTTGAGTCTACAACGTTTAGTTTAGGTGTGAGAGCCAAAATGAACTTTTTATTGCTTTAAACGCGTTTTCAGCCCCTAATTGTACACTTAAGGTGAAAATGTCAAAATCTTCAAAATGAGCATAAGCACAATGAAATTAATGCTGGAATCATCTTCAGGATGCTAGAATACACTAAATACAGCAAAAATTTTGAGTCTACAACGTTTAGTTTAGGTGTGAGAGCCAAAATGAACTTTTTATTGCTTTAAACGCGTTTTCAGCCCCTGATTGTACACTTAAGGTGAAAATGTCAAAATCTTAAAAATGAGCATAAGCACAATGAAATTAATGCTGGAATCATCTTCAGGATGCTAGAATACACTAAATACAGCAAAAATGTTGAGTCTACAACGTTTTGTTTAGGTGTGAGAGCCAAAATGAACTTTTTATGGCTCTAAAATGAGTTTTCAGCCTGATTGTGTTCTTTAGGTGAAAATGTCAAAATCTTCAAAATGAGCATAAGCACAATGAAATTAATGCTGGAATCATCTTCAGGATGCTAGAATACACTAAATACAGCAAAAATTTTGAGTCTACAACGTTTAGTTTAGGTGTGAGAGCCAAAATGAACTTTTTATTGCTTTAAACGCGTTTTCAGCCTGATTGTGCACTTTAGGTGAAAATGTCAAAATCTTAAAAATGAGCATAAGCACAATGAAATTAATGCTGGAATCATCTTCAGGATGCTAGAATACACTAAATACAGCAAAAATTTTGAGTCTACAACGTTTAGTTTAGGTGTGAGAGCCAAAATGAACTTTTTATTGCTTTAAACGCGTTTTCAGCCCCTAATTGTACACTTAAGGTGAAAATGTCAAAATCTTCAAAATGAGCATAAGCACAATGAAATTAATGCTGGAATCATCTTCAGGATGCTAGAATACACTAAATACAGCAAAAATTTTGAGTCTACAACGTTTAGTTTAGGTGTGAGAGCCAAAATGAACTTTTTATTGCTTTAAATGCGTTTTCAGCCTGATTGTGCACTTTAGGTGAAAATGTCAAAATCTTAAAAATGAGCATAAGCACAATGAAATTAATGCTGGAATCATCTTCAGGATGCTAGAATACACTAAATACAGCAAAAATTTTGAGTCTACAACGTTTAGTTTAGGTGTGAGAGCCAAAATGAACTTTTTATTGCTTTAAACGCGTTTTCAGCCCCTGATTGTACACTTAAGGTGAAAATGTCAAAATCTTAAAAATGAGCATAAGCACAATGAAATTAATGCTGGAATCATCTTCAGGATGCTAGAATACACTAAATACAGCAAAAATGTTGAGTCTACAACGTTTTGTTTAGGTGTGAGAGCCAAAATGAACTTTTTATGGCTCTAAAATGAGTTTTCAGCCTGATTGTGTTCTTTAGGTGAAAATGTCAAAATCTTCAAAATGAGCATAAGCACAATGAAATTAATGCTGGAATCATCTTCAGGATGCTAGAATACACTATATACAGCAAAAATTTTGAGTCTACAACGTTTAGTTTAGGTGTGAGAGCCAAAATGAACTTTTTATTGCTTTAAACGCGTTTTCAGCCCCTGATTGTACACTTAAGGTGAAAATGTCAAAATCTTCAAAATGAGCATAAGCACGATGAAATTAATGCTGGAATCATCTTCAGGATGCTAGAATACACTAAATACAGCAAAAATTTTGAGTCTACAACGTTTAGTTTAGGTGTGAGAGCCAAAATGAACTTTTTATTGCTTTAAACGCGTTTTCAGCCTGATTGTGCACTTTAGGTGAAAATGTCAAAATCTTAAAAATGAGCATAAGCACAATGAAATTAATGCTGGAATCATATTCAGGATGCTAGAATACACTACATACAGCAAAAATTTTGAGTCTACAACGTTTTGTTTAGGTGTGATAGCCAAAATGAACTTTTTATTGCTTTAAATGCGTTTTCAGCCTGATTGTGCACTTAAGGTGAAAATGTCAAAATCTTAAAAATGAGCATAATCACAATGAAATTAATGCTTGAATCATCTTCAGGATGCTAGAATACACTAAATACAGCAAAAATTTTGAGTCTACAACGTTTAGTTTAGGCGTGAGAGCCAAAATGAACTTTTTATTGCTTTAAACGCGTTTTCAGCCCCTGATTGTACACTTAAGGTGAAAATGTCAAAATCTTAAAAATGAGCATAAGCACAATGAAATTAATGCTGGAATCATCTTCAGGATGCTAGAATACACTAAATACAGCAAAAATGTTGAGTCTACAACGTTTTGTTTAGGTGTGAGAGCCAAAATGAACTTTTTATGGCTTTAAATGCGTTTTCAGCCTGATTGTGCACTTTAGGTGAAAATGTCAAAATCTTCAATATGAGCATAAGCACAATGAAATTAATGCTGGAATCATCTTCAGGATGCTAGAATACACTAAATACAGCAAAAATTTTGAGTCTACAACGTTTAGTTTAGGTGTGAGAGCCAAAATGAACTTTTTATTGCTTTAAACGCGTTTTCAGCCTGATTGTGCACTTTAGGTGAAAATGTCAAAATCTTAAAAATGAGCATAAGCACAATGAAATTAATGCTGGAATCATATTCAGGATGCTAGAATACACTAAATACAGCAAAAATTTTGAGTCTACAACGTTTAGTTTAGGTGTGAGAGCCAAAATGAACTTTTTATTGCTTTAAACGCGTTTTCAGCCCCTAATTGTACACTTAAGGTGAAAATGTCAAAATCTTCAAAATGAGCATAAGCACAATGAAATTAATGCTGGAATCATCTTCAGGATGCTAGAATACACTAAATACAGCAAAAATTTTGAGTCTACAACGTTTAGTTTAGGTGTGAGAGCCAAAATGAACTTTTTATTGCTTTAAACGCGTTTTCAGCCTGATTGTGCACTTTAGGTGAAAATGTCAAAATCTTAAAAATGAGCATAAGCACAATGAAATTAATTCTGGAATCATCTTCAGGATGCTAGAATACACTAAATACAGCAAAAATTTTGAGTCTACAACGTTTAGTTTAGGTGTGAGAGCCAAAATGAACTTTTTATTGCTTTAAACGCGTTTTCAGCCCCTGATTGTACACTTAAGGTGAAAATGTCAAAATCTTCAAAATGAGCATAAGCACGATGAAATTAATGCTGGAATCATCTTCAGGATGCTAGAATACACTAAATACAGCAAAAATGTTGAGTCTACAACGTTTTGTTTAGGTGTGAGAGCCAAAATGAACTTTTTATGGCTTTAAATGCGTTTTCAGCCTGATTGTGCACTTTAGGTGAAAATGTCAAAATCTTCAAAATGAGCATAAGCACAATGAAATTAATGCTGGAATCATCTTCAGGATGCTAGAATACACTAAATACAGCAAAAATTTTGAGTCTACAACGTTTAGTTTAGGTGTGAGAGCCAAAATGAACTTTTTATTGCTTTAAACGCGTTTTCAGCCCCTGATTGTACACTTAAGGTGAAAATGTCAAAATCTTCAAAATGAGCATAAGCACGATGAAATTAATGCTGGAATCATCTTCAGGATGCTAGAATACACTAAATACAGCAAAAATTTTGAGTCTACAACGTTTAGTTTAGGTGTGAGAGCCAAAATGAACTTTTTATTGCTTTAAACGCGTTTTCAGCCTGATTGTGCACTTAAGGTGAAAATGTCAAAATCCTAAAAATGAGCATAAGCACAATGAAATTAATGCTGGAATCATCTTCAGGATGCTAGAATACACTAAATACAGCAAAAAGTTTGAGTCTACAACGTTTAGTTTAGGTGTGAGAGCCAAAATGAACTTTTTATTGCTTTAAACGCGTTTTCAGCCCCTGATTGTACACTTAAGGTGAAAATGTCAAAATCTTAAAAATGAGCATAAGCACAATTAAATTTTTGCTGGAATCATCTTCAGGATGCTAGAATACACTAAATACAGCAAAAAGTTTGAGTCTACAACGTTTAGTTTAGGTGTGAGAGCCAAAATGAACTTTTTATTGCTTTAAACGCGTTTTCAGCCCCTGATTGTACACTTAAGGTGAAAATGTCAAAATCTTAAAAATGAGCATAAGCACAATGAAATTAATGCTGGAATCATCTTCAGGATGCTAGAATACACTAAATACAGCAAAAATTTTGAGTCTACAAGGTTTAGTTTAGGTGTGAGAGCCAAAATGAACTTTTTATTGCTTTAAACGCGTTTTCAGCCTGATTGTGCACTTTAGGTGAAAATGTCAAAATCTTAAAAATGAGCATAAGCACAATGAAATTAATGCTGGAATCATCTTCAGGATGCTAGAATACACTAAATACAGCAAAAATTTTGAGTCTACAACGTTTAGTTTAGGTGTGAGAGCCAAAATGAACTTTTTATTGCTTTAAACGCGTTTTCAGCCCCTGATTGTACACTTAAGGTGAAAATGTCAAAATCTTAAAAATGAGCATAAGCACAATGAAATTAATGCTGGAATCATCTTCAGGATGCTAGAATACACTAAATACAGCAAAAATTTTGAGTCTACAAGGTTTAGTTTAGGTGTGAGAGCCAAAATGAACTTTTTATTGCTTTAAACGCGTTTTCAGCCTGATTGTGCACTTTAGGTGAAAATGTCAAAATCTTAAAAATGAGCATAAGCACAATGAAATTAATGCTGGAATCATCTTCAGGATGCTAGAATACACTAAATACAGCAAAAATTTTGAGTCTACAACGTTTAGTTTAGGTGTGAGAGCCAAAATGAACTTTTTATTGCTTTAAACGCGTTTTCAGCCCCTGATTGTACACTTAAGGTGAAAATGTCAAAATCTTCAAAATGAGCATAAGCACAATGAAATTAATGCTGGAATCATCTTCAGGATGCTAGAATACACTAAATACAGCAAAAATTTTGAGTCTACAACGTTTAGTTTAGGTGTGAGAGCCAAAATGAACTTTTTATTGCTTTAAACGCGTTTTCAGCCTGATTGTGCACTTTAGGTGAAAATGTCAAAATCTTAAAAATGAGCATAAGCACAATGAAATTAATGCTGGAATCATCTCCAGGATGCTAGAATACACTAAATACAGCAAAAATTTTGAGTCTACAACGTTTAGTTTAGGTGTGAGAGCCAAAATGAACTTTTTATTGCTTTAAACGCGTTTTCAGCCCCTGATTGTACACTTAAGGTGAAAATGTCAAAATCTTAAAAATGAGCATAAGCACAATGAAATTAATGCTGGAATCATCTTCAGGATGCTAGAATACACTAAATACAGCAAAAATGTTGAGTCTACAACGTTTTGTTTAGGTGTGAGAGCCAAAATGAACTTTTTATGGCTTTAAATGCGTTTTCAGCCTGATTGTGCACTTTAGGTGAAAATGTCAAAATCTTCAAAATGAGCATAAGCACAATGAAATTAATGCTGGAATCATCTTCAGGATTCTAGAATACACTAAATACAGCAAAAATTTTGAGTCTACAACGTTTAGTTTAGGTGTGAGAGCCAAAATGAACTTTTTATTGCTTTAAACGCGTTTTCAGCCCCTGATTGTACACTTAAGGTGAAAATGTCAAAATCTTCAAAATGAGCATAAGCACAATGAAATTAATGCTGGAATCATCTTCAGGATGCTAGAATACACTAAATACAGCAAAAATTTTGAGTCTACAACGTTTAGTTTAGGTGTGAGAGCCAAAATGAACTTTTTATTGCTTTAAACGCGTTTTCAGCCTGATTGTGCACTTAAGGTGAAAATGTCAAAATCTTAAAAATGAGCATAATCACAATGAAATTAATGCTTGAATCATCTTCAGGATGCTAGAATACACTAAATACAGCAAAAATTTTGAGTCTACAACGTTTAGTTTAGGTGTGAGAGCCAAAATGAACTTTTTATTGCTTTAAACGCGTTTTCAGGCCCTGATTGTACACTTAAGGTGAAAATGTCAAAATCTTCAAAATGAGCATAAGCACAATGAAATTAATGCTGGAATCATCTTCAGGATGCTAGAATACACTAAATACAGCAAAAATGTTGAGTCTACAACGTTTTGTTTAGGTGTGAGAGCCAAAATGAACTTTTTATGGCTTTAAATGCGTTTTCAGCCTGATTGTGCACTTTAGGTGAAAATGTCAAAATCTTCAAAATGAGCATAAGCACAATGAAATTAATGCTGGAATCATCTTCAGGATGCTAGAATACACTAAATACAGCAAAAATTTTGAGTCTACAACGTTTAGTTTAGGTGTGAGAGCCAAAATGAACTTTTTATTGCTTTAAACGCGTTTTCAGCCCCTGATTGTACACTTAAGGTGAAAATGTCAAAATCTTCAAAATGAGCATAAGCACGATGAAATTAATGCTGGAATCATCTTCAGGATGCTAGAATACACTAAATACAGCAAAAATTTTGAGTCTACAACGTTTAGTTTAGGTGTGAGAGCCAAAATGAACTTTTTATTGCTTTAAACGCGTTTTCAGCCTGATTGTGCACTTAAGGTGAAAATGTCAAAATCCTAAAAATGAGCATAAGCACAATGAAATTAATGCTGGAATCATCTTCAGGATGCTAGAATACACTAAATACAGCAAAAAGTTTGAGTCTACAACGTTTAGTTTAGGTGTGAGAGCCAAAATGAACTTTTTATTGCTTTAAACGCGTTTTCAGCCCCTGATTGTACACTTAAGGTGAAAATGTCAAAATCTTAAAAATGAGCATAAGCACAATTAAATTTTTGCTGGAATCATCTTCAGGATGCTAGAATACACTAAATACAGCAAAAAGTTTGAGTCTACAACGTTTAGTTTAGGTGTGAGAGCCAAAATGAACTTTTTATTGCTTTAAACGCGTTTTCAGCCCCTGATTGTACACTTAAGGTGAAAATGTCAAAATCTTAAAAATGAGCATAAGCACAATGAAATTAATGCTGGAATCATCTTCAGGATGCTAGAATACACTAAATACAGCAAAAATTTTGAGTCTACAAGGTTTAGTTTAGGTGTGAGAGCCAAAATGAACTTTTTATTGCTTTAAACGAGTTTTCAGCCTGATTGTGCACTTTAGGTGAAAATGTCAAAATCTTAAAAATGAGCATAAGCACAATGAAATTAATGCTGGAATCATCTTCAGGATGCTAGAATACACTAAATACAGCAAAAATTTTGAGTCTACAACGTTTAGTTTAGGTGTGAGAGCCAAAATGAACTTTTTATTGCTTTAAACGCGTTTTCAGCCCCTGATTGTACACTTAAGGTGAAAATGTCAAAATCTTAAAAATGAGCATAAGCACAATGAAATTAATGCTGGAATCATCTTCAGGATGCTAGAATACACTAAATACAGCAAAAATTTTGAGTCTACAAGGTTTAGTTTAGGTGTGAGAGCCAAAATGAACTTTTTATTGCTTTAAACGCGTTTTCAGCCTGATTGTGCACTTTAGGTGAAAATGTCAAAATCTTAAAAATGATCATAAGCACAATGAAATTAATGCTGGAATCATCTTCAGGATGCTAGAATACACTAAATACAGCAAAAATTTTGAGTCTACAACGTTTAGTTTAGGTGTGAGAGCCAAAATGAACTTTTTATTGCTTTAAACGCGTTTTCAGCCCCTGATTGTACACTTAAGGTGAAAATGTCAAAATCTTCAAAATGAGCATAAGCACAATGAAATTAATGCTGGAATCATCTTCAGGATGCTAGAATACACTAAATACAGCAAAAATTTTGAGTCTACAACGTTTAGTTTAGGTGTGAGAGCCAAAATGAACTTTTTATTGCTTTAAACGCGTTTTCAGCCTGATTGTGCACTTTAGGTGAAAATGTCAAAATCTTAAAAATGAGCATAAGCACAATGAAATTAATGCTGGAATATCTTCAGGATGCTAGAATACACTAAATACAGCAAAAATTTTGAGTCTACAAGGTTTAGTTTAGGTGTGAGAGCCAAAATGAACTTTTTATTGCTTTAAAAGCGTTTTCAGCCCCTGATTGTACACTTAAGGTGAAAATGTCAAAATCTTCAAAATGAGCATAAGCACAATTAAATTAATGCTGGAATCATCTTCAGGATGCTAGAATACACTAAATACAGCAAAAATGTTGAGTCTACAACGTTTTGTTTAGGTGTGAGAGCCAAAATGAACTTTTTATGGCTTTAAATGCGTTTTCAGCCTGATTGTGCACTTTAGGTGAAAATGTCAAAATCTTCAAAATGAGCATAAGCACAATGAAATTAATGCTGGAATCATCTTCAGGATGCTAGAATACACTAAATACAGCAAAAATTTTGAGTCTACAACGTTTAGTTTAGGTGTGAGAGCCAAAATGAACTTTTTATTGCTTTAAACGCGTTTTCAGCCTGATTGTGCACTTTAGGTGAAAATGTCAAAATCTTAAAAATGAGCATAAGCACAATGAAATTAATGCTGGAATCATGTTCAGGATGCTAGAATACACTAAATACAGCAACAATTTTGAGTCTACAACGTTTAGTTTAGGTGTGAGAGCCAAAATGAACTTTTTATTGCTTTGAACGCGTTTTCAGCCCCTGATTGTACACTTAAGGTGAAAATGTCAAAATCTTCAAAATGAGCATAAGCACAATGAAATTAATGCTGGAATCATCTTCAGGATGCTAGAAATACAGCAAAAATGTTGAGTCTACAACGTTTTGTTTAGGTGTGATAGCCAAAATGAACTTTTTATTGCTTTAAATGCGTTTTCAGCCTGATTGTGCACTTAAGGTGAAAATGTCAAAATCTTAAAAATGAGCATAATCACAATGAAATTAATGCTTGAATCATCTTCAGGATGCTAGAATACACTAAATACAGCAAAAATTTTGAGTCTACAACGTTTAGTTTAGGTGTGAGAGCCAAAATGAACTTTTTATTGCTTTAAACGCGTTTTCAGCCCCTGATTGTACACTTAAGGTGAAAATGTCAAAATCTTAAAAATGAGCATAAGCACAATGAAATTAATGCTGGAATCATCTTCAGGATGCTAGAATACACTAAATACAGCAAAAATGTTGAGTCTACAACGTTTTGTTTAGGTGTGAGAGCCAAAATGAACTTTTTATGGCTTTAAATGCGTTTTCAGCCTGATTGTGCACTTTAGGTGAAAATGTCAAAATCTTCAAAATGAGCATAAGCACAATGAAATTAATGATGGAATCATCTTCAGGATGCTAGAATACACTAAATACAGCAAAAATTTTGAGTCTACAACGTTTAGTTTAGGTGTGAGAGCCAAAATGAACTTTTTATTGCTTTAAACGCGTTTTCAGCCTGATTGTGCACTTTAGGTGAAAATGTCAAAATCTTAAAAATGAGCATAAGCACAATGAAATTAATGCTGGAATCATCTTCAGGATGCTAGAATACACTAAATACAGCAAAAATTTTGAGTCTACAACGTTTAGTTTAGGTGTGAGAGCCAAAATGAACTTTTTATTGCTTTAAACGCGTTTTCAGCCCCTGATTGTACACTTAAGGTGAAAATGTCAAAATCTTCAAAATGAGCATAAGCACAATGAAATTAATGCTGGAATCATCTTCAGGATGCTAGAATACACTAAATACAGCAACAATGTTGAGTCTACAACGTTTAGTTTAGGTGTGAGAGCCAAAATGAACTTTTTATTGCTTTAAACGCGTTTTCAGCCTGATTGTGCACTTTAGGTGAAAATGTCAAAATCTTAAAAATGAGCATAAGCACAATGAAATTAATGCTGGAATCATCTTCAGGATGCTAGAATACACTAAATACAGCAAAAATTTTGAGTCTACAACGTTTAGTTTAGGTGTGAGAGCCAAAATGAACTTTTTATTGCTTTAAACGCGTTTTCAGCCCCTGATTGTACACTTAAGGTGAAAATGTCAAAATCTTAAAAATGAGCATAAGCACAATGAAATTAATGCTGGAATCATCTTCAGGATGCTAGAATACACTAAATACAGCAAAAATGTTGAGTCTACAACGTTTTGTTTAGGTGTGAGAGCCAAAATGAACTTTTTATGGCTTTAAATGCGTTTTCAGCCTGATTGTGCACTTTAGGTGAAAATGTCAAAATCTTCAAAATGAGCATAAGCACAATGAAATTAATGCTGGAATCATCTTCAGGATGCTAGAATACACTAAATACAGCAAAAATTTTGAGTCTACAACGTTTAGTTTAGGTGTGAGAGCCAAAATGAACTTTTTATTGCTTTAAACGCGTTTTCAGCCTGATTGTGCACTTTAGGTGAAAATGTCAAAATCTTAAAAATGAGCATAAGCACAATGAAATTAATGCTGGAATCATCTTCAGGATGCTAGAATACACTAAATACAGCAAAAATTTTGAGTCTACAACGTTTAGTTTAGGTGTGAGAGCCAAAATGAACTTTTTATTGCTTTAAACGCGTTTTCAGCCCCTGATTGTACACTTAAGGTGAAAATGTCAAAATCTTCAAAATGAGCATAAGCACAATGAAATTAATGCTGGAATCATCTTCAGGATGCTAGAATACACTAAATACAGCAACAATGTTGAGTCTACAACGTTTAGTTTAGGTGTGAGAGCCAAAATGAACTTTTTATGGCTTTAAATGCGTTTTCAGCCTGATTGTGCACTTTAGGTGAAAATGTCAAAATCTTCAAAATGAGCATAAGCACAATGAAATTAATGCTGGAATCATCTTCAGGATGCTAGAATACACTAAATACAGCAAAAATTTTGAGTCTACAACGTTTAGTTTAGGTGTGAGAGCCAAAATGAACTTTTTATTGCTTTAAACGCGTTTTCAGCCTGATTGTGCACTTTAGGTGAAAATGTCAAAATCTTAAAAATGAGCATAAGCACAATGAAATTAATGCTGGAATCATCTTCAGGATGCTAGAATACACTAAATACAGCAAAAATTTTGAGTCTACAACGTTTAGTTTAGGTGTGAGAGCCAAAATGAACTTTTTATTGCTTTAAACGCGTTTTCAGCCCCTGATTGTACACTTAAGGTGAAAATGTCAAAATCTTCAAAATGAGCATAAGCACAATGAAATTAATGCTGGAATCATCTTCAGGATGCTAGAATACACTAAATACAGCAACAATGTTGAGTCTACAACGTTTAGTTTAGGTGTGAGAGCCAAAATGAACTTTTTATTGCTTTAAACGCGTTTTCAGCCTGATTGTGCACTTTAGGTGAAAATGTCAAAATCTTAAAAATGAGCATAAGCACAATGAAATTAATGCTGGAATCATCTTCAGGATGCTAGAATACACTAAATACAGCAAAAATTTTGAGTCTACAACGTTTAGTTTAGGTGTGAGAGCCAAAATGAACTTTTTTTTGCTTTAAACGCGTTTTCAGCCTGATTGTGCACTTTAGGTGAAAATGTCAAAATCTTAAAAATGAGCATAAGCACAATGAAATTAATGCTGGAATCATCTTCAGGATGCTAGAATACACTAAATACAGCAAAAATTTTGAGTCTACAACGTTTAGTTTAGGTGTGAGAGCCAAAATGAACTTTTTATTGCTTTAAACGCGTTTTCAGCCCCTGATTGTACACTTAAGGTGAAAATGTCAAAATCTTAAAAATGAGCATAAGCACAATGAAATTAATGCTGGAATCATCTTCAGGATGCTAGAATACACTAAATACAGCAAAAATGTTGAGTCTACAACGTTTTGTTTAGGTGTGAGAGCCAAAATGAACTTTTTATGGCTCTAAAATGAGTTTTCAGCCTGATTGTGTTCTTTAGGTGAAAATGTCAAAATCTTCAAAATGAGCATAAGCACAATGAAATTAATGCTGGAATCATCTTCAGGATGCTAGAATACACTATATACAGCAAAAATTTTGAGTCTACAACGTTTAGTTTAGGTGTGAGAGCCAAAATGAACTTTTTATTGCTTTAAACGCGTTTTCAGCCCCTGATTGTACACTTAAGGTGAAAATGTCAAAATCTTCAAAATGAGCATAAGCACGATGAAATTAATGCTGGAATCATCTTCAGGATGCTAGAATACACTAAATACAGCAAAAATTTTGAGTCTACAACGTTTAGTTTAGGTGTGAGAGCCAAAATGAACTTTTTATTGCTTTAAACGCGTTTTCAGCCTGATTGTGCACTTTAGGTGAAAATGTCAAAATCTTAAAAATGAGCATAAGCACAATGAAATTAATGCTGGAATCATATTCAGGATGCTAGAATACACTAAATACAGCAAAAATTTTGAGTCTACAACGTTTTGTTTAGGTGTGATAGCCAAAATGAACTTTTTATTGCTTTAAATGCGTTTTCAGCCTGATTGTGCACTTAAGGTGAAAATGTCAAAATCTTAAAAATGAGCATAATCACAATGAAATTAATGCTTGAATCATCTTCAGGATGCTAGAATACACTAAATACAGCAAAAATTTTGAGTCTACAACGTTTAGTTTAGGCGTGAGAGCCAAAATGAACTTTTTATTGCTTTAAACGCGTTTTCAGCCCCTGATTGTACACTTAAGGTGAAAATGTCAAAATCTTAAAAATGAGCATAAGCACAATGAAATTAATGCTGGAATCATCTTCAGGATGCTAGAATACACTAAATACAGCAAAAATGTTGAGTCTACAACGTTTTGTTTAGGTGTGAGAGCCAAAATGAACTTTTTATGGCTTTAAATGCGTTTTCAGCCTGATTGTGCACTTTAGGTGAAAATGTCAAAATCTTCAAAATGAGCATAAGCACAATGAAATTAATGCTGGAATCATCTTCAGGATGCTAGAATACACTAAATACAGCAAAAATTTTGAGTCTACAACGTTTAGTTTAGGTGTGAGAGCCAAAATGAACTTTTTATTGCTTTAAACGCGTTTTCAGCCTGATTGTGCACTTTAGGTGAAAATGTCAAAATCTTAAAAATGAGCATAAGCACAATGAAATTAATGCTGGAATCATATTCAGGATGCTAGAATACACTAAATACAGCAAAAATTTTGAGTCTACAACGTTTAGTTTAGGTGTGAGAGCCAAAATGAACTTTTTATTGCTTTAAACGCGTTTTCAGCCCCTAATTGTACACTTAAGGTGAAAATGTCAAAATCTTCAAAATGAGCATAAGCACAATGAAATTAATGCTGGAATCATCTTCAGGATGCTAGAATACACTAAATTCAGCAAAAATTTTGAGTCTACAACGTTTAGTTTAGGTGTGAGAGCCAAAATGAACTTTTTATTGCTTTAAACGCGTTTTCAGCCTGATTGTGCACTTTAGGTGAAAATGTCAAAATCTTAAAAATGAGCATAAGCACAATGAAATTAATTCTGGAATCATCTTCAGGATGCTAGAATACACTAAATACAGCAAAAATTTTGAGTCTACAACGTTTAGTTTAGGTGTGAGAGCCAAAATGAACTTTTTATTGCTTTAAACGCGTTTTCAGCCCCTGATTGTACACTTAAGGTGAAAATGTCAAAATCTTCAAAATGAGCATAAGCACAATGAAATTAATGCTGGAATCATCTTCAGGATGCTAGAATACACTAAATACAGCAAAAATGTTGAGTCTACAACGTTTTGTTTAGGTGTGAGAGCCAAAATGAACTTTTTATGGCTTTAAATGCGTTTTCAGCCTGATTGTGCACTTTAGGTGAAAATGTCAAAATCTTCAAAATGAGCATAAGCACAATGAAATTAATGCTGGAATCATCTTCAGGATGCTAGAATACACTAAATACAGCAAAAAGTTTGAGTCTACAACGTTTAGTTTAGGTGTGAGAGCCAAAATGAACTTTTTATTGCTTTAAACGCGTTTTCAGCCCCTGATTGTACACTTAAGGTGAAAATGTCAAAATCTTAAAAATGAGCATAAGCACAATTAAATTTTTGCTGGAATCATCTTCAGGATGCTAGAATACACTAAATACAGCAAAAAGTTTGAGTCTACAACGTTTAGTTTAGGTGTGAGAGCCAAAATGAACTTTTTATTGCTTTAAACGCGTTTTCAGCCCCTGATTGTACACTTAAGGTGAAAATGTCAAAATCTTAAAAATGAGCATAAGCACAATGAAATTAATGCTGGAATCATCTTCAGGATGCTAGAATACACTAAATACAGCAAAAATTTTGAGTCTACAAGGTTTAGTTTAGGTGTGAGAGCCAAAATGAACTTTTTATTGCTTTAAACGCGTTTTCAGCCTGATTGTGCACTTTAGGTGAAAATGTCAAAATCTTAAAAATGAGCATAAGCACAATGAAATTAATGCTGGAATCATCTTCAGGATGCTAGAATACACTAAATACAGCAAAAATTTTGAGTCTACAAGGTTTAGTTTAGGTGTGAGAGCCAAAATGAACTTTTTATTGCTTTAAACGCGTTTTCAGCCCCTGATTGTACACTTAAGGTGAAAATGTCAAAATCTTAAAAATGAGCATAAGCACAATGAAATTAATGCTGGAATCATCTTCAGGATGCTAGAATACACTAAATACAGCAAAAATTTTGAGTCTACAAGGTTTAGTTTAGGTGTGAGAGCCAAAATGAACTTTTTATTGCTTTAAATGCGTTTTCAGCCTGATTGTGCACTTTAGGTGAAAATGTCAAAATCTTAAAAATGAGCATAAGCACAATGAAATTAATGCTGGAATCATCTTCAGGATGCTAGAATACACTAAATACAGCAAAAATTTTGAGTCTACAACGTTTAGTTTAGGTGTGAGAGCCAAAATGAACTTTTTATTGCTTTAAACGCGTTTTCAGCCCCTGATTGTACACTTAAGGTGAAAATGTCAAAATCTTCAAAATGAGCATAAGCACAATGAAATTAATGCTGGAATCATCTTCAGGATGCTAGAATACACTAAATACAGCAAAAATGTTGAGTCTACAACGTTTTGTTTAGGTGTGAGAGCCAAAATGAACTTTTTATGGCTTTAAATGCGTTTTCAGCCTGATTGTGCACTTTAGGTGAAAATGTCAAAATCTTCAAAATGAGCATAAGCACAATGAAATTAATGCTGGAATCATCTTCAGGATGCTAGAATACACTAAATACAGCAAAAATTTTGAGTCTACAACGTTTAGTTTAGGTGTGAGAGCCAAAATGAACTTTTTATTGCTTTAAACGCGTTTTCAGCCTGATTGTGCACTTTAGGTGAAAATGTCAAAATCTTAAAAATGAGCATAAGCACAATGAAATTAATGCTGGAATCATATTCAGGATGCTAGAATACACTAAATACAGCAAAAATTTTGAGTCTACAACGTTTAGTTTAGGTGTGAGAGCCAAAATGAACTTTTTATTGCTTTAAACGCGTTTTCAGCCCCTAATTGTACACTTAAGGTGAAAATGTCAAAATCTTCAAAATGAGCATAAGCACAATGAAATTAATGCTGGAATCATCTTCAGGATGCTAGAATACACTAAATTCAGCAAAAATTTTGAGTCTACAACGTTTAGTTTAGGTGTGAGAGCCAAAATGAACTTTTTATTGCTTTAAACGCGTTTTCAGCCTGATTGTGCACTTTAGGTGAAAATGTCAAAATCTTAAAAATGAGCATAAGCACAATGAAATTAATTCTGGAATCATCTTCAGGATGCTAGAATACACTAAATACAGCAAAAATTTTGAGTCTACAACGTTTAGTTTAGGTGTGAGAGCCAAAATGAACTTTTTATTGCTTTAAACGCGTTTTCAGCCCCTGATTGTACACTTAAGGTGAAAATGTCAAAATCTTCAAAATGAGCATAAGCACAATGAAATTAATGCTGGAATCATCTTCAGGATGCTAGAATACACTAAATACAGCAAAAATGTTGAGTCTACAACGTTTTGTTTAGGTGTGAGAGCCAAAATGAACTTTTTATGGCTTTAAATGCGTTTTCAGCCTGATTGTGCACTTTAGGTGAAAATGTCAAAATCTTCAAAATGAGCATAAGCACAATGAAATTAATGCTGGAATCATCTTCAGGATGCTAGAATACACTAAATACAGCAAAAAGTTTGAGTCTACAACGTTTAGTTTAGGTGTGAGAGCCAAAATGAACTTTTTATTGCTTTAAACGCGTTTTCAGCCCCTGATTGTACACTTAAGGTGAAAATGTCAAAATCTTAAAAATGAGCATAAGCACAATTAAATTTTTGCTGGAATCATCTTCAGGATGCTAGAATACACTAAATACAGCAAAAAGTTTGAGTCTACAACGTTTAGTTTAGGTGTGAGAGCCAAAATGAACTTTTTATTGCTTTAAACGCGTTTTCAGCCCCTGATTGTACACTTAAGGTGAAAATGTCAAAATCTTAAAAATGAGCATAAGCACAATGAAATTAATGCTGGAATCATCTTCAGGATGCTAGAATACACTAAATACAGCAAAAATTTTGAGTCTACAAGGTTTAGTTTAGGTGTGAGAGCCAAAATGAACTTTTTATTGCTTTAAACGCGTTTTCAGCCTGATTGTGCACTTTAGGTGAAAATGTCAAAATCTTAAAAATGAGCATAAGCACAATGAAATTAATGCTGGAATCATCTTCAGGATGCTAGAATACACTAAATACAGCAAAAATTTTGAGTCTACAACGTTTAGTTTAGGTGTGAGAGCCAAAATGAACTTTTTATTGCTTTAAACGCGTTTTCAGCCCCTGATTGTACACTTAAGGTGAAAATGTCCAAATCTTCAAAATGAGCATAAGCACAATGAAATTAATGCTGGAATCATCTTCAGGATGCTAGAATACACTAAATACAGCAAAAATTTTGAGTCTACAAGGTTTAGTTTAGGTGTGAGAGCCAAAATGAACTTTTTATTGCTTTAAACGCGTTTTCAGCCTGATTGTGCACTTTAGGTGAAAATGTCAAAATCTTAAAAATGAGCATAAGCACAATGAAATTAATGCTGGAATCATCTTCAGGATGCTAGAATACACTAAATACAGCAAAAATTTTGAGTCTACAACGTTTAGTTTAGGTGTGAGAGCCAAAATGAACTTTTTATTGCTTTAAACGCGTTTTCAGCCCCTGATTGTACACTTAAGGTGAAAATGTCAAAATCTTCAAAATGAGCATAAGCACAATGAAATTAATGCTGGAATCATCTTCAGGATGCTAGAATACACTAAATACAGCAAAAATTTTGAGTCTACAACGTTTAGTTTAGGTGTGAGAGCCAAAATGAACTTTTTATTGCTTTAAACGCGTTTTCAGCCTGATTGTGCACTTTAGGTGAAAATGTCAAAATCTTAAAAATGAGCATAAGCACAATGAAATTAATGCTGGAATATCTTCAGGATGCTAGAATACACTAAATACAGCAAAAATTTTGAGTCTACAAGGTTTAGTTTAGGTGTGAGAGCCAAAATGAACTTTTTATTGCTTTAAACGCGTTTTCAGCCCCTGATTGTACACTTAAGGTGAAAATGTCAAAATCTTCAAAATGAGCATAAGCACAATTAAATTAATGCTGGAATCATCTTCAGGATGCTAGAATACACTAAATACAGCAAAAATGTTGAGTCTACAACGTTTTGTTTAGGTGTGAGAGCCAAAATGAACTTTTTATGGCTTTAAATGCGTTTTCAGCCTGATTGTGCACTTTAGGTGAAAATGTCAAAATCTTCAAAATGAGCATAAGCACAATGAAATTAATGCTGGAATCATCTTCAGGATGCTAGAATACACTAAATACAGCAAAAATTTTGAGTCTACAACGTTTAGTTTAGGTGTGAGAGACAAAATGAACTTTTTATTGCTTTAAACGCGTTTTCAGCCTGATTGTGCACTTTAGGTGAAAATGTCAAAATCTTAAAAATGAGCATAAGCACAATGAAATTAATGCTGGAATCATGTTCAGGATGCTAGAATACACTAAATACAGCAACAATTTTGAGTCTACAACGTTTAGTTTAGGTGTGAGAGCCAAAATGAACTTTTTATTGCTTTGAACGCGTTTTCAGCCCCTGATTGTACACTTAAGGTGAAAATGTCAAAATCTTCAAAATGAGCATAAGCACAATGAAATTAATGCTGGAATCATCTTCAGGATGCTAGAATACACTAAATACAGCAAAAATTTTGAGTCTACAAGGTTTAGTTTAGGTGTGAGAGCCAAAATGAACTTTTTATTGCTTTAAACGCGTTTTCAGCCTGATTGTGCACTTTAGGTGAAAATGTCAAAATCTTAAAAATGAGCATAAGCACAATGAAATTAATGCTGGAATCATCTTCAGGATGCTAGAATACACTAAATACAGCAAAAATTTTGAGTCTACAACGTTTAGTTTAGGTGTGAGAGCCAAAATGAACTTTTTATTGCTTTAAACGCGTTTTCAGCCCCTGATTGTACACTTAAGGTGAAAATGTCAAAATCTTCAAAATGAGCATAAGCACAATGAAATTAATGCTGGAATCATCTTCAGGATGCTAGAATACACTAAATACAGCAAAAATTTTGAGTCTACAACGTTTAGTTTAGGTGTGAGAGCCAAAATGAACTTTTTATTGCTTTAAACGCGTTTTCAGCCTGATTGTGCACTTTAGGTGAAAATGTCAAAATCTTAAAAATGAGCATAAGCACAATGAAATTAATGCTGGAATATCTTCAGGATGCTAGAATACACTAAATACAGCAAAAATTTTGAGTCTACAAGGTTTAGTTTAGGTGTGAGAGCCAAAATGAACTTTTTATTGCTTTAAACGCGTTTTCAGCCCCTGATTGTACACTTAAGGTGAAAATGTCAAAATCTTCAAAATGAGCATAAGCACAATGAAATTAATGCTGGAATCATCTTCAGGATGCTAGAAATACAGCAAAAATGTTGAGTCTACAACGTTTTGTTTAGGTGTGATAGCCAAAATGAACTTTTTATTGCTTTAAATGCGTTTTCAGCCTGATTGTGCACTTAAGGTGAAAATGTCAAAATCTTAAAAATGAGCATAATCACAATGAAATTAATGCTTGAATCATCTTCAGGATGCTAGAATACACTAAATACAGCAAAAATTTTTAGTCTACAACGTTTAGTTTAGGTGTGAGAGCCAAAATGAACTTTTTATTGCTTTAAATGCGTTTTCAGCCCCTGATTGTACACTTAAGGTGAAAATGTCAAAATCTTAAAAATGAGCATAAGCACAATGAAATTAATGCTGGAATCATCTTCAGGATGCTAGAATACACTAAATACAGCAAAAATGTTGAGTCTACAACGTTTTGTTTAGGTGTGAGAGCCAAAATGAACTTTTTATGGCTTTAAATGCGTTTTCAGCCTGATTGTGCACTTTAGGTGAAAATGTCAAAATCTTCAAAATGAGCATAAGCACAATGAAATTAATGCTGGAATCATCTTCAGGATGCTAGAATACACTAAATACAGCAAAAATTTTGAGTCTACAACGTTTAGTTTAGGTGTGAGAGCCAAAATGAACTTTTTATTGCTTTAAACGCGTTTTCAGCCTGATTGTGCACTTTAGGTGAAAATGTCAAAATCTTAAAAATGAGCATAAGCACAATGAAATTAATGCTGGAATCATCTTCAGGATGCTAGAATACACTAAATACAGCAAAAATGTTGAGTCTACAACGTTTTGTTTAGGTGTGAGAGCCAAAATGAACTTTTTATGGCTTTAAATGCGTTTTCAGCCTGATTGTGCACTTTAGGTGAAAATGTCAAAATCTTCAAAATGAGCATAAGCACAATGAAATTAATGCTGGAATCATCTTCAGGATGCTAGAATACACTAAATACAGCAAAAATTTTGAGTCTACAACGTTTAGTTTAGGTGTGAGAGCCAAAATGAACTTTTTATTGCTTTAAACGCGTTTTCAGCCTGATTGTGCACTTTAGGTGAAAATGTCAAAATCTTAAAAATGAGCATAAGCACAATGAAATTAATGCTGGAATCATCTTCAGGATGCTAGAATACACTAAATACAGCAAAAATTTTGAGTCTACAACGTTTAGTTTAGGTGTGAGAGCCAAAATGAACTTTTTATTGCTTTAAACGCGTTTTCAGCCCCTGATTGTACACTTAAGGTGAAAATGTCAAAATCTTCAAAATGAGCATAAGCACAATGAAATTAATGCTGGAATCATCTTCAGGATGCTAGAATACACTAAATACAGCAACAATGTTGAGTCTACAACGTTTAGTTTAGGTGTGAGAGCCAAAATGAACTTTTTATTGCTTTAAACGCGTTTTCAGCCTGATTGTGCACTTTAGGTGAAAATGTCAAAATCTTAAAAATGAGCATAAGCACAATGAAATTAATGCTGGAATCATCTTCAGGATGCTAGAATACACTAAATACAGCAAAAATTTTGAGTCTACAACGTTTAGTTTAGGTGTGAGAGCCAAAATGAACTTTTTATTGCTTTAAACGCGTTTTCAGCCCCTGATTGTACACTTAAGGTGAAAATGTCAAAATCTTAAAAATGAGCATAAACACAATGAAATTAATGCTGGAATCATCTTCAGGATGCTAGAATACACTAAATACAGCAAAAATGTTGAGTCTACAACGTTTTGTTTAGGTGTGAGAGCCAAAATGAACTTTTTATGGCTTTAAATGCGTTTTCAGCCTGATTGTGCACTTTAGGTGAAAATGTCAAAATCTTCAAAATGAGCATAAGCACAATGAAATTAATGCTGGAATCATCTTCAGGATGCTAGAATACACTAAATACAGCAAAAATTTTGAGTCTACAACGTTTAGTTTAGGTGTGAGAGCCAAAATGAACTTTTTATTGCTTTAAACGCGTTTTCAGCCTGATTGTGCACTTTAGGTGAAAATGTCAAAATCTTAAAAATGAGCATAAGCACAATGAAATTAATGCTGGAATCATCTTCAGGATGCTAGAATACACTAAATACAGCAAAAATTTTGAGTCTACAACGTTTAGTTTAGGTGTGAGAGCCAAAATGAACTTTTTATTGCTTTAAACGCGTTTTCAGCCCCTGATTGTACACTTAAGGTGAAAATGTCAAAATCTTCAAAATGAGCATAAGCACAATGAAATTAATGCTGGAATCATCTTCAGGATGCTAGAATACACTAAATACAGCAACAATGTTGAGTCTACAACGTTTAGTTTAGGTGTGAGAGCCAAAATGAACTTTTTATTGCTTTAAACGCGTTTTCAGCCTGATTGTGCACTTTAGGTGAAAATGTCAAAATCTTAAAAATGAGCATAAGCACAATGAAATTAATGCTGGAATCATCTTCAGGATGCTAGAATACACTAAATACAGCAAAAATTTTGAGTCTACAACGTTTAGTTTAGGTGTGAGAGCCAAAATGAACTTTTTATTGCTTTAAACGCGTTTTCAGCCTGATTGTGCACTTTAGGTGAAAATGTCAAAATCTTAAAAATGAGCATAAGCACAATGAAATTAATGCTGGAATCATCTTCAGGATGCTAGAATACACTAAATACAGCAAAAATTTTGAGTCTACAACGTTTAGTTTAGGTGTGAGAGCCAAAATGAACTTTTTATTGCTTTAAACGCGTTTTCAGCCCCTGATTGTACACTTAAGGTGAAAATGTCAAAATCTTAAAAATGAGCATAAGCACAATGAAATTAATGCTGGAATCATCTTCAGGATGCTAGAATACACTAAATACAGCAAAAATGTTGAGTCTACAACGTTTTGTTTAGGTGTGAGAGCCAAAATGAACTTTTTATGGCTCTAAAATGAGTTTTCAGCCTGATTGTGTTCTTTAGGTGAAAATGTCAAAATCTTCAAAATGAGCATAAGCACAATGAAATTAATGCTGGAATCATCTTCAGGATGCTAGAATACACTATATACAGCAAAAATTTTGAGTCTACAACGTTTAGTTTAGGTGTGAGAGCCAAAATGAACTTTTTATTGCTTTAAACGCGTTTTCAGCCCCTGATTGTACACTTAAGGTGAAAATGTCAAAATCTTCAAAATGAGCATAAGCACGATGAAATTAATGCTGGAATCATCTTCAGGATGCTAGAATACACTAAATACAGCAAAAATTTTGAGTCTACAACGTTTAGTTTAGGTGTGAGAGCCAAAATGAACTTTTTATTGCTTTAAACGCGTTTTCAGCCTGATTGTGCACTTTAGGTGAAAATGTCAAAATCTTAAAAATGAGCATAAGCACAATGAAATTAATGCTGGAATCATATTCAGGATGCTAGAATACACTAAATACAGCAAAAATTTTGAGTCTACAACGTTTTGTTTAGGTGTGATAGCCAAAATGAACTTTTTATTGCTTTAAATGCGTTTTCAGCCTGATTGTGCACTTAAGGTGAAAATGTCAAAATCTTAAAAATGAGCATAATCACAATGAAATTAATGCTTGAATCATCTTCAGGATGCTAGAATACACTAAATACAGCAAAAATTTTGAGTCTACAACGTTTAGTTTAGGCGTGAGAGCCAAAATGAACTTTTTATTGCTTTAAACGCGTTTTCAGCCCCTGATTGTACACTTAAGGTGAAAATGTCAAAATCTTAAAAATGAGCATAAGCACAATGAAATTAATGCTGGAATCATCTTCAGGATGCTAGAATACACTAAATACAGCAAAAATGTTGAGTCTACAACGTTTTGTTTAGGTGTGAGAGCCAAAATGAACTTTTTATGGCTTTAAATGCGTTTTCAGCCTGATTGTGCACTTTAGGTGAAAATGTCAAAATCTTCAAAATGAGCATAAGCACAATGAAATTAATGCTGGAATCATCTTCAGGATGCTAGAATACACTAAATACAGCAAAAATTTTGAGTCTACAACGTTTAGTTTAGGTGTGAGAGCCAAAATGAACTTTTTATTGCTTTAAACGCGTTTTCAGCCTGATTGTGCACTTTAGGTGAAAATGTCAAAATCTTAAAAATGAGCATAAGCACAATGAAATTAATGCTGGAATCATATTCAGGATGCTAGAATACACTAAATACAGCAAAAATTTTGAGTCTACAACGTTTAGTTTAGGTGTGAGAGCCAAAATGAACTTTTTATTGCTTTAAACGCGTTTTCAGCCCCTAATTGTACACTTAAGGTGAAAATGTCAAAATCTTCAAAATGAGCATAAGCACAATGAAATTAATGCTGGAATCATCTTCAGGATGCTAGAATACACTAAATTCAGCAAAAATTTTGAGTCTACAACGTTTAGTTTAGGTGTGAGAGCCAAAATGAACTTTTTATTGCTTTAAACGCGTTTTCAGCCTGATTGTGCACTTTAGGTGAAAATGTCAAAATCTTAAAAATGAGCATAAGCACAATGAAATTAATTCTGGAATCATCTTCAGGATGCTAGAATACACTAAATACAGCAAAAATTTTGAGTCTACAACGTTTAGTTTAGGTGTGAGAGCCAAAATGAACTTTTTATTGCTTTAAACGCGTTTTCAGCCCCTGATTGTACACTTAAGGTGAAAATGTCAAAATCTTCAAAATGAGCATAAGCACAATGAAATTAATGCTGGAATCATCTTCAGGATGCTAGAATACACTAAATACAGCAAAAATGTTGAGTCTACAACGTTTTGTTTAGGTGTGAGAGCCAAAATGAACTTTTTATGGCTTTAAATGCGTTTTCAGCCTGATTGTGCACTTTAGGTGAAAATGTCAAAATCTTCAAAATGAGCATAAGCACAATGAAATTAATGCTGGAATCATCTTCAGGATGCTAGAATACACTAAATACAGCAAAAAGTTTGAGTCTACAACGTTTAGTTTAGGTGTGAGAGCCAAAATGAACTTTTTATTGCTTTAAACGCGTTTTCAGCCCCTGATTGTACACTTAAGGTGAAAATGTCAAAATCTTAAAAATGAGCATAAGCACAATTAAATTTTTGCTGGAATCATCTTCAGGATGCTAGAATACACTAAATACAGCAAAAAGTTTGAGTCTACAACGTTTAGTTTAGGTGTGAGAGCCAAAATGAACTTTTTATTGCTTTAAACGCGTTTTCAGCCCCTGATTGTACACTTAAGGTGAAAATGTCAAAATCTTAAAAATGAGCATAAGCACAATGAAATTAATGCTGGAATCATCTTCAGGATGCTAGAATACACTAAATACAGCAAAAATTTTGAGTCTACAAGGTTTAGTTTAGGTGTGAGAGCCAAAATGAACTTTTTATTGCTTTAAACGCGTTTTCAGCCTGATTGTGCACTTTAGGTGAAAATGTCAAAATCTTAAAAATGAGCATAAGCACAATGAAATTAATGCTGGAATCATCTTCAGGATGCTAGAATACACTAAATACAGCAAAAATTTTGAGTCTACAACGTTTAGTTTAGGTGTGAGAGCCAAAATGAACTTTTTATTGCTTTAAACGCGTTTTCAGCCCCTGATTGTACACTTAAGGTGAAAATGTCAAAATCTTAAAAATGAGCATAAGCACAATGAAATTAATGCTGGAATCATCTTCAGGATGCTAGAATACACTAAATACAGCAAAAATTTTGAGTCTACAAGGTTTAGTTTAGGTGTGAGAGCCAAAATGAACTTTTTATTGCTTTAAACGCGTTTTCAGCCTGATTGTGCACTTTAGGTGAAAATGTCAAAATCTTAAAAATGAGCATAAGCACAATGAAATTAATGCTGGAATCATCTTCAGGATGCTAGAATACACTAAATACAGCAAAAATTTTGAGTCTACAACGTTTAGTTTAGGTGTGAGAGCCAAAATGAACTTTTTATTGCTTTAAACGCGTTTTCAGCCCCTGATTGTACACTTAAGGTGAAAATGTCAAAATCTTCAAAATGAGCATAAGCACAATGAAATTAATGCTGGAATCATCTTCAGGATGCTAGAATACACTAAATACAGCAAAAATGTTGAGTCTACAACGTTTTGTTTAGGTGTGAGAGCCAAAATGAACTTTTTATGGCTTTAAATGCGTTTTCAGCCTGATTGTGCACTTTAGGTGAAAATGTCAAAATCTTCAAAATGAGCATAAGCACAATGAAATTAATGCTGGAATCATCTTCAGGATGCTAGAATACACTAAATACAGCAAAAATTTTGAGTCTACAACGTTTAGTTTAGGTGTGAGAGCCAAAATGAACTTTTTATTGCTTTAAACGCGTTTTCAGCCTGATTGTGCACTTTAGGTGAAAATGTCAAAATCTTAAAAATGAGCATAAGCACAATGAAATTAATGCTGGAATCATATTCAGGATGCTAGAATACACTAAATACAGCAAAAATTTTGAGTCTACAACGTTTAGTTTAGGTGTGAGAGCCAAAATGAACTTTTTATTGCTTTAAACGCGTTTTCAGCCCCTAATTGTACACTTAAGGTGAAAATGTCAAAATCTTCAAAATGAGCATAAGCACAATGAAATTAATGCTGGAATCATCTTCAGGATGCTAGAATACACTAAATTCAGCAAAAATTTTGAGTCTACAACGTTTAGTTTAGGTGTGAGAGCCAAAATGAACTTTTTATTGCTTTAAACGCGTTTTCAGCCTGATTGTGCACTTTAGGTGAAAATGTCAAAATCTTAAAAATGAGCATAAGCACAATGAAATTAATTCTGGAATCATCTTCAGGATGCTAGAATACACTAAATACAGCAAAAATTTTGAGTCTACAACGTTTAGTTTAGGTGTGAGAGCCAAAATGAACTTTTTATTGCTTTAAACGCGTTTTCAGCCCCTGATTGTACACTTAAGGTGAAAATGTCAAAATCTTCAAAATGAGCATAAGCACAATGAAATTAATGCTGGAATCATCTTCAGGATGCTAGAATACACTAAATACAGCAAAAATGTTGAGTCTACAACGTTTTGTTTAGGTGTGAGAGCCAAAATGAACTTTTTATGGCTTTAAATGCGTTTTCAGCCTGATTGTGCACTTTAGGTGAAAATGTCAAAATCTTCAAAATGAGCATAAGCACAATGAAATTAATGCTGGAATCATCTTCAGGATGCTAGAATACACTAAATACAGCAAAAAGTTTGAGTCTACAACGTTTAGTTTAGGTGTGAGAGCCAAAATGAACTTTTTATTGCTTTAAACGCGTTTTCAGCCCCTGATTGTACACTTAAGGTGAAAATGTCAAAATCTTAAAAATGAGCATAAGCACAATTAAATTTTTGCTGGAATCATCTTCAGGATGCTAGAATACACTAAATACAGCAAAAAGTTTGAGTCTACAACGTTTAGTTTAGGTGTGAGAGCCAAAATGAACTTTTTATTGCTTTAAACGCGTTTTCAGCCCCTGATTGTACACTTAAGGTGAAAATGTCAAAATCTTAAAAATGAGCATAAGCACAATGAAATTAATGCTGGAATCATCTTCAGGATGCTAGAATACACTAAATACAGCAAAAATTTTGAGTCTACAAGGTTTAGTTTAGGTGTGAGAGCCAAAATGAACTTTTTATTGCTTTAAACGCGTTTTCAGCCTGATTGTGCACTTTAGGTGAAAATGTCAAAATCTTAAAAATGAGCATAAGCACAATGAAATTAATGCTGGAATCATCTTCAGGATGCTAGAATACACTAAATACAGCAAAAATTTTGAGTCTACAACGTTTAGTTTAGGTGTGAGAGCCAAAATGAACTTTTTATTGCTTTAAACGCGTTTTCAGCCCCTGATTGTACACTTAAGGTGAAAATGTCCAAATCTTAAAAATGAGCATAAGCACAATGAAATTAATGCTGGAATCATCTTCAGGATGCTAGAATACACTAAATACAGCAAAAATTTTGAGTCTACAAGGTTTAGTTTAGGTGTGAGAGCCAAAATGAACTTTTTATTGCTTTAAACGCGTTTTCAGCCTGATTGTGCACTTTAGGTGAAAATGTCAAAATCTTAAAAATGAGCATAAGCACAATGAAATTAATGCTGGAATCATCTTCAGGATGCTAGAATACACTAAATACAGCAAAAATTTTGAGTCTACAACGTTTAGTTTAGGTGTGAGAGCCAAAATGAACTTTTTATTGCTTTAAACGCGTTTTCAGCCCCTGATTGTACACTTAAGGTGAAAATGTCAAAATCTTCAAAATGAGCATAAGCACAATGAAATTAATGCTGGAATCATCTTCAGGATGCTAGAATACACTAAATACAGCAAAAATTTTGAGTCTACAACGTTTAGTTTAGGTGTGAGAGCCAAAATGAACTTTTTATTGCTTTAAACGCGTTTTCAGCCTGATTGTGCACTTTAGGTGAAAATGTCAAAATCTTAAAAATGAGCATAAGCACAATGAAATTAATGCTGGAATATCTTCAGGATGCTAGAATACACTAAATACAGCAAAAATTTTGAGTCTACAAGGTTTAGTTTAGGTGTGAGAGCCAAAATGAACTTTTTATTGCTTTAAACGCGTTTTCAGCCCCTGATTGTACACTTAAGGTGAAAATGTCAAAATCTTCAAAATGAGCATAAGCACAATTAAATTAATGCTGGAATCATGTTCAGGATGCTAGAATACACTAAATACAGCAAAAATGTTGAGTCTACAACGTTTTGTTTAGGTGTGAGAGCCAAAATGAACTTTTTATGGCTTTAAATGCGTTTTCAGCCTGATTGTGCACTTTAGGTGAAAATGTCAAAATCTTCAAAATGAGCATAAGCACAATGAAATTAATGCTGGAATCATCTTCAGGATGCTAGAATACACTAAATACAGCAAAAATTTTGAGTCTACAACGTTTAGTTTAGGTGTGAGAGACAAAATGAACTTTTTATTGCTTTAAACGCGTTTTCAGCCTGATTGTGCACTTTAGGTGAAAATGTCAAAATCTTAAAAATGAGCATAAGCACAATGAAATTAATGCTGGAATCATGTTCAGGATGCTAGAATACACTAAATACAGCAACAATTTTGAGTCTACAACGTTTAGTTTAGGTGTGAGAGCCAAAATGAACTTTTTATTGCTTTGAACGCGTTTTCAGCCCCTGATTGTACACTTAAGGTGAAAATGTCAAAATCTTCAAAATGAGCATAAGCACAATGAAATTAATGCTGGAATCATCTTCAGGATGCTAGAAATACAGCAAAAATGTTGAGTCTACAACGTTTTGTTTAGGTGTGATAGCCAAAATGAACTTTTTATTGCTTTAAATGCGTTTTCAGCCTGATTGTGCACTTAAGGTGAAAATGTCAAAATCTTAAAAATGAGCATAATCACAATGAAATTAATGCTTGAATCATCTTCAGGATGCTAGAATACACTAAATACAGCAAAAATTTTTAGTCTACAACGTTTAGTTTAGGTGTGAGAGCCAAAATGAACTTTTTATTGCTTTAAACGCGTTTTCAGCCCCTGATTGTACACTTAAGGTGAAAATGTCAAAATCTTAAAAATGAGCATAAGCACAATGAAATTAATGCTGGAATCATCTTCAGGATGCTAGAATACACTAAATACAGCAAAAATGTTGAGTCTACAACGTTTTGTTTAGGTGTGAGAGCCAAAATGAACTTTTTATGGCTTTAAATGCGTTTTCAGCCTGATTGTGCACTTTAGGTGAAAATGTCAAAATCTTCAAAATGAGCATAAGCACAATGAAATTAATGCTGGAATCATCTTCAGGATGCTAGAATACACTAAATACAGCAAAAATTTTGAGTCTACAACGTTTAGTTTAGGTGTGAGAGCCAAAATGAACTTTTTATTGCTTTAAACGCGTTTTCAGCCTGATTGTGCACTCTAGGTGAAAATGTCAAAATCTTAAAAATGAGCATAAGCACAATGAAATTAATGCTGGAATCATCTTCAGGATGCTAGAATACACTAAATACAGCAAAAATTTTGAGTCTACAACGTTTAGTTTAGGTGTGAGAGCCAAAATGAACTTTTTATTGCTTTAAACGCGTTTTCAGCCCCTGATTGTACACTTAAGGTGAAAATGTCAAAATCTTCAAAATGAGCATAAGCACAATGAAATTAATGCTGGAATCATCTTCAGGATGCTAGAATACACTAAATACAGCAACAATGTTGAGTCTACAACGTTTAGTTTAGGTGTGAGAGCCAAAATGAACTTTTTATTGCTTTAAACGCGTTTTCAGCCTGATTGTGCACTTTAGGTGAAAATGTCAAAATCTTAAAAATGAGCATAAGCACAATGAAATTAATGCTGGAATCATCTTCAGGATGCTAGAATACACTAAATACAGCAAAAATTTTGAGTCTACAACGTTTAGTTTAGGTGTGAGAGCCAAAATGAACTTTTTATTGCTTTAAACGCGTTTTCAGCCTGATTGTGCACTTTAGGTGAAAATGTCAAAATCTTAAAAATGAGCATAAGCACAATGAAATTAATGCTGGAATCATCTTCAGGATGCTAGAATACACTAAATACAGCAAAAATTTTGAGTCTACAACGTTTAGTTTAGGTGTGAGAGCCAAAATGAACTTTTTATTGCTTTAAACGCGTTTTCAGCCCCTGATTGTACACTTAAGGTGAAAATGTCAAAATCTTAAAAATGAGCATAAGCACAATGAAATTAATGCTGGAATCATCTTCAGGATGCTAGAATACACTAAATACAGCAAAAATGTTGAGTCTACAACGTTTTGTTTAGGTGTGAGAGCCAAAATGAACTTTTTATGGCTCTAAAATGAGTTTTCAGCCTGATTGTGTTCTTTAGGTGAAAATGTCAAAATCTTCAAAATGAGCATAAGCACAATGAAATTAATGCTGGAATCATCTTCAGGATGCTAGAATACACTATATACAGCAAAAAATTTGAGTCTACAACGTTTAGTTTAGGTGTGAGAGCCAAAATGAACTTTTTATTGCTTTAAACGCGTTTTCAGCCCCTGATTGTACACTTAAGGTGAAAATGTCAAAATCTTCAAAATGAGCATAAGCACGATGAAATTAATGCTGGAATCATCTTCAGGATGCTAGAATACACTAAATACAGCAAAAATTTTGAGTCTACAACGTTTAGTTTAGGTGTGAGAGCCAAAATGAACTTTTTATTGCTTTAAACGCGTTTTCAGCCTGATTGTGCACTTTAGGTGAAAATGTCAAAATCTTAAAAATGAGCATAAGCACAATGAAATTAATGCTGGAATCATATTCAGGATGCTAGAATACACTAAATACAGCAAAAATTTTGAGTCTACAACGTTTTGTTTAGGTGTGATAGCCAAAATGAACTTTTTATTGCTTTAAATGCGTTTTCAGCCTGATTGTGCACTTAAGGTGAAAATGTCAAAATCTTAAAAATGAGCATAATCACAATGAAATTAATGCTTGAATCATCTTCAGGATGCTAGAATACACTAAATACAGCAAAAATTTTGAGTCTACAACGTTTAGTTTAGGTGTGAGAGCCAAAATGAACTTTTTATTGCTTTAAACGCGTTTTCAGCCTGATTGTGCACTTTAGGTGAAAATGTCAAAATCTTAAAAATGAGCATAAGCACAATGAAATTAATGCTGGAATCATATTCAGGATGCTAGAATACACTAAATACAGCAAAAATTTTGAGTCTACAACGTTTAGTTTAGGTGTGAGAGCCAAAATGAACTTTTTATTGCTTTAAACGCGTTTTCAGCCCCTAATTGTACACTTAAGGTGAAAATGTCAAAATCTTCAAAATGAGCATAAGCACAATGAAATTAATGCTGGAATCATCTTCAGGATGCTAGAATACACTAAATTCAGCAAAAATTTTGAGTCTACAACGTTTAGTTTAGGTGTGAGAGCCAAAATGAACTTTTTATTGCTTTAAACGCGTTTTCAGCCTGATTGTGCACTTTAGGTGAAAATGTCAAAATCTTCAAAATGAGCATAAGCACAATGAAATTAATGCTGGAATCATCTTCAGGATGCTAGAATACACTAAATACAGCAAAAATGTTGAGTCTACAACGTTTTGTTTAGGTGTGAGAGCCAAAATGAACTTTTTATGGCTTTAAATGCGTTTTCAGCCTGATTGTGCACTTTAGGTGAAAATGTCAAAATCTTCAAAATGAGCATAAGCACAATGAAATTAATGCTGGAATCATCTTCAGGATGCTAGAATACACTAAATACAGCAAAAATTTTGAGTCTACAACGTTTAGTTTAGGTGTGAGAGCCAAAATGAACTTTTTATTGCTTTAAACGCGTTTTCAGCCTGATTGTGCACTTTAGGTGAAAATGTCAAAATCTTAAAAATGAGCATAAGCACAATGAAATTAATGCTGGAATCATGTTCAGGATGCTAGAATACACTAAATACAGCAACAATTTTGAGTCTACAACGTTTAGTTTAGGTGTGAGAGCCAAAATGAACTTTTTATTGCTTTAAACGCGTTTTCAGCCCCTGATTGTACACTTAAGGTGAAAATGTCAAAATCTTCAAAATGAGCATAAGCACAATGAAATTAATGCTGGAATCATCTTCAGGATGCTAGAATACACTAAATACAGCAAAAATGTTGAGTCTACAACGTTTTGTTTAGGTGTGATAGCCAAAATGAACTTTTTATTGCTTTAAATGCGTTTTCAGCCTGATTGTGCACTTAAGGTGAAAATGTCAAAATCTTAAAAATGAGCATAATCACAATGAAATTAATGCTTGAATCATCTTCAGGATGCTAGAATACACTAAATACAGCAAAAATTTTGAGTCTACAACGTTTAGTTTAGGTGTGAGAGCCAAAATGAACTTTTTATTGCTTTAAACGCGTTTTCAGCCCCTGATTGTACACTTAAGGTGAAAATGTCAAAATCTTCAAAATGAGCATAAGCACAATGAAATTAATGCTGGAATCATCTTCAGGATGCTAGAATACACTAAATACAGCAAAAATGTTGAGTCTACAACGTTTTGTTTAGGTGTGAGAGCCAAAATGAACTTTTTATGGCTTTAAATGCGTTTTCAGCCTGATTGTGCACTTTAGGTGAAAATGTCAAAATCTTCAAAATGAGCATAAGCACAATGAAATTAATGCTGGAATCATCTTCAGGATGCTAGAATACACTAAATACAGCAAAAATTTTGAGTCTACAACGTTTAGTTTAGGTGTGAGAGCCAAAATGAACTTTTTATTGCTTTAAACGCGTTTTCAGCCTGATTGTGCACTTTAGGTGAAAATGTCAAAATCTTAAAAATGAGCATAAGCACAATGAAATTAATGCTGGAATCATCTTCAGGATGCTAGAATACACTAAATACAGCAAAAATGTTGAGTCTACAACGTTTAGTTTAGGTGTGAGAGCCAAAATGAACTTTTTATTGCTTTAAACGCGTTTTCAGCCCCTAATTGTACACTTAAGGTGAAAATGTCAAAATCTTCAAAATGAGCATAAGCACAATGAAATTAATGCTGGAATCATCTTCAGGATGCTAGAATACACTAAATACAGCAAAAATTTTGAGTCTACAACGTTTAGTTTAGGTGTGAGAGCCAAAATGAACTTTTTATTGCTTTAAACGCGTTTTCAGCCTGATTGTGCACTTTAGGTGAAAATGTCAAAATCTTCAAAATGAGCATAAGCACAATGAAATTAATGCTGGAATCATCTTCAGGATGCTAGAATACACTAAATACAGCAAAAATTTTGAGTCTACAACGTTTAGTTTAGGTGTGAGAGCCAAAATGAACTTTTTATTGCTTTAAACGCGTTTTCAGCCCCTGATTGTACACTTAAGGTGAAAATGTCAAAATCTTCAAAATGAGCATAAGCACAATGAAATTAATGCTGGAATCATCTTCAGGATGCTAGAATACACTAAATACAGCAAAAATTTTGAGTCTACAACGTTTAGTTTAGGTGTGAGAGCCAAAATGAACTTTTTATTGCTTTAAACGCGTTTTCAGCCTGATTGTGCACTTTAGGTGAAAATGTCAAAATCTTAAAAATGAGCATAAGCACAATGAAATTAATGCTGGAATCATCTTCAGGATGCTAGAATACACTAAATACAGCAAAAATTTTGAGTCTACAACGTTTAGTTTAGGTGTGAGAGCCAAAATGAACTTTTTATTGCTTTAAACGCGTTTTCAGCCCCTGATTGTACACTTAAGGTGAAAATGTCAAAATCTTCAAAATGAGCATAAGCACGATGAAATTAATGCTGGAATCATCTTCAGGATGCTAGAATACACTAAATACAGCAAAAATTTTGAGTCTACAACGTTTAGTTTAGGTGTGATAGCCAAAATGAACTTTTTATTGCTTTAAATGCGTTTTCAGCCTGATTGTGCACTTAAGGTGAAAATGTCAAAATCTTAAAAATGAGCATAATCACAATGAAATTAATGCTTGAATCATCTTCAGGATGCTAGAATACACTAAATACAGCAAAAATTTTGAGTCTACAACGTTTAGTTTAGGTGTGAGAGCCAAAATGAACTTTTTATTGCTTTAAACGCGTTTTCAGCCCCTGATTGTACACTTAAGGTGAAAATGTCAAAATCTTAAAAATGAGCATAAGCACAATGAAATTAATGCTGGAATCATCTTCAGGATGCTAAAATACACTAAATACAGCAAAAATGTTGAGTCTACAACGTTTTGTTTAGGTGTGAGAGCCAAAATGAACTTTTTATGGCTTTAAATGCGTTTTCAGCCTGATTGTGCACTTTAGGTGAAAATGTCAAAATCTTCAAAATGAGCATAAGCACAATGAAATTAATGCTGGAATCATCTTCAGGATGCTAGAATACACTAAATACAGCAAAAATTTTGAGTCTACAACGTTTAGTTTAGGTGTGAGAGCCAAAATGAACTTTTTATTGCTTTAAACGCGTTTTCAGCCTGATTGTGCACTTTAGGTGAAAATGTCAAAATCTTAAAAATGAGCATAAGCACAATGAAATTAATGCTGGAATCATCTTCAGGATGCTAGAATACACTAAATACAGCAAAAATTTTGAGTCTACAACGTTTAGTTTAGGTGTGAGAGCCAAAATGAACTTTTTATTGCTTTAAACGCGTTTTCAGCCCCTGATTGTACACTTAAGGTGAAAATGTCAAAATCTTCAAAATGAGCATAAGCACGATGAAATTAATGCTGGAATCATCTTCAGGATGCTAGAATACACTAAATACAGCAAAAATTTTGAGTCTACAACGTTTAGTTTAGGTGTGAGAGCCAAAATGAACTTTTTATTGCTTTAAACGCGTTTTCAGCCTGATTGTGCACTTAAGGTGAAAATGTCAAAATCCTAAAAATGAGCATAAGCACAATGAAATTAATGCTGGAATCATCTTCAGGATGCTAGAATACACTAAATACAGCAAAAAGTTTGTGTCTACAACGTTTAGTTTAGGTGTGAGAGCCAAAATGAACTTTTTATTGCTTTAAACGCGTTTTCAGCCCCTGATTGTACACTTAAGGTGAAAATGTCAAAATCTTAAAAATGAGCATAAGCACAATGAAATTAATGCTGGAATCATCTTCAGGATGCTAGAATACACTAAATACAGCAAAAAGTTTGAGTCTACAACGTTTAGTTTAGGTGTGAGAGCCAAAATGAACTTTTTATTGCTTTAAACGCGTTTTCAGCCCCTGATTGTACACTTAAGGTGAAAATGTCAAAATCTTAAAAATGAGCATAAGCACAATTAAATTTTTGCTGGAATCATCTTCAGGATGCTAGAATACACTAAATACAGCAAAAAGTTTGAGTCTACAACGTTTAGTTTAGGTGTGAGAGCCAAAATGAACTTTTTATTGCTTTAAACGCGTTTTCAGCCCCTGATTGTACACTTAAGGTGAAAATGTCAAAATCTTAAAAATGAGCATAAGCACAATGAAATTAATGCTGGAATCATCTTCAGGATGCTAGAATACACTAAATACAGCAAAAATTTTGAGTCTACAAGGTTTAGTTTAGGTGTGAGAGCCAAAATGAACTTTTTATTGCTTTAAACGCGTTTTCAGCCTGATTGTGCACTTTAGGTGAAAATGTCAAAATCTTAAAAATGAGCATAAGCACAATGAAATTAATGCTGGAATCATCTTCAGGATGCTAGAATACACTAAATACAGCAAAAATTTTGAGTCTACAACGTTTAGTTTAGGTGTGAGAGCCAAAATGAACTTTTTATTGCTTTAAACGCGTTTTCAGCCTGATTGTGCACTTTAGGTGAAAATGTCAAAATCTTAAAAATGAGCATAAGCACAATGAAATTAATGCTGGAATATCTTCAGGATGCTAGAATACACTAAATACAGCAAAAATTTTGAGTCTACAAGGTTTAGTTTAGGTGTGAGAGCCAAAATGAACTTTTTATTGCTTTAAACGCGTTTTCAGCCCCTGATTGTACACTTAAGGTGAAAATGTCAAAATCTTCAAAATGAGCATAAGCACAATTAAATTAATGCTGGAATCATCTTCAGGATGCTAGAATACACTAAATACAGCAAAAATGTTGAGTCTACAACGTTTTGTTTAGGTGTGAGAGCCAAAATGAACTTTTTATGGCTTTAAATGCGTTTTCAGCCTGATTGTGCACTTTAGGTGAAAATGTCAAAATCTTCAAAATGAGCATAAGCACAATGAAATTAATGCTGGAATCATCTTCAGGATGCTAGAATACACTAAATACAGCAAAAATTTTGAGTCTACAACGTTTAGTTTAGGTGTGAGAGCCAAAATGAACTTTTTATTGCTTTAAACGCATTTTCAGCCTGATTGTGCACTTTAGGTGAAAATGTCAAAATCTTAAAAATGAGCATAAGCACAATGAAATTAATGCTGGAATCATGTTCAGGATGCTAGAATACACTAAATACAGCAACAATTTTGAGTCTACAACGTTTAGTTTAGGTGTGAGAGCCAAAATGAACTTTTTATTGCTTTGAACGCGTTTTCAGCCCCTGATTGTACACTTAAGGTGAAAATGTCAAAATCTTCAAAATGAGCATAAGCACAATGAAATTAATGCTGGAATCATCTTCAGGATGCTAGAATACACTAAATACAGCAAAAATGTTGAGTCCACAACGTTTTGTTTAGGTGTGATAGCCAAAATGAACTTTTTATTGCTTTAAATGCGTTTTCAGCCTGATTGTGCACTTAAGGTGAAAATGTCAAAATCTTAAAAATGAGCATAATCACAATGAAATTAATGCTTGAATCATCTTCAGGATGCTAGAATACACTAAATACAGCAAAAATTTTGAGTCTACAACGTTTAGTTTAGGTGTGAGAGCCAAAATGAACTTTTTATTGCTTTAAACGCGTTTTCAGCCCCTGATTGTACACTTAAGGTGAAAATGTCAAAATCTTCAAAATGAGCATAAGCACAATGAAATTAATGCTGGAATCATCTTCAGGATGCTAGAATACACTAAATACAGCAAAAATGTTGAGTCTACAACGTTTTGTTTAGGTGTGAGAGCCAAAATGAACTTTTTATGGCTTTAAATGCGTTTTCAGCCTGATTGAGCACTTTAGGTGAAAATGTCAAAATCTTCAAAATGAGCATAAGCACAATGAAATTAATGCTGGAATCATCTTCAGGATGCTAGAATACACTAAATACAGCAAAAATTTTGAGTCTACAACGTTTAGTTTAGGTGTGAGAGCCAAAATGAACTTTTTATTGCTTTAAACGCGTTTTCAGCCTGATTGTGCACTTAAGGTGAAAATGTCAAAATCTTAAAAATGAGCATAAGCACAATGAAATTAATGCTGGAATCATCTTCAGGATGCTAGAATACACTAAATACAGCAAAAATTTTGAGTCTACAACGTTTAGTTTAGGTGTGAGAGCCAAAATGAACTTTTTATTGCTTTAAACGCGTTTTCAGCCCCTAATTGTACACTTAAGGTGAAAATGTCAAAATCTTCAAAATGAGCATAAGCACAATGAAATTAATGCTGGAATCATCTTCAGGATGCTAGAATACACTAAATACAGCAAAAATTTTGAGTCTACAACGTTTAGTTTAGGTGTGAGAGCCAAAATGAACTTTTTATTGCTTTAAACGCGTTTTCAGCCTGATTGTGCACTTTAGGTGAAAATGTCAAAATCTTAAAAATGAGCATAAGCACAATGAAATTAATTCTGGAATCATCTTCAGGATGCTAGAATACACTAAATACAGCAAAAATTTTGAGTCTACAACGTTTAGTTTAGGTGTGAGAGCCAAAATGAACTTTTTATTGCTTTAAACGCGTTTTCAGCCCCTGATTGTACACTAAAGGTGAAAATGTCAAAATCTTCAAAATGAGCATAAGCACAATGAAATTAATGCTGGAATCATCTTCAGGATGCTAGAATACACTAAATACAGCAAAAATGTTGAGTCTACAACGTTTTGTTTAGGTGTGAGAGCCAAAATGAACTTTTTATGGCTTTAAATGCGTTTTCAGCCTGATTGTGCACTTTAGGTGAAAATGTCAAAATCTTAAAAAATGAGCATAAGCACAATGAAATTAATGCTGGAATCATCTTCAGGATGCTAGAATACACTAAATACAGCAAAAATTTTGAGTCTACAACGTTTAGTTTAGGTGTGAGAGCCAAAATGAACTTTTTATTGCTTTAAATGCTTTTTTAGCCTGATTGTGCACTTTAGGTGAAAATGTCAAAATCTTCAAAATGAGCATAAGCACAATGAAATTAATGCTGGAATCATCTTCAGGATGCTAGAATACACTAAATACAGCAAAAATTTTGAGTCTACAACGTTTAGTTTAGGTGTGAGAGCCAAAATGAACTTTTTATTGCTTTAAACGCGTTTTCAGCCTGATTGTGCACTTTAGGTGAAAATGTCAAAATCTTAAAAATGAGCTTAAGCACAATGAAATTAATGCTGGAATCATATTCAGGATGCTAGAATACACTAAATACAGCAAAAATTTTGAGTCTACAACGTTTAGTTTAGGTGTGAGAGCCAAAATGAACTTTTTATTGCTTTAAACGCGTTTTCAGCCCCTAATTGTACACTTAAGGTGAAAATGTCAAAATCTTCAAAATGAGCATAAGCACAATGAAATTAATGCTGGAATCATCTTCAGGATGCTAGAATACACTAAATACAGCAAAAATTTTGAGTCTACAACGTTTAGTTTAGGTGTGAGAGCCAAAATGAACTTTTTATTGCTTTAAACGCGTTTTCAGCCTGATTGTGCACTTTAGGTGAAAATGTCAAAATCTTAAAAATGAGCATAAGCACAATGAAATTAATTCTGGAATCATCTTCAGAATGCTAGAATACACTAAATACAGCAAAAATTTTGAGTCTACAACGTTTAGTTTAGGTGTGAGAGCCAAAATGAACTTTTTATTGCTTTAAACGCGTTTTCAGCCCCTGATTGTACACTTAAGGTGAAAATGTCAAAATCTTCAAAATGAGCATAAGCACAATGAAATTAATGCTGGAATCATCTTCAGGATGCTAGAATACACTAAATACAGCAAAAATGTTGAGTCTACAACGTTTTGTTTAGGTGTGAGAGCCAAAATGAACTTTTTATGGCTTTAAATGCGTTTTCAGCCTGATTGTGCACTTTAGGTGAAAATGTCAAAATCTTCAAAATGAGCATAAGCACAATGAAATTAATGCTGGAATCATCTTCAGGATGCTAGAATACACTAAATACAGCAAAAATTTTGAGTCTACAACGTTTAGTTTAGGTGTGAGAGCCAAAATGAACTTTTTATTGCTTTAAACGCGTTTTCAGCCTGATAGTGCACTTTAGGTGAAAATGTCAAAATCTTAAAAATGAGCATAAGCACAATGAAATTAATGCTGGAATCATCTTCAGGATGCTAGAATACACTAAATACAGCAAAAATTTTGAGTCTACAACGTTTAGTTTAGGTGTGAGAGCCAAAATGAACTTTTTATTGCTTTAAACGCGTTTTCAGCCCCTGATTGTACACTTTAGGTGAAAATGTCAAAATCTTCAAAATGAGCATAAGCACAATGAAATTAATGCTGGAATCATCTTCAGGATGCTAGAATACACTAAATACAGCAAAAATGTTGAGTCTACAACGTTTTGTTTAGGTGTGAGAGCCAAAATGAACTTTTTATGGCTTTAAATGCGTTTTCAGCCTGATTGTGCACTTTAGGTGAAAATGTCAAAATCTTAAAAAATGAGCATAAGCACAATGAAATTAATGCTGGAATCATCTTCAGGATGCTAGAATACACTAAATACAGCAAAAATTTTGAGTCTACAACGTTTAGTTTAGGTGTGAGAGCCAAAATGAACTTTTTATTGCTTTAAATGCTTTTTTAGCCTGATTGTGCACTTTAGGTGAAAATGTCAAAATCTTCAAAATGAGCATAAGCACAATGAAATTAATGCTGGAATCATCTTCAGGATGCTAGAATACACTAAATACAGCAAAAATTTTGAGTCTACAACGTTTAGTTTAGGTGTGAGAGCCAAAATGAACTTTTTATTGCTTTAAACGCGTTTTCAGCCTGATTGTGCACTTTAGGTGAAAATGTCAAAATCTTAAAAATGAGCTTAAGCACAATGAAATTAATGCTGGAATCATATTCAGGATGCTAGAATACACTAAATACAGCAAAAATTTTGAGTCTACAACGTTTAGTTTAGGTGTGAGAGCCAAAATGAACTTTTTATTGCTTTAAACGCGTTTTCAGCCCCTAATTGTACACTTAAGGTGAAAATGTCAAAATCTTCAAAATGAGCATAAGCACAATGAAATTAATGCTGGAATCATCTTCAGGATGCTAGAATACACTAAATACAGCAAAAATTTTGAGTCTACAACGTTTAGTTTAGGTGTGAGAGCCAAAATGAACTTTTTATTGCTTTAAACGCGTTTTCAGCCTGATTGTGCACTTTAGGTGAAAATGTCAAAATCTTAAAAATGAGCATAAGCACAATGAAATTAATTCTGGAATCATCTTCAGAATGCTAGAATACACTAAATACAGCAAAAATTTTGAGTCTACAACGTTTAGTTTAGGTGTGAGAGCCAAAATGAACTTTTTATTGCTTTAAACGCGTTTTCAGCCCCTGATTGTACACTTAAGGTGAAAATGTCAAAATCTTCAAAATGAGCATAAGCACAATGAAATTAATGCTGGAATCATCTTCAGGATGCTAGAATACACTAAATACAGCAAAAATGTTGAGTCTACAACGTTTTGTTTAGGTGTGAGAGCCAAAATGAACTTTTTATGGCTTTAAATGCGTTTTCAGCCTGATTGTGCACTTTAGGTGAAAATGTCAAAATCTTCAAAATGAGCATAAGCACAATGAAATTAATGCTGGAATCATCTTCAGGATGCTAGAATACACTAAATACAGCAAAAATTTTGAGTCTACAACGTTTAGTTTAGGTGTGAGAGCCAAAATGAACTTTTTATTGCTTTAAACGCGTTTTCAGCCTGATAGTGCACTTTAGGTGAAAATGTCAAAATCTTAAAAATGAGCATAAGCACAATGAAATTAATGCTGGAATCATCTTCAGGATGCTAGAATACACTAAATACAGCAAAAATTTTGAGTCTACAACGTTTAGTTTAGGTGTGAGAGCCAAAATGAACTTTTTATTGCTTTAAACGCGTTTTCAGCCCCTGATTGTACACTTAAGGTGAAAATGTCAAAATCTTCAAAATGAGCATAAGCACAATGAAATTAATGCTGGAATCATCTTCAGGATGCTAGAATACACTAAATACAGCAAAAATTTTGAGTCTACAACGTTTAGTTTAGGTGTGAGAGCCAAAATGAACTTTTTATTGCTTTAAACGCGTTTTCAGCCTGATTGTACACTTTAGGTGAAAATGTCAAAATCTTAAAAATGAGCATAAGCACAATGAAATTAATGCTGGAATCATCTTCAGGATGCTAGAATACACTAAATACAGCAAAAATTTTGAGTCTACAACGTTTAGTTTAGGTGTGAGAGCCAAAATGAACTTTTTATTGCTTTAAACGCGTTTTCAGCCCCTGATTGTACACTTAAGGTGAAAATGTCAAAATCTTCAAAATGAGCATAAGCACAATGAAATTAATGCTGGAATCATCTTCAGGATGCTAGAATACACTAAATACAGCAAAAATTTTGAGTCTACAACGTTTAGTTTAGGTGTGAGAGCCAAAATGAACTTTTTATTGCTTTAAACGCGTTTTCAGCCTGATTGTGCACTTTAGGTGAAAATGTCAAAATCTTAAAAATGAGCATAAGCACAATGAAATTAATGCTGGAATCATCTTCAGGATGCTAGAATACACTAAATACAGCAAAAATTTTGAGTCTACAACGTTTAGTTTAGGTGTGAGAGCCAAAATGAACTTTTTATTGCTTTAAACGCGTTTTCAGCCCCTGATTGTACACTTAAGGTGAAAATGTCAAAATCTTAAAAATGAGCATAAGCACAATGAAATTAATGCTGGAATCATCTTCAGGATGCTAGAATACACTAAACACAGCAAAAATGTTGAGTCTACAACGTTTTGTTTAGGTGTGAGAGCCAAAATGAACTTTTTATGGCTTTAAATGCGTTTTCAGCCTGATTGTGCACTTAAGGTGAAAATGTCAAAATCTTCAAAATGAGCATAAGCACAATGAAATTAATGCTGGAATCATCTTCAGGATGCTAGAATACACTAAATACAGCAAAAATTTTGAGTCTACAACGTTTAGTTTAGGTGTGAGAGCCAAAATGAACTTTTTATTGCTTTAAACGCGTTTTCAGCCCCTAATTGTACACTTAAGGTGAAAATGTCAAAATCTTCAAAATGAGCATAAGCACAATGAAATTAATGCTGGAATCATCTTCAGGATGCTAGAATACACTAAATACAGCAAAAATTTTGAGTCTACAACGTTTAGTTTAGGTGTGAGAGCCAAAATGAACTTTTTATTGCTTTAAACGCGTTTTCAGCCTGATTATGCACTTTAGGTGAAAATGTCAAAATCTTAAAAATGAGCATAAGCACAATGAAATTAATTCTGGAATCATCTTCAGGATGCTAGAATACACTAAATACAGCAAAAATTTTGAGTCTACAACGTTTAGTTTAGGTGTGAGAGCCAAAATGAACTTTTTATTGCTTTAAACGCGTTTTCAGCCCCTGATTGTACACTTAAGGTGAAAATGTCAAAATCTTCAAAATGAGCATAAGCACAATGAAATTAATGCTGGAATCATCTTCAGGATGCTAGAATACACTAAATACAGCAAAAATGTTGAGTCTACAACGTTTTGTTTAGGTGTGAGAGCCAAAATGAACTTTTTATGGCTTTAAATGCGTTTTCAGCCTGATTGTGCACTTTAGGTGAAAATGTCAAAATCTTAAAAATGAGCATAAGCACAATGAAATTAATGCTGGAATCATCTTCAGGATGCTAGAATACACTAAATACAGCAAAAATTTTGAGTCTACAACGTTTAGTTTAGGTGTGAGAGCCAAAATGAACTTTTTATTGCTTTAAACGCGTTTTCAGCCCCTGATTGTACACTTAAGGTGAAAATGTCAAAATCTTAAAAATGAGCATAAGCACAATGAAATTAATGCTGGAATCATCTTCAGGATGCTAGAATACACTAAATACAGCAAAAATGTTGAGTCTACAACGTTTTGTTTAGGTGTGAGAGCCAAAATGAACTTTTTATGGCTCTAAAATGAGTTTTCAGCCTGATTGTGTTCTTTAGGTGAAAATGTCAAAATCTTCAAAATGAGCATAAGCACAATGAAATTAATGCTGGAATCATCTTCAGGATGCTAGAATACACTAAATACAGCAAAAATGTTGAGTCTACAACGTTTTGTTTAGGTGTGATAGCCAAAATGAACTTTTTATTGCTTTAAATGCGTTTTCAGCCTGATTGTGCACTTAAGGTGAAAATGTCAAAATCTTAAAAATGAGCATAATCACAATGAAATTAATGCTTGAATCATCTTCAGGATGCTAGAATACACTAAATACAGCAAAAAATTTGAGTCTACAACGTTTAGTTTAGGTGTGAGAGCCAAAATGAACTTTTTATTGCTTTAAACGCGTTTTCAGCCCCTGATTGTACACTTAAGTTGAAAATGTCAAAATCTTCAAAATGAGCATAAGCACAATGAAATTAATGCTGGAATCATCTTCAGGATGCTAGAATACACTAAATACAGCAAAAATGTTGAGTCTACAACGTTTTGTTTAGGTGTGAGAGCCAAAATGAACTTTTTATGGCTTTAAATGCGTTTTCAGCCTGATTGTGCACTTTAGGTGAAAATGTCAAAATCTTCAAAATGAGCATAAGCACAATGAAATTAATGCTGGAATCATCTTCAGGATGCTAGAATACACTAAATACAGCAAAAATTTTGAGTCTACAACGTTTAGTTTAGGTGTGAGAGCCAAAATGAACTTTTTATTGCTTTAAACGCGTTTTCAGCCTGATTGTGCACTTTAGGTGAAAATGTCAAAATCTTAAAAATGAGCATAAGCACAATGAAATTAATGCTGGAATCATCTTCAGGATGCTAGAATACACTAAATACAGCAAAAATGTTGAGTCTACAACGTTTAGTTTAGGTGTGAGAGCCAAAATGAACTTTTTATTGCTTTAAACGCGTTTTCAGCCCCTAATTGTACACTTAAGGTGAAAATGTCAAAATCTTCAAAATGAGCATAAGCACAATGAAATTAATGCTGGAATCATCTTCAGGATGCTAGAATACACTAAATACAGCAAAAATTTTGAGTCTACAACGTTTAGTTTAGGTGTGAGAGCCAAAATGAACTTTTTATTGCTTTAAACGCGTTTTCAGCCTGATTGTGCACTTTAGGTGAAAATGTCAAAATCTTCAAAATGAGCATAAGCACAATGAAATTAATGCTGGAATCATCTTCAGGATGCTAGAATACACTAAATACAGCAAAAATTTTGAGTCTACAACGTTTAGTTTAGGTGTGAGAGCCAAAATGAACTTTTTATTGCTTTAAACGCGTTTTCAGCCCCTGATTGTACACTTAAGGTGAAAATGTCAAAATCTTCAAAATGAGCATAAGCACAATGAAATTAATGCTGGAATCATCTTCAGGATGCTAGAATACACTAAATACAGCAAAAATTTTGAGTCTACAACGTTTAGTTTAGGTGTGAGAGCCAAAATGAACTTTTTATTGCTTTAAACGCGTTTTCAGCCTGATTGTGCACTTTAGGTGAAAATGTCAAAATCTTAAAAATGAGCATAAGCACAATGAAATTAATGCTGGAATCATCTTCAGGATGCTAGAATACACTAAATACAGCAAAAATTTTGAGTCTACAACGTTTAGTTTAGGTGTGAGAGCCAAAATGAACTTTTTATTGCTTTAAACGCGTTTTCAGCCCCTGATTGTACACTTAAGGTGAAAATGTCAAAATCTTCAAAATGAGCATAAGCACAATGAAATTAATGCTGGAATCATCTTCAGGATGCTAGAATACACTAAATACAGCAAAAATGTTGAGTCTACAACGTTTTGTTTAGGTGTGAGAGCCAAAATGAACTTTTTATGGCTTTAAATGCGTTTTCAGCCTGATTGTGCACTTTAGGTGAAAATGTCAAAATCTTCAAAATGAGCATAAGCACAATGAAATTAATGCTGGAATCATCTTCAGGATGCTAGAATACACTAAATACAGCAAAAATTTTGAGTCTACAACGTTTAGTTTAGGTGTGAGAGCCAAAATGAACTTTTTATTGCTTTAAACGCGTTTTCAGCCCCTGATTGTACACTTAAGGTGAAAATGTCAAAATCTTCAAAATGAGCATAAGCACGATGAAATTAATGCTGGAATCATCTTCAGGATGCTAGAATACACTAAATACAGCAAAAATTTTGAGTCTACAACGTTTAGTTTAGGTGTGATAGCCAAAATGAACTTTTTATTGCTTTAAATGCGTTTTCAGCCTGATTGTGCACTTAAGGTGAAAATGTCAAAATCTTAAAAATGAGCATAATCACAATGAAATTAATGCTTGAATCATCTTCAGGATGCTAGAATACACTAAATACAGCAAAAATTTTGAGTCTACAACGTTTAGTTTAGGTGTGAGAGCCAAAATGAACTTTTTATTGCTTTAAACGCGTTTTCAGCCCCTGATTGTACACTTAAGGTGAAAATGTCAAAATCTTAAAAATGAGCATAAGCACAATGAAATTAATGCTGGAATCATCTTCAGGATGCTAGAATACACTAAATACAGCAAAAATGTTGAGTCTACAACGTTTTGTTTAGGTGTGAGAGCCAAAATGAACTTTTTATGGCTTTAAATGCGTTTTCAGCCTGATTGTGCACTTTAGGTGAAAATGTCAAAATCTTCAAAATGAGCATAAGCACAATGAAATTAATGCTGGAATCATCTTCAGGATGCTAGAATACACTAAATACAGCAAAAATTTTGAGTCTACAACGTTTAGTTTAGGTGTGAGAGCCAAAATGAACTTTTTATTGCTTTAAACGCGTTTTCAGCCTGATTGTGCACTTTAGGTGAAAATGTCAAAATCTTAAAAATGAGCATAAGCACAATGAAATTAATGCTGGAATCATCTTCAGGATGCTAGAATACACTAAATACAGCAAAAATTTTGAGTCTACAACGTTTAGTTTAGGTGTGAGAGCCAAAATGAACTTTTTATTGCTTTAAACGCGTTTTCAGCCCCTGATTGTACACTTAAGGTGAAAATGTCAAAATCTTCAAAATGAGCATAAGCACGATGAAATTAATGCTGGAATCATCTTCAGGATGCTAGAATACACTAAATACAGCAAAAATTTTGAGTCTACAACGTTTAGTTTAGGTGTGAGAGCCAAAATGAACTTTTTATTGCTTTAAACGCGTTTTCAGCCTGATTGTGCACTTAAGGTGAAAATGTCAAAATCCTAAAAATGAGCATAAGCACAATGAAATTAATGCTGGAATCATCTTCAGGATGCTAGAATACACTAAATACAGCAAAAAGTTTGAGTCTACAACGTTTAGTTTAGGTGTGAGAGCCAAAATGAACTTTTTATTGCTTTAAACGCGTTTTCAGCCCCTGATTGTACACTTAAGGTGAAAATGTCAAAATCTTAAAAATGAGCATAAGCACAATGAAATTAATGCTGGAATCATCTTCAGGATGCTAGAATACACTAAATACAGCAAAAAGTTTGAGTCTACAACGTTTAGTTTAGGTGTGAGAGCCAAAATGAACTTTTTATTGCTTTAAACGCGTTTTCAGCCCCTGATTGTACACTTAAGGTGAAAATGTCAAAATCTTAAAAATGAGCATAAGCACAATTAAATTTTTGCTGGAATCATCTTCAGGATGCTAGAATACACTAAATACAGCAAAAAGTTTGAGTCTACAACGTTTAGTTTAGGTGTGAGAGCCAAAATGAACTTTTTATTGCTTTAAACGCGTTTTCAGCCCCTGATTGTACACTTAAGGTGAAAATGTCAAAATCTTAAAAATGAGCATAAGCACAATGAAATTAATGCTGGAATCATCTTCAGGATGCTAGAATACACTAAATACAGCAAAAATTTTGAGTCTACAAGGTTTAGTTTAGGTGTGAGAGCCAAAATGAACTTTTTATTGCTTTAAACGCGTTTTCAGCCTGATTGTGCACTTTAGGTGAAAATGTCAAAATCTTAAAAATGAGCATAAGCACAATGAAATTAATGCTGGAATCATCTTCAGGATGCTAGAATACACTAAATACAGCAAAAATTTTGAGTCTACAACGTTTAGTTTAGGTGTGAGAGCCAAAATGAACTTTTTATTGCTTTAAACGCGTTTTCAGCCCCTGATTGTACACTTAAGGTGAAAATGTCAAAATCTTCAAAATGAGCATAAGCACAATGAAATTAATGCTGGAATCATCTTCAGGATGCTAGAATACACTAAATACAGCAAAAATTTTGAGTCTACAACGTTTAGTTTAGGTGTGAGAGCCAAAATGAACTTTTTATTGCTTTAAACGCGTTTTCAGCCTGATTGTGCACTTTAGGTGAAAATGTCAAAATCTTAAAAATGAGCATAAGCACAATGAAATTAATGTTGGAATATCTTCAGGATGCTAGAATACACTAAATACAGCAAAAATTTTGAGTCTACAAGGTTTAGTTTAGGTGTGAGAGCCAAAATGAACTTTTTATTGCTTTAAACGCGTTTTCAGCCCCTGATTGTACACTTAAGGTGAAAATGTCAAAATCTTCAAAATGAGCATAAGCACAATTAAATTAATGCTGGAATCATCTTCAGGATGCTAGAATACACTAAATACAGCAAAAATGTTGAGTCTACAACGTTTTGTTTAGGTGTGAGAGCCAAAATGAACTTTTTATGGCTTTAAATGCGTTTTCAGCCTGATTGTGCACTTTAGGTGAAAATGTCAAAATCTTCAAAATGAGCATAAGCACAATGAAATTAATGCTGGAATCATCTTCAGGATGCTAGAATACACTAAATACAGCAAAAATTTTGAGTCTACAACGTTTAGTTTAGGTGTGAGAGCCAAAATGAACTTTTTATTGCTTTAAACGCGTTTTCAGCCTGATTGTGCACTTTAGGTGAAAATGTCAAAATCTTAAAAATGAGCATAAGCACAATGAAATTAATGCTGGAATCATGTTCAGGATGCTAGAATACACTAAATACAGCAACAATTTTGAGTCTACAACGTTTAGTTTAGGTGTGAGAGCCAAAATGAACTTTTTATTGCTTTGAACGCGTTTTCAGCCCCTGATTGTACACTTAAGGTGAAAATGTCAAAATCTTCAAAATGAGCATAAGCACAATGAAATTAATGCTGGAATCATCTTCAGGATGCTAGAATACACTAAATACAGCAAAAATGTTGAGTCTACAACGTTTTGTTTAGGTGTGATAGCCAAAATGAACTTTTTATTGCTTTAAATGCGTTTTCAGCCTGATTGTGCACTTAAGGTGAAAATGTCAAAATCTTAAAAATGAGCATAATCACAATGAAATTAATGCTTGAATCATCTTCAGGATGCTAGAATACACTAAATACAGCAAAAATTTTGAGTCTACAACGTTTAGTTTAGGTGTGAGAGCCAAAATGAACTTTTTATTGCTTTAAACGCGTTTTCAGCCCCTGATTGTACACTTAAGGTGAAAATGTCAAAATCTTCAAAATGAGCATAAGCACAATGAAATTAATGCTGGAATCATCTTCAGGATGCTAGAATACACTAAATACAGCAAAAATGTTGAGTCTACAACGTTTTGTTTAGGTGTGAGAGCCAAAATGAACTTTTTATGGCTTTAAATGCGTTTTCAGCCTGATTGTGCACTTTAGGTGAAAATGTCAAAATCTTCAAAATGAGCATAAGCACAATGAAATTAATGCTGGAATCATCTTCAGGATGCTAGAATACACTAAATACAGCAAAAATTTTGAGTCTACAACGTTTAGTTTAGGTGTGAGAGCCAAAATGAACTTTTTATTGCTTTAAACGCGTTTTCAGCCCCTAATTGTACACTTAAGGTGAAAATGTCAAAATCTTCAAAATGAGCATAAGCACAATGAAATTAATGCTGGAATCATCTTCAGGATGCTAGAATACACTAAATACAGCAAAAATTTTGAGTCTACAACGTTTAGTTTAGGTGTGAGAGCCAAAATGAACTTTTTATTGCTTTAAACGCGTTTTCAGCCTGATTGTGCACTTTAGGTGAAAATGTCAAAATCTTAAAAATGAGCATAAGCACAATGAAATTAATTCTGGAATCATCTTCAGGATGCTAGAATACACTAAATACAGCAAAAATTTTGAGTCTACAACGTTTAGTTTAGGTGTGAGAGCCAAAATGAACTTTTTATTGCTTTAAACGCGTTTTCAGCCCCTGATTGTACACTAAAGGTGAAAATGTCAAAATCTTCAAAATGAGCATAAGCACAATGAAATTAATGCTGGAATCATCTTCAGGATGCTAGAATACACTAAATACAGCAAAAATGTTGAGTCTACAACGTTTTGTTTAGGTGTGAGAGCCAAAATGAACTTTTTATGGCTTTAAATGCGTTTTCAGCCTGATTGTGCACTTTAGGTGAAAATGTCAAAATCTTAAAAATGAGCATAAGCACAATGAAATTAATGCTGGAATCATCTTCAGGATGCTAGAATACACTAAATACAGCAAAAATTTTGAGTCTACAACGTTTAGTTTAGGTGTGAGAGCCAAAATGAACTTTTTATTGCTTTAAACGCGTTTTCAGCCCCTGATTGTACACTTAAGGTGAAAATGTCAAAATCTTAAAAATGAGCATAAGCACAATGAAATTAATGCTGGAATCATCTTCAGGATGCTAGAATACACTAAATACAGCAAAAATGTTGAGTCTACAACGTTTAGTTTAGGTGTGAGAGCCAAAATGAACTTTTTATGGCTCTAAAATGAGTTTTCAGCCTGATTGTGTTCTTTAGGTGAAAATGTCAAAATCTTCAAAATGAGCATAAGCACAATGAAATTAATGCTGGAATCATCTTCAGGATGCTAGAATACACTATATACAGCAAAAATTTTGAGTCTACAACGTTTAGTTTAGGTGTGAGAGCCAAAATGAACTTTTTATTGCTTTAAACGCGTTTTCAGCCCCTGATTGTACACTTAAGGTGAAAATGTCAAAATCTTCAAAATGAGCATAAGCACGATGAAATTAATGCTGGAATCATCTTCAGGATGCTAGAATACACTAAATACAGCAAAAATTTTGAGTCTACAACGTTTAGTTTAGGTGTGAGAGCCAAAATGAACTTTTTATTGCTTTAAACGCGTTTTCAGCCTGATTGTGCACTTTAGGTGAAAATGTCAAAATCTTAAAAATGAGCATAAGCACAATGAAATTAATGCTGGAATCATATTCAGGATGCTAGAATACACTAAATACAGCAAAAATTTTGAGTCTACAACGTTTTGTTTAGGTGTGATAGCCAAAATGAACTTTTTATTGCTTTAAATGCGTTTTCAGCCTGATTGTGCACTTTTGGTGAAAATGTCAAAATCTTCAAAATGAGCATAAGCACAATGAAATTAATGCTGGAATCATCTTCAGGATGCTAGAATACACTAAATACAGCAAAAATTTTGAGTCTACAACGTTTAGTTTAGGTGTGAGAGCCAAAATGAACTTTTTATTGCTTTAAACGCGTTTTCAGCCTGATTGTGCACTTTAGGTGAAAATGTCAAAATCTTAAAAATGAGCTTAAGCACAATGAAATTAATGCTGGAATCATATTCAGGATGCTAGAATACACTAAATACAGCAAAAATTTTGAGTCTACAACGTTTAGTTTAGGTGTGAGAGCCAAAATGAACTTTTTATTGCTTTAAACGCGTTTTCAGCCCCTAATTGTACACTTAAGGTGAAAATGTCAAAATCTTCAAAATGAGCATAAGCACAATGAAATTAATGCTGGAATCATCTTCAGGATGCTAGAATACACTAAATACAGCAAAAATTTTGAGTCTACAACGTTTAGTTTAGGTGTGAGAGCCAAAATGAACTTTTTATTGCTTTAAACGCGTTTTCAGCCTGATTGTGCACTTTAGGTGAAAATGTCAAAATCTTAAAAATGAGCATAAGCACAATGAAATTAATTCTGGAATCATCTTCAGAATGCTAGAATACACTAAATACAGCAAAAATTTTGAGTCTACAACGTTTAGTTTAGGTGTGAGAGCCAAAATGAACTTTTTATTGCTTTAAACGCGTTTTCAGCCCCTGATTGTACACTTAAGGTGAAAATGTCAAAATCTTCAAAATGAGCATAAGCACAATGAAATTAATGCTGGAATCATCTTCAGGATGCTAGAATACACTAAATACAGCAAAAATGTTGAGTCTACAACGTTTTGTTTAGGTGTGAGAGCCAAAATGAACTTTTTATGGCTTTAAATGCGTTTTCAGCCTGATTGTGCACTTTAGGTGAAAATGTCAAAATCTTCAAAATGAGCATAAGCACAATGAAATTAATGCTGGAATCATCTTCAGGATGCTAGAATACACTAAATACAGCAAAAATTTTGAGTCTACAACGTTTAGTTTAGGTGTGAGAGCCAAAATGAACTTTTTATTGCTTTAAACGCGTTTTCAGCCTGATTGTGCACTTTAGGTGAAAATGTCAAAATCTTAAAAATGAGCATAAGCACAATGAAATTAATGCTGGAATCATCTTCAGGATGCTAGAATACACTAAATACAGCAAAAATTTTGAGTCTACAACGTTTAGTTTAGGTGTGAGAGCCAAAATGAACTTTTTATTGCTTTAAACGCGTTTTCAGCCCCTGATTGTACACTTAAGGTGAAAATGTCAAAATCTTCAAAATGAGCATAAGCACAATGAAATTAATGCTGGAATCATCTTCAGGATGCTAGAATACACTAAATACAGCAAAAATTTTGAGTCTACAACGTTTAGTTTAGGTGTGAGAGCCAAAACGAACTTTTTATTGCTTTAAACGCGTTTTCAGCCTGATTGTGCACTTTAGGTGAAAATGTCAAAATCTTAAAAATGAGCATAAGCACAATGAAATTAATGCTGGAATCATCTTCAGGATGCTAGAATACACTAAATACAGCAAAAATTTTGAGTCTACAACGTTTAGTTTAGGTGTGAGAGCCAAAATGAACTTTTTATTGCTTTAAACGCGTTTTCAGCCCCTGATTGTACACTTAAGGTGAAAATGTCAAAATCTTCAAAATGAGCATAAGCACAATGAAATTAATGCTGGAATCATCTTCAGGATGCTAGAATACACTAAATACAGCAAAAATTTTGAGTCTACAACGTTTAGTTTAGGTGTGAGAGCCAAAATGAACTTTTTATGGCTTTAAATGCGTTTTCAGCCTGATTGTGCACTTTAGGTGAAAATGTCAAAATCTTCAAAATGAGCATAAGCACAATGAAATTAATGCTGGAATCATCTTCAGGATGCTAGAATACACTAAATACAGCAAAAATTTTGAGTCTACAACGTTTAGTTTAGGTGTGAGAGCCAAAATGAACTTTTTATTGCTTTAAACGCGTTTTCAGCCCCTGATTGTACACTTAAGGTGAAAATGTCAAAATCTTCAAAATGAGCATAAGCACAATGAAATTAATGCTGGAATCATCTTCAGGATGCTAGAATACACTAAATACAGCAAAAATTTTGAGTCTACAACGTTTAGTTTAGGTGTGAGAGCCAAAACGAACTTTTTATTGCTTTAAACGCGTTTTCAGCCTGATTGTGCACTTTAGGTGAAAATGTCAAAATCTTAAAAATGAGCATAAGCACAATGAAATTAATGCTGGAATCATCTTCAGGATGCTAGAATACACTAAATACAGCAAAAATTTTGAGTCTACAACGTTTAGTTTAGGTGTGAGAGCCAAAATGAACTTTTTATTGCTTTAAACGCGTTTTCAGCCCCTGATTGTACACTTAAGGTGAAAATGTCAAAATCTTCAAAATGAGCATAAGCACAATGAAATTAATGCTGGAATCATCTTCAGGATGCTAGAATACACTAAATACAGCAAAAATTTTGAGTCTACAACGTTTAGTTTAGGTGTGAGAGCCAAAATGAACTTTTTATGGCTTTAAATGCGTTTTCAGCCTGATTGTGCACTTTAGGTGAAAATGTCAAAATCTTCAAAATGAGCATAAGCACAATGAAATTAATGCTGGAATCATCTTCAGGATGCTAGAATACACTAAATACAGCAAAAATTTTGAGTCTACAACGTTTAGTTTAGGTGTGAGAGCCAAAATGAACTTTTTATTGCTTTAAACGCGTTTTCAGCCCCTGATTGTACACTTAAGGTGAAAATGTCAAAATCTTAAAAATGAGCATAAGCACAATGAAATTAATGCTGGAATCATCTTCAGGATGCTAGAATACACTAAATACAGCAAAAATGTTGAGTCTACAACGTTTTGTTTAGGTGTGAGAGCCAAAATGAACTTTTTATGGCTCTAAAATGAGTTTTCAGCCTGATTGTGTTCTTTAGGTGAAAATGTCAAAATCTTCAAAATGAGCATAAGCACAATGAAATTAATGCTGGAATCATCTTCAGGATGCTAGAATACACTATATACAGCAAAAATTTTGAGTCTACAACGTTTAGTTTAGGTGTGAGAGCCAAAATGAACTTTTTATTGCTTTAAACGCGTTTTCAGCCCCTGATTGTACACTTAAGGTGAAAATGTCAAAATCTTCAAAATGAGCATAAGCACGATGAAATTAATGCTGGAATCATCTTCAGGATGCTAGAATACACTAAATACAGCAAAAATTTTGAGTCTACAACGTTTAGTTTAGGTGTGAGAGCCAAAATGAACTTTTTATTGCTTTAAACGCGTTTTCAGCCTGATTGTGCACTTTAGGTGAAAATGTCAAAATCTTAAAAATGAGCATAAGCACAATGAAATTAATGCTGGAATCATATTCAGGATGCTAGAATACACTAAATACAGCAAAAATTTTGAGTCTACAACGTTTTGTTTAGGTGTGATAGCCAAAATGAACTTTTTATTGCTTTAAATGCGTTTTCAGCCTGATTGTGCACTTAAGGTGAAAATGTCAAAATCTTAAAAATGAGCATAATCACAATGAAATTAATGCTTGAATCATCTTCAGGATGCTAGAATACACTAAATACAGCAAAAATTTTGAGTCTACAACGTTTAGTTTAGGTGTGAGAGCCAAAATGAACTTTTTATTGCTTTAAACGCGTTTTCAGCCCCTGATTGTACACTTAAGGTGAAAATGTCAAAATCTTAAAAATGAGCATAAGCACAATGAAATTAATGCTGGAATCATCTTCAGGATGCTAGAATACACTAAATACAGCAAAAATGTTGAGTCTACAACGTTTTGTTTAGGTGTGAGAGCCAAAATGAACTTTTTATGGCTTTAAATGCATTTTCAGCCTGATTGTGCACTTTAGGTGAAAATGTCAAAATCTTCAAAATGAGCATAAGCACAATGAAATTAATGCTGGAATCATCTTCAGGATGCTAGAATACACTAAATACAGCAAAAATTTTGAGTCTACAACGTTTAGTTTAGGTGTGAGAGCCAAAATGAACTTTTTATTGCTTTAAACGCGTTTTCAGCCTGATTGTGCACTTTAGGTGAAAATGTCAAAATCTTAAAAATGAGCATAAGCACAATGAAATTAATGCTGGAATCATATTCAGGATGCTAGAATACACTAAATACAGCAAAAATTTTGAGTCTTAAACGTTTAGTTTAGGTGTGAGAGCCAAAATGAACTTTTTATTGCTTTAAACGCGTTTTCAGCCCCTAATTGTACACTTAAGGTGAAAATGTCAAAATCTTCAAAATGAGCATAAGCACAATGAAATTAATGCTGGAATCATCTTCAGGATGCTAGAATACACTAAATACAGCAAAAATTTTGAGTCTACAACGTTTAGTTTAGGTGTGAGAGCCAAAATGAACTTTTTATTGCTTTAAACGCGTTTTCAGCCTGATTGTGCACTTTAGGTGAAAATGTCAAAATCTTAAAAATGAGCATAAGCACAATGAAATTAATTCTGGAATCATCTTCAGGATGCTAGAATACACTAAATACAGCAAAAATTTTGAGTCTACAACGTTTAGTTTAGGTGTGAGAGCCAAAATGAACTTTTTATTGCTTTAAACGCGTTTTCAGCCCCTGATTGTACACTTAAGGTGAAAATGTCAAAATCTTCAAAATGAGCATAAGCACAATGAAATTAATGCTGGAATCATCTTCAGGATGCTAGAATACACTAAATACAGCAAAAATGTTGAGTCTACAACGTTTTGTTTAGGTGTGAGAGCCAAAATGAACTTTTTATGGCTTTAAATGCGTTTTCAGCCTGATTGTGCACTTTAGGTGAAAATGTCAAAATCTTCAAAATGAGCATAAGCACAATGAAATTAATGCTGGAATCATCTTCAGGATGCTAGAATACACTAAATACAGCAAAAATTTTGAGTCTACAACGTTTAGTTTAGGTGTGAGAGCCAAAATGAACTTTTTATTGCTTTAAACGCGTTTTCAGCCTGATTGTGCACTTTAGGTGAAAATGTCAAAATCTTAAAAATGAGCATAAGCACAATGAAATTAATGCTGGAATCATCTTCAGGATGCTAGAATACACTAAATACAGCAAAAATTTTGAGTCTACAATGTTTAGTTTAGGTGTGAGAGCCAAAATGAACTTTTTATTGCTTTAAACGCGTTTTCAGCCCCTGATTGTACACTTAAGGTGAAAATGTCAAAATCTTCAAAATGAGCATAAGCACAATGAAATTAATGCTGGAATCATCTTCAGGATGCTAGAATACACTAAATACAGCAAAAATTTTGAGTCTACAACGTTTAGTTTATGTGTGAGAGCCAAAATGAACTTTTTATTGCTTTAAACGCGTTTTCAGCCTGATTGTGCACTTGAGGTGAAAATGTCAAAATCTTAAAAATGAGCATAAGCACAATGAAATTAATGCTGGAATCATCTTCAGGATGCTAGAATACACTAAATACAGCAAAAATTTTGAGTCTACAACGTTTAGTTTAGGTGTGAGAGCCAAAATGAACTTTTTATTGCTTTAAACGCGTTTTCAGCCCCTGATTGTACACTTAAGGTGAAAATGTCAAAATCTTAAAAATGAGCATAAGCACAATGAAATTAATGCTGGAATCATCTTCAGGATGCTAGAATACACTAAATACAGCAAAAATTTTGAGTCTACAACGTTTAGTTTAGGTGTGAGAGCCAAAATGAACTTTTTATTGCTTTAAACGCGTTTTCAGCCCCTGATTGTACACTTAAGGTGAAAATGTCAAAATCTTCAAAATGAGCATAAGCACAATGAAATTAATGCTGGAATCATCTTCAGGATGCTAGAATACACTAAATACAGCAAAAATTTTGAGTCTACAACGTTTAGTTTAGGTGTGAGAGCCAAAATGAACTTTTTATTGCTTTAAACGCGTTTTCAGCCTGATTGTGCACTTTAGGTGAAAATGTCAAAATCTTAAAAATGAGCATAAGCACAATGAAATTAATGCTGGAATCATCTTCAGGATGCTAGAATACACTAAATACAGCAAAAATTTTGAGTCTACAACGTTTAGTTTAGGTGTGAGAGCCAAAATGAACTTTTTATTGCTTTAAACGCGTTTTCAGCCCCTGATTGTACACTTAAGGTGAAAATGTCAAAATCTTAAAAATGAGCATAAGCACAATGAAATTATTACTGGAATCATCTTCAGGATGCTAGAATACACTAAATACAGCAAAAATGTTGAGTCTACAACGTTTTGTTTAGGTGTGAGAGCCAAAATGAACTTTTTATGGCTTTAAATGCGTTTTCAGCCTGATTGTGCACTTTAGGTGAAAATGTCAAAATCTTCAAAATGAGCATAAGCACAATGAAATTAATGCTGGAATCATCTTCAGGATGCTAGAATACACTAAATACAGCAAAAATTTTGAGTCTACAACGTTTAGTTTAGGTGTGAGAGCCAATGTGAGAGCCAAAATGAACTTTTTATTGCTTTAAACGCGTTTTCAGCCCCTGATTGTACACTTAAGGTGAAAATGTCAAAATCTTCAAAATGAGCATAAGCACAATGAAATTAATGCTGGAATCATCTTCAGGATGCTAGAATACACTAAATACAGCAAAAATTTTGAGTCTACAACGTTTAGTTTAGGTGTGAGAGCCAAAATGAACTTTTTATTGCTTTAAACGCGTTTTCAGCCTGATTGTGCACTTTAGGTGAAAATGTCAAAATCTTAAAAATGAGCATAAGCACAATGAAATTAATGCTGGAATCATCTTCAGGATGCTAGAATACACTAAATACAGCAAAAATTTTGAGTCTACAACGTTTAGTTTAGGTGTGAGAGCCAAAATGAACTTTTTATTGCTTTAAACGCGTTTTCAGCCCCTGATTGTACACTTAAGGTGAAAATGTCAAAATCTTCAAAATGAGCATAAGCACAATGAAATTAATGCTGGAATCATCTTCAGGATGCTAGAATACACTAAATACAGCAAAAATTTTGAGTCTACAACGTTTAGTTTAGGTGTGAGAGCCAAAATGAACTTTTTATGGCTTTAAATGCGTTTTCAGCCTGATTGTGCACTTTAGGTGAAAATGTCAAAATCTTCAAAATGAGCATAAGCACAATGAAATTAATGCTGGAATCATCTTCAGAATGCTAGAATACACTAAATACAGCAAAAATTTTGAGTCTACAACGTTTAGTTTAGGTGTGAGAGCCAAAATGAACTTTTTATTGCTTTAAACGCGTTTTCAGCCCCTGATTGTACACTTAAGGTGAAAATGTCAAAATCTTCAAAATGAGCATAAGCACGATGAAATTAATGCTGGAATCATCTTCAGGATGCTAGAATACACTAAATACAGCAAAAATTTTGAGTCTACAACGTTTAGTTTAGGTGTGAGAGCCAAAATGAACTTTTTATTGCTTTAAACGCGTTTTCAGCCTGATTGTGCACTTAAGGTGAAAATGTCAAAATCCTAAAAATGAGCATAAGCACAATGAAATTAATGCTGGAATCATCTTCAGGATGCTAGAATACACTAAATACAGCAAAAAGTTTGAGTCTACAACGTTTAGTTTAGGTGTGAGAGCCAAAATGAACTTTTTATTGCTTTAAACAAGTTTTCAGCCCCTGATTGTACACTTAAGGTGAAAATGTCAAAATCTTAAAAATGAGCATAAGCACAATGAAATTAATGCTGGAATCATCTTCAGGATGCTAGAATACACTAAATACAGCAAAAAGTTTGAGTCTACAACGTTTAGTTTAGGTGTGAGAGCCAAAATGAACTTTTTATTGCTTTAAACGCGTTTTCAGCCCCTGATTGTACACTTAAGGTGAAAATGTCAAAATCTTAAAAATGAGCATAAGCACAATTAAATTTTTGCTGGAATCATCTTCAGGATGCTAGAATACACTAAATACAGCAAAAAGTTTGAGTCTACAACGTTTAGTTTAGGTGTGAGAGCCAAAATGAACTTTTTATTGCTTTAAACGCGTTTTCAGCCCCTGATTGTACACTTAAGGTGAAAATGTCAAAATCTTAAAAATGAGCATAAGCACAATGAAATTAATGCTGGAATCATCTTCAGGATGCTAGAATACACTAAATACAGCAAAAATTTTGAGTCTACAAGGTTTAGTTTAGGTGTGAGAGCCAAAATGAACTTTTTATTGCTTTAAACGCGTTTTTAGCCTGATTGTGCACTTTAGGTGAAAATGTCAAAATCTTAAAAATGAGCATAAGCACAATGAAATTAATGCTGGAATCATCTTCAGGATGCTAGAATACACTAAATAGAGCAAAAATTTTGAGTCTACAACGTTTAGTTTAGGTGTGAGAGCCAAAATGAACTTTTTATTGCTTTAAACGCGTTTTCAGCCCCTGATTGTACACTTAAGGTGAAAATGTCAAAATCTTCAAAATGAGCATAAGCACAATGAAATTAATGCTGGAATCATCTTCAGGATGCTAGAATACACTAAATACAGCAAAAATGTTGAGTCTACAACGTTTTGTTTAGGTGTGAGAGCCAAAATGAACTTTTTATGGCTTTAAATGCGTTTTCAGCCTGATTGTGCACTTTAGGTGAAAATGTCAAAATCTTCAAAATGAGCATAAGCACAATGAAATTAATGCTGGAATCATCTTCAGGATGCTAGAATACACTAAATACAGCAAAAATTTTGAGTCTACAACGTTTAGTTTAGGTGTGAGAGCCAAAATGAACTTTTTATTGCTTTAAACGCGTTTTCAGCCTGATTGTGCACTTTAGGTGAAAATGTCAAAATCTTAAAAATGAGCATAAGCACAATGAAATTAATGCTGGAATCATCTTCAGGATGCTAGAATACACTAAATACAGCAAAAATTTTGAGTCTACAAAGTTTAGTTTAGGTGTGAGAGCCAAACTGAACTTTTTATTGCTTTAAACGCGTTTTCAGCCCCTGATTGTACACTTAAGGTGAAAATGTCAAAATCTTCAAAATGAGCATAAGCACAATGAAATTAATGCTGGAATCATCTTCAGGATGCTAGAATACACTAAATACAGCAAAAATTTTGAGTCTACAACGTTTAGTTTAGGTGTGAGAGCCAAAATGAACTTTTTATTGCTTTAAACGCGTTTTCAGCCTGATTGTGCAATTTAGGTGAAAATGTCAAAATCTTAAAAATGAGCATAAGCACAATGAAATTAATGCTGGAATCATGTTCAGGATGCTAGAATACACTAAATACAGCAACAATTTTGAGTCTACAACGTTTAGTTTAGGTGTGAGAGCCAAAATGAACTTTTTATTGCTTTAAACGCGTTTTCAGCCCCTGATTGTACACTTAAGGTGAAAATGTCAAAATCTTCAAAATGAGCATAAGCACAATGAAATTAATGCTGGAATTATCTTCAGGATGCTAGAATACACTAAATACAGCAAAAAATTTGAGTCTACAACGTTTAGTTTAGGTGTGAGAGCCAAAATGAACTTTTTATTGCTTTAAACGCGTTTTCAGCCTGATTGTGCACTTTAGGTGAAAATGTCAAAATCTTAAAAATGAGCATAAGCACAATGAAATTAATGCTGGAATCATCTTCAGGATGCTAGAATACACTAAATACAGCAAAAATTTTGAGTCTACAACGTTTAGTTTAGGTGTGAGAGCCAAAATGAACTTTTTATTGCTTTAAACGCGTTTTCAGCCCCTGATTGTACATTTAAGGTGAAAATGTCAAAATCTTAAAAATGAGCATAAGCACAATGAAATTAATGCTGGAATCATCTTCAGGATGCTAGAATACACTAAATACAGCAAAAATTTTGAGTCTACAATGTTTAGTTTAGGTGTGAGAGCCAAAATGAACTTTTTATTGCTTTAAACGCGTTTTCAGCCCCTGATTGTACACTTAAGGTGAAAATGTCAAAATCTTCAAAATGAGCATAAGCACAATGAAATTAATGCTGGAATCATCTTCAGGATGCTAGAATACACTAAATACAGCAAAAATTTTGAGTCTACAACGTTTAGTTTAGGTGTGAGAGCCAAAATGAACTTTTTATTGCTTTAAACGCGTTTTCAGCCCCTGATTGTACACTTAAGGTGAAAATGTCAAAATCTTCAAAATGAGCATAAGCACAATGAAATTAATGCTGGAATCATCTTCAGGATGCTAGAATACACTAAATACAGCAAAAATTTTGAGTCTACAACGTTTAGTTTAGGTGTGAGAGCCAAAATGAACTTTTTATTGCTTTAAACGCGTTTTCAGCCTGATTGTGCACTTTAGGTGAAAATGTCAAAATCTTAAAAATGAGCATAAGCACAATGAAATTAATGCTGGAATCATCTTCAGGATGCTAGAATACACTAAATACAGCAAAAATTTTTAGTCTACAACGTTTAGTTTAGGTGTGAGAGCCAAAATGAACTTTTTATTGCTTTAAACGCGTTTTCAGCCCCTGATTGTACACTTAAGGTGAAAATGTCAAAATCTTAAAAATGAGCATAAGCACAATGAAATTAATGCTGGAATCATCTTCAGGATGCTAGAATACACTAAATACAGCAAAAATTTTGAGTCTACAACGTTTAGTTTAGGTGTGAGATCCAAAATGAACTTTTTATTGCTTTAAACGCGTTTTCAGCCCCTGATTGTACACTTAAGGTGAAAATGTCAAAATCTTCAAAATGAGCATAAGCACAATGAAATTAATGCTGGAATCATCTTCAGGATGCTAGAATACACTAAATACAGCAAAAATTTTGAGTCTACAACGTTTAGTTTAGGTGTGAGAGCCAAAATGAACTTTTTATTGCTTTAAACGCGTTTTCAGCCCCTGATTGTACACTTAAGGTGAAAATGTCAAAATCTTAAAAATGAGCATAAGCACAATGAAATTAATACTGGAATCATCTTCAGGATGCTAGAATACACTAAATACAGCAAAAATGTTGAGTCTACAACGTTTAGTTTAGGTGTGAGAGCCAAAATGAACTTTTTATTGCTTTAAACGCGTTTTCAGCCTGATTGTGCACTTTAGGTGAAAATGTCAAAATCTTAAAAATGAGCATAAGCACAATGAAATTAATGCTGGAATCATCTTCAGGATGCTAGAATACACTAAATACAGCAAAAATTTTGAGTCTACAACGTTTAGTTTAGGTGTGAGAGCCAAAATGAACTTTTTATTGCTTTAAACGCGTTTTCAGCCCCTGATTGTACACTTAAGGTGAAAATGTCAAAATCTTAAAAATGAGCATAAGCACAATGAAATTAATGCTGGAATCATCTTCAGGATACTAGAATACACTAAATACAGCAAAAATGTTGAGTCTACAACGTTTTGTTTAGGTGTGAGAGCCAAAATGAACTTTTTATGGCTTTAAATGCGTTTTCAGCCTGATTGTGCACTTTAGGTGAAAATGTCAAAATCTTAAAAATGAGCATAAGCACAATGAAATTAATGCTGGAATCATCTTCAGGATGCTAGAATACACTAAATACAGCAAAAATTTTGAGTCTACAACGTTTTGTTTAGGTGTGAGAGCCAAAATGAACTTTTTATGGCTTTAAATGCGTTTTCAGCCTGATTGTGCACTTTAGGTGAAAATGTCAAAATCTTCAAAATGAGCATAAGCACAATGAAATTAATGCTGGAATCATCTTCAGGATGCTAGAATACACTAAATACAGCAAAAATTTTGAGTCTACAACGTTTAGTTTAGGTGTGAGAGCCAAAATGAACTTTTTATTGCTTTAAACGCGTTTTCAGCCCCTGATTGTACACTTAAGGTGAAAATGTCAAAATCTTCAAAATGAGCATAAGCACAATGAAATTAATGCTGGAATCATCTTCAGGATGCTAGAATACACTAAATACAGCAAAAATGTTGAGTCTACAACGTTTAGTTTAGGTGTGAGAGCCAAAATGAACTTTTTATGGCTTTAAACGCGTTTTCAGCCTGATTGTGCACTTTAGGTGAAAATGTCAAAATCTTAAAAATGAGCATAAGCACAATGAAATTAATGCTGGAATCATCTTCAGGATGCTAGAATACACTAAATACAGCAAAAATTTTGAGTCTACAACGTTTAGTTTAGGTGTGAGAGCCAAAATGAACTTTTTATTGCTTTAAACGCGTTTTCAGCCCCTGATTGTACACTTAAGGTGAAAATGTCAAAATCTTCAAAATGAGCATAAGCACAATGAAATTAATGCTGGAATCATCTTCAGGATGCTAGAATACACTAAATACAGCAAAAATTTTGAGTCTACAACGTTTAGTTTAGGTGTGAGAGCCAAAATGAACTTTTTATTGCTTTAAACGCGTTTTCAGCCTGATTGTGCACTTTAGGTGAAAATGTCAAAATCTTAAAAATGAGCATAAGCACAATGAAATTAATGCTGGAATCATCTTCAGGATGCTAGAATACACTAAATACAGCAAAAATTTTGAGTCTACAACGTTTAGTTTAGGTGTGAGAGCCAAAATGAACTTTTTATTGCTTTAAACGCGTTTTCAGCCCCTGATTGTACACTTAAGGTGAAAATGTCAAAATCTTCAAAATGAGCATAAGCACAATGAAATTAATGCTGGAATCATCTTCAGGATGCTAGAATACACTAAATACAGCAAAAATGTTGAGTCTACAACGTTTTGTTTAGGTGTGAGAGCCAAAATGAACTTTTTATGGCTTTAAATGCGTTTTCAGCCTGATTGTGCACTTTAGGTGAAAATGTCAAAATCTTCAAAATGAGCATAAGCACAATGAAATTAATGCTGGAATCATCTTCAGGATGCTAGAATACACTAAATACAGCAAAAATTTTGAGTCTACAACGTTTAGTTTAGGTGTGAGAGCCAAAATGAACTTTTTATTGCTTTAAACGCGTTTTCAGCCTGATTGTGCACTTAAGGTGAAAATGTCAAAATCCTAAAAATGAGCATAAGCACAATGAAATTAATGCTGGAATCATCTTCAGGATGCTAGAATACACTAAATACAGCAAAAATTTTGAGTCTACAACGTTTAGTTTAGGTGTGAGAGCCAAAATGAACTTTTTATTGCTTTAAACGCGTTTTCAGCCTGATTGTGCACTTTAGGTGAAAATGTCAAAATCTTAAAAATGAGCATAAGCACAATGAAATTAATGCTGGAATCATCTTCAGGATGCTAGAATACACTAAATACAGCAAAAATTTTGAGTCTACAACGTTTAGTTTAGGTGTGAGAGCCAAAATGAACTTTTTATTGCTTTAAACGCGTTTTCAGCCCCTGATTGTACACTTAAGGTGAAAATGTCAAAATCTTCAAAATGAGCATAAGCACAATGAAATTAATGCTGGAATCATCTTCAGGATGCTAGAATACACTAAATACAGCAAAAATGTTGAGTCTACAACGTTTTGTTTAGGTGTGAGAGCCAAAATGAACTTTTTATGGCTTTAAATGCGTTTTCAGCCTGATTGTGCACTTTAGGTGAAAATGTCAAAATCTTCAAAATGAGCATAAGCACAATGAAATTAATGCTGGAATCATCTTCAGGATGCTAGAATACACTAAATACAGCAAAAATTTTGAGTCTACAACGTTTAGTTTAGGTGTGAGAGCCAAAATGAACTTTTTATTGCTTTAAACGCGTTTTCAGCCTGATTGTGCACTTAAGGTGAAAATGTCAAAATCCTAAAAATGAGCATAAGCACAATGAAATTAATGCTGGAATCATCTTCAGGATGCTAGAATACACTAAATACAGCAAAAAGTTTGAGTCTACAACGTTTAGTTTAGGTGTGAGAGCCAAAATGAACTTTTTATTGCTTTAAACGCGTTTTCAGCCCCTGATTGTACACTTAAGGTGAAAATGTCAAAATCTTAAAAATGAGCATAAGCACAATGAAATTAATGCTGGAATCATCTTCAGGATGCTAGAATACACTAAATACAGCAAAAAGTTTGAGTCTACAACGTTTAGTTTAGGTGTGAGAGCCAAAATGAACTTTTTATTGCTTTAAACGCGTTTTCAGCCCCTGATTGTACACTTAAGGTGAAAATGTCAAAATCTTAAAAATGAGCATAAGCACAATTAAATTTTTGCTGGAATCATCTTCAGGATGCTAGAATACACTAAATACAGCAAAAAGTTTGAGTCTACAACGTTTAGTTTAGGTGTGAGAGCCAAAATGAACTTTTTATTGCTTTAAACGCGTTTTCAGCCCCTGATTGTACACTTAAGGTGAAAATGTCAAAATCTTAAAAATGAGCATAAGCACAATGAAATTAATGCTGGAATCATCTTCAGGATGCTAGAATACACTAAATACAGCAAAAATTTTGAGTCTACAAGGTTTAGTTTAGGTGTGAGAGCCAAAATGAACTTTTTATTGCATTAAACGCGTTTTCAGCCTGATTGTGCACTTTAGGTGAAAATGTCAAAATCTTAAAAATGAGCATAAGCACAATGAAATTAATGCTGGAATCATCTTCAGGATGCTAGAATACACTAAATACAGCAAAAATTTTGAGTCTACAACGTTTAGTTTAGGTGTGAGAGCCAAAATGAACTTTTTATTGCTTTAAACGCGTTTTCAGCCCCTGATTGTACACTTAAGGTGAAAATGTCAAAATCTTCAAAATGAGCATAAGCACAATGAAATTAATGCTGGAATCATCTTCAGGATGCTAGAATACACTAAATACAGCAAAAATTTTGAGTCTACAACGTTTAGTTTAGGTGTGAGAGCCAAAATGAACTTTTTATTGCTTTAAACGCATTTTCAGCCTGATTGTGCACTTTAGGTGAAAATGTCAAAATCTTAAAAATGAGCATAAGCACAATGAAATTAATGCTGGAATCATCTTCAGGATGCTAGAATACACTAAATACAGCAAAAATTTTGAGTCTACAACGTTTAGTTTAGGTGTGAGAGCCAAAATGAACTTTTTATTGCTTTAAACGCGTTTTCAGCCCCTGATTGTACACTTAAGGTGAAAATGTCAAAATCTTAAAAATGAGCATAAGCACAATGAAATTAATACTGGAATCATCTTCAGGATGCTAGAATACACTAAATACAGCAAAAATGTTGAGTCTACAACGTTTAGTTTAGGTGTGAGAGCCAAAATGAACTTTTTATTGCTTTAAACGCGTTTTCAGCCTGATTGTGCACTTTAGGTGAAAATGTCAAAATCTTAAAAATGAGCATAAGCACAATGAAATTAATGCTGGAATCATCTTCAGGATGCTAGAATACACTAAATACAGCAAAAATTTTGAGTCTACAACGTTTAGTTTAGGTGTGAGAGCCAAAATGAACTTTTTATTGCTTTAAACGCGTTTTCAGCCCCTGATTGTACACTTAAGGTGAAAATGTCAAAATCTTAAAAATGAGCATAAGCACAATGAAATTAATGCTGGAATCATCTTCAGGATACTAGAATACACTAAATACAGCAAAAATGTTGAGTCTACAACGTTTTGTTTAGGTGTGAGAGCCAAAATGAACTTTTTATGGCTTTAAATGCGTTTTCAGCCTGATTGTGCACTTTAGGTGAAAATGTCAAAATCTTAAAAATGAGCATAAGCACAATGAAATTAATGCTGGAATCATCTTCAGGATGCTAGAATACACTAAATACAGCAAAAATTTTGAGTCTACAACGTTTAGTTTAGGTGTGAGAGCCAAAATGAACTTTTTATTGCTTTAAACGCGTTTTCAGCCTGATTGTGCACTTTAGGTGAAAATGTCAAAATCTTAAAAATGAGCATAAGCACAATGAAATTAATGCTGGAATCATCTCCAGGATGCTAGAATACACTAAATACAGCAAAAATTTTGAGTCTACAACGTTTAGTTTAGGTGTGAGAGACAAAATGAACTTTTTATTGCTTTAAACGCGTTTTCAGCCCCTGATTGTACACTTAAGGTGAAAATGTCAAAATCTTAAAAATGAGCATAAGCACAATGAAATTAATGCTGGAATCATCTTCAGGATGCTAGAATACACTAAATACAGCAAAAATGTTGAGTCTACAACGTTTTGTTTAGGTGTGAGAGCCAAAATGAACTTTTTATGGCTTTAAATGCGTTTTCAGCCTGATTGTGCACTTTAGGTGAAAATGTCAAAATCTTCAAAATGAGCATAAGCACAATGAAATTAATGCTGGAATCATCTTCAGGATGCTAGAATACACTAAATACAGCAAAAATTTTGAGTCTACAACGTTTAGTTTAGGTGTGAGAGCCAAAATGAACTTTTTATTGCTTTAAACGCGTTTTCAGCCCCTGATTGTACACTTAAGGTGAAAATGTCAAAATCTTCAAAATGAGCATAAGCACAATGAAATTAATGCTGGAATCATCTTCAGGATGCTAGAATACACTAAATACAGCAAAAATTTTGAGTCTACAACGTTTAGTTTAGGTGTGAGAGCCAAAATGAACTTTTTATTGCTTTAAACGCGTTTTCAGCCTGATTGTGCACTTTAGGTGAAAATGTCAAAATCTTAAAAATGAGCATAAGCACAATGAAATTAATGCTGGAATCATCTTCAGGATGCTAGAATACATTAAATACAGCAAAAATTTTGAGTCTACAACGTTTAGTTTAGGTGTGAGAGCCAAAATGAACTTTTTATTGCTTTAAACGCGTTTTCAGCCCCTGATTGTACACTTAAGGTGAAAATGTCAAAATCTTCAAAATGAGCATAAGCACAATGAAATTAATGCTGGAATCATCTTCAGGATGCTAGAATACACTAAATACAGCAAAAATGTTGAGTCTACAACGTTTTGTTTAGGTGTGAGAGCCAAAATGAACTTTTTATGGCTTTAAATGCGTTTTCAGCCTGATTGTGCACTTTAGGTGAAAATGTCAAAATCTTCAAAATGAGCATAAGCACAATGAAATTAATGCTGGAATCATCTTCAGGATGCTAGAATACACTAAATACAGCAAAAATTTTGAGTCTACAACGTTTAGTTTAGGTGTGAGAGCCAAAATGAACTTTTTATTGCTTTAAACGCGTTTTCAGCCTGATTGTGCACTTAAGGTGAAAATGTCAAAATCCTAAAAATGAGCATAAGCACAATGAAATTAATGCTGGAATCATCTTCAGGATGCTAGAATACACTAAATACAGCAAAAAGTTTGAGTCTACAACGTTTAGTTTAGGTGTGAGAGCCAAAATGAACTTTTTATTGCTTTAAACGCGTTTTCAGCCCCTGATTGTACACTTAAGGTGAAAATGTCAAAATCTTAAAAATGAGCATAAGCACAATGAAATTAATGCTGGAATCATCTTCAGGATGCTAGAATACACTAAATACAGCAAAAAGTTTGAGTCTACAACGTTTAGTTTAGGTGTGAGAGCCAAAATGAACTTTTTATTGCTTTAAACGCGTTTTCAGCCCCTGATTGTACACTTAAGGTGAAAATGTCAAAATCTTAAAAATGAGCATAAGCACAATTAAATTTTTGCTGGAATCATCTTCAGGATGCTAGAATACACTAAATACAGCAAAAAGTTTGAGTCTACAACGTTTAGTTTAGGTGTGAGAGCCAAAATGAACTTTTTATTGCTTTAAACGCGTTTTCAGCCCCTGATTGTACACTTAAGGTGAAAATGTCAAAATCTTAAAAATGAGCATAAGCACAATGAAATTAATGCTGGAATCATCTTCAGGATGCTAGAATACACTAAATACAGCAAAAATTTTGAGTCTACAAGGTTTAGTTTAGGTGTGAGAGCCAAAATGAACTTTTTATTGCATTAAACGCGTTTTCAGCCTGATTGTGCACTTTAGGTGAAAATGTCAAAATCTTAAAAATGAGCATAAGCACAATGAAATTAATGCTGGAATCATCTTCAGGATGCTAGAATACACTAAATACAGCAAAAATTTTGAGTCTACAACGTTTAGTTTAGGTGTGAGAGCCAAAATGAACTTTTTATTGCTTTAAACGCGTTTTCAGCCCCTGATTGTACACTTAAGGTGAAAATGTCAAAATCTTCAAAATGAGCATAAGCACAATGAAATTAATGCTGGAATCATCTTCAGGATGCTAGAATACACTAAATACAGCAAAAATTTTGAGTCTACAACGTTTAGTTTAGGTGTGAGAGCCAAAATGAACTTTTTATTGCTTTAAACGCGTTTTCAGCCTGATTGTGCACTTTAGGTGAAAATGTCAAAATCTTAAAAATGAGCATAAGCACAATGAAATTAATGCTGGAATATCTTCAGGATGCTAGAATACACTAAATACAGCAAAAATTTTGAGTCTACAAGGTTTAGTTTAGGTGTGAGAGCCAAAATGAACTTTTTATTGCTTTAAACGCGTTTTCAGCCCCTGATTGTACACTTAAGGTGAAAATGTCAAAATCTTCAAAATGAGCATAAGCACAATGAAATTAATGCTGGAATCATCTTCAGGATGCTAGAATACACTAAATACAGCAAAAATGTTGAGTCTACAACGTTTTGTTTAGGTGTGAGAGCCAAAATGAACTTTTTATGGCTTTAAATGCGTTTTCAGCCTGATTGTGCACTTTAGGTGAAAATGTCAAAATCTTCAAAATGAGCATAAGCACAATGAAATTAATGCTGGAATCATCTTCAGGATGCTAGAATACACTAAATACAGCAAAAATTTTGAGTCTACAACGTTTAGTTTAGGTGTGAGAGCCAAAATGAACTTTTTATTGCTTTAAACGCGTTTTCACCCTGATTGTGCACTTTAGGTGAAAATGTCAAAATCTTAAAAATGAGCATAAGCACAATGAAATTAATGCTGGAATCATGTTCAGGATGCTAGAATACACTAAATACAGCAACAATTTTGAGTCTACAACGTTTAGTTTAGGTGTGAGAGCCAAAATGAACTTTTTATTGCTTTAAACGCGTTTTCAGCCCCTGATTGTACACTTAAGGTGAAAATGTCAAAATCTTCAAAATGAGCATAAGCACAATGAAATTAATGCTGGAATCATCTTCAGGATGCTAGAATACACTAAATACAGCAAAAATTTTGAGTCTACCACGTTTAGTTTAGGTGTGAGAGCCAAAATGAACTTTTTATTGCTTTAAACGCGTTTTCAGCCTGATTGTGCACTTTAGGTGAAAATGTCAAAATCTTAAAAATGAGCATAAGCACAATGAAATTAATGCTGGAATCATGTTCAGGATGCTAGAATACACTAAATACAGCAACAATTTTGAGTCTACAACGTTTAGTTTAGGTGTGAGAGCCAAAATGAACTTTTTATTGCTTTAAACGCGTTTTCAGCCCCTGATTGTACACTTAAGGTGAAAATGTCAAAATCTTAAAAATGAGCATAAGCACAATGAAATTAATGCTGGAATCATCTTCAGGATGCTAGAATACACTAAAAACAGCAAAAATGTTGAGTCTACAACGTTTTGTTTAGGTGTGAGAGCCAAAATGAACTTTTTATGGCTTTAAATGCGTTTTCAGCCTGATTGTGCACTTTAGGTGAAAATGTCAAAATCTTCAAAATGAGCATAAGCACAATGAAATTAATGCTGGAATCATCTTCAGGATGCTAGAATACACTAAATACAGCAACAATTTTGAGTCTACAACGTTTAGTTTAGGTGTGAGAGCCAAAATGAACTTTTTATTGCTTTAAACGCGTTTTCAGCCCCTGATTGTACACTTAAGGTGAAAATGTCAAAATCTTCAAAATGAGCATAAGCACAATGAAATTAATGCTGGAATCATCTTCAGGATGCTAGAATACACTAAATACAGCAAAAAGTTTGAGTCTACAACGTTTAGTTTAGGTGTGAGAGCCAAAATGAACTTTTTATTGCTTTAAACGCGTTTTCAGCCCCTGATTGTACACTTAAGGTGAAAATGTCAAAATCTTAAAAATGAGCATAAGCACAATGAAATTAATGCTGGAATCATCTTCAGGATGCTAGAATACACTAAATACAGCAAAAATTTTGAGTCTACAAGGTTTAGTTTAGGTGTGAGAGCCAAAATGAACTTTTTATTGCTTTAAACGCGTTTTCAGCCTGATTGTGCACTTTAGGTGAAAATGTCAAAATCTTCAAAATGAGCATAAGCACAATGAAATTAATGCTGGAATCATCTTCAGGATGCTAGAATACACTAAATACAGCAAAAATTTTGAGTCTACAACGTTTAGTTTAGGTGTGAGAGCCAAAATGAACTTTTTATTGCTTTAAACGCGTTTTCAGCCTGATTGTGCACTTTAGGTGAAAATGTCAAAATCTTAAAAATGAGCATTAGCACAATGAAATTAATGCTGGAATATCTTCAGGATGCTAGAATACACTAAATACAGCAAAAATTTTGAGTCTACAAGGTTTAGTTTAGGTGTGAGAGCCAAAATGAACTTTTTATTGCTTTAAACGCGTTTTCAGCCCCTGATTGTACACTTAAGGTGAAAATGTCAAAATCTTAAAAATGAGCATAAGCACAATGAAATTAATGCTGGAATCATCTTCAGGATGCTAGAATACACTAAATACAGCAAAAATTTTGAGTCTACAAGGTTTAGTTTAGGTGTGAGAGCCAAAATGAACTTTTTATGGCTTTAAATGCGTTTTCAGCCTGATTGTGCACTTTAGGTGAAAATGTCAAAATCTTAAAAATGAGCATAAGCACAATGAAATTAATGCTGGAATCATCTTCAGGATGCTAGAATACACTAAATACAGCAAAAATTTTGAGTCTACAACGTTTAGTTTAGGTGTGAGAGCCAAAATGAACTTTTTATTGCTTTAAACGCGTTTTCAGCCCCTGATTGTACACTTAAGGTGAAAATGTCAAAATCTTCAAAATGAGCATAAGCACAATGAAATTAATGCTGGAATCATCTTCAGGATGCTAGAATACACTAAATACAGCAAAAATTTTGAGTCTACAACGTTTAGTTTAGGTGTGAGAGCCAAAATGAACTTTTTATTGCTTTAAACGCGTTTTCAGCCCCTGATTGTACACTTAAGGTGAAAATGTCAAAATCTTCAAAATGAGCATAAGCACAATGAAATTAATGCTGGAATCATCTTCAGGATGCTAGAATACACTAAATACAGCAAAAATGTTGAGTCTACAACGTTTTGTTTAGGTGTGAGAGCCAAAATGAACTTTTTATGGCTTTAAATGCGTTTTCAGCCTGATTGTGCACTTTAGGTGAAAATGTCAAAATCTTTAAAATGAGCATAAGCACAATGAAATTAATGCTGGAATCATCTTCAGGATGCTAGAATACACTAAATACAGCAAAAATTTTGAGTCTACAACGTTTAGTTTAGGTGTGAGAGCCAAAATGAACTTTTTATTGCTTTAAACGCGTTTTCAGCCTGATTGTGCACTTTAGGTGAAAATGTCAAAATCTTAAAAATGAGCATAAGCACAATGAAATTAATGCTGGAATCATGTTCAGGATGCTAGAATACACTAAATACAGCAACAATTTTGAGTCTACAACGTTTAGTTTAGGTGTGAGAGCCAAAATGAACTTTTTATTGCTTTAAACGCGTTTTCAGCCCCTGATTGTACACTTAAGGTGAAAATGTCAAAATCTTCAAAATGAGCATAAGCACAATGAAATTAATGCTGGAATCATCTTCAGGATGCTAGAATACACTAAATACAGCAAAAAATTTGAGTCTACAACGTTTAGTTTAGGTGTGAGAGCCAAAATGAACTTTTTATTGCTTTAAACGCGTTTTCAGCCTGATTGTGCACTTTAGGTGAAAATGTCAAAATCTTAAAAATGAGCATAAGCACAATGAAATTAATGCTGGAATCATCTTCAGGATGCTAGAATACACTAAATACAGCAACAATTTTGAGTCTACAACGTTTAGTTTAGGTGTGAGAGCCAAAATGAACTTTTTATTGCTTTAAACGCGTTTTCAGCCCCTGATTGTACATTTAAGGTGAAAATGTCAAAATCTTAAAAATGAGCATAAGCACAATGAAATTAATGCTGGAATCATCTTCAGGATGCTAGAATACACTAAAAACAGCAAAAATGTTGAGTCTACAACGTTTTGTTTAGGTGTGAGAGCCAAAATGAACTTTTTATGGCTTTAAATGCGTTTTCAGCCTGATTGTGCACTTTAGGTGAAAATGTCAAAATCTTAAAAATGAGCATAAGCACAATGAAATTAATGCTGGAATCATCTTCAGGATGCTAGAATACACTAAATACAGCAAAAATTTTGAGTCTACAACGTTTAGTTTAGGTGTGAGAGCCAAAATGAACTTTTTATTGCTTTAAACGCGTTTTCAGCCCCTGATTGTACACTTAAGGTGAAAATGTCAAAATCTTCAAAATGAGCATAAGCACAATGAAATTAATGCTGGAATCATCTTCAGGATGCTAGAATACACTAAATACAGCAAAAATTTTGAGTCTACAACGTTTAGTTTAGGTGTGAGAGCCAAAATGAACTTTTTATTGCTTTAAACGCGTTTTCAGCCCCTGATTGTACACTTAAGGTGAAAATGTCAAAATCTTCAAAATGAGCATAAGCACAATGAAATTAATGCTGGAATCATCTTCAGGATGCTAGAATATACTAAATACAGCAAAAATGTTGAGTCTACAACGTTTTGTTTAGGTGTGAGAGCCAAAATGAACTTTTTATGGCTTTAAATGCGTTTTCAGCCTGATTGTGCACTTTAGGTGAAAATGTCAAAATCTTTAAAATGAGCATAAGCACAATGAAATTAATGCTGGAATCATCTTCAGGATGCTAGAATACACTAAATACAGCAAAAATTTTGAGTCTACAACGTTTAGTTTAGGTGTGAGAGCCAAAATGAACTTTTTATTGCTTTAAACGCGTTTTCAGCCTGATTGTGCACTTTAGGTGAAAATGTCAAAATCTTAAAAATGAGCATAAGCACAATGAAATTAATGCTGGAATCATGTTCAGGATGCTAGAATACACTAAATACAGCAACAATTTTGAGTCTACAACGTTTAGTTTAGGTGTGAGAGCCAAAATGAACTTTTTATTGCTTTAAACGCGTTTTCAGCCCCTGATTGTACACTTAAGGTGAAAATGTCAAAATCTTCAAAATGAGCATAAGCACAATGAAATTAATGCTGGAATCATCTTCAGGATGCTAGAATACACTAAATACAGCAAAAAATTTGAGTCTACAACGTTTAGTTTAGGTGTGAGAGCCAAAATGAACTTTTTATTGCTTTAAACGCGTTTTCAGCCTGATTGTGCACTTTAGGTGAAAATGTCAAAATCTTAAAAATGAGCATAAGCACAATGAAATTAATGCTGGAATCATCTTCAGGATGCTAGAATACACTAAATACAGCAAAAATTTTGAGTCTACAACGTTTAGTTTAGGTGTGAGAGCCAAAATGAACTTTTTATTGCTTTAAACGCGTTTTCAGCCCCTGATTGTACATTTAAGGTGAAAATGTCAAAATCTTAAAAATGAGCATAAGCACAATGAAATTAATGCTGGAATCATCTTCAGGATGCTAGAATACACTAAAAACAGCAAAAATGTTGAGTCTACAACGTTTTGTTTAGGTGTGAGAGCCAAAATGAACTTTTTATGGCTTTAAATGCGTTTTCAGCCTGATTGTGCACTTTAGGTGAAAATGTCAAAATCTTCAAAATGAGCATAAGCACAATGAAATTAATGCTGGAATCATCTTCAGGATGCTAGAATACACTAAATACAGCAAAAATTTTGAGTCTACAACGTTTAGTTTAGGTGTGAGAGCCAAAATGAACTTTTTATTGCTTTAAACGCGTTTTCAGCCCCTGATTGTACATTTAAGGTGAAAATGTCAAAATCTTAAAAATGAGCATAAGCACAATGAAATTAATGCTGGAATCATCTTCAGGATGCTAGAATACACTAAAAACAGCAAAAATGTTGAGTCTACAACGTTTTGTTTAGGTGTGAGAGCCAAAATGAACTTTTTATGGCTTTAAATGCGTTTTCAGCCTGATTGTGCACTTTAGGTGAAAATGTCAAAATCTTAAAAATGAGCATAAGCACAATGAAATTAATGCTGGAATCATCTTCAGGATGCTAGAATACACTAAATACAGCAAAAATTTTGAGTCTACAACGTTTAGTTTAGGTGTGAGAGCCAAAATGAACTTTTTATTGCTTTAAACGCGTTTTCAGCCCCTGATTGTACACTTAAGGTGAAAATGTCAAAATCTTCAAAATGAGCATAAGCACAATGAAATTAATGCTGGAATCATCTTCAGGATGCTAGAATACACTAAATACAGCAAAAATTTTGAGTCTACAACGTTTAGTTTAGGTGTGAGAGCCAAAATGAACTTTTTATTGCTTTAAACGCGTTTTCAGCCCCTGATTGTACACTTAAGGTGAAAATGTCAAAATCTTCAAAATGAGCATAAGCACAATGAAATTAATGCTGGAATCATCTTCAGGATGCTAGAATATACTAAATACAGCAAAAATGTTGAGTCTACAACGTTTTGTTTAGGTGTGAGAGCCAAAATGAACTTTTTATGGCTTTAAATGCGTTTTCAGCCTGATTGTGCACTTTAGGTGAAAATGTCAAAATCTTTAAAATGAGCATAAGCACAATGAAATTAATGCTGGAATCATCTTCAGGATGCTAGAATACACTAAATACAGCAAAAATTTTGAGTCTACAACGTTTAGTTTAGGTGTGAGAGCCAAAATGAACTTTTTATTGCTTTAAACGCGTTTTCAGCCTGATTGTGCACTTTAGGTGAAAATGTCAAAATCTTAAAAATGAGCATAAGCACAATGAAATTAATGCTGGAATCATGTTCAGGATGCTAGAATACACTAAATACAGCAACAATTTTGAGTCTACAACGTTTAGTTTAGGTGTGAGAGCCAAAATGAACTTTTTATTGCTTTAAACGCGTTTTCAGCCCCTGATTGTACACTTAAGGTGAAAATGTCAAAATCTTCAAAATGAGCATAAGCACAATGAAATTAATGCTGGAATCATCTTCAGGATGCTAGAATACACTAAATACAGCAAAAAATTTGAGTCTACAACGTTTAGTTTAGGTGTGAGAGCCAAAATGAACTTTTTATTGCTTTAAACGCGTTTTCAGCCTGATTGTGCACTTTAGGTGAAAATGTCAAAATCTTAAAAATGAGCATAAGCACAATGAAATTAATGCTGGAATCATCTTCAGGATGCTAGAATACACTAAATACAGCAAAAATTTTGAGTCTACAACGTTTAGTTTAGGTGTGAGAGCCAAAATGAACTTTTTATTGCTTTAAACGCGTTTTCAGCCCCTGATTGTACATTTAAGGTGAAAATGTCAAAATCTTAAAAATGAGCATAAGCACAATGAAATTAATGCTGGAATCATCTTCAGGATGCTAGAATACACTAAAAACAGCAAAAATGTTGAGTCTACAACGTTTTGTTTAGGTGTGAGAGCCAAAATGAACTTTTTATGGCTTTAAATGCGTTTTCAGCCTGATTGTGCACTTTAGGTGAAAATGTCAAAATCTTCAAAATGAGCATAAGCACAATGAAATTAATGCTGGAATCATCTTCAGGATGCTAGAATACACTAAATACAGCAAAAATTTTGAGTCTACAACGTTTAGTTTAGGTGTGAGAGCCAAAATGAACTTTTTATTGCTTTAAACGCGTTTTCAGCCCCTGATTGTACACTTAAGGTGAAAATGTCAAAATCTTAAAAATGAGCATAAGCACAATGAAATTAATGCTGGAATCATCTTCAGGATGCTAGAATACACTAAATACAGCAAAAATGTTGAGTCTACAACGTTTTGTTTAGGTGTGAGAGCCAAAATGAACTTTTTATGGCTTTAAATGCGTTTTCAGCCTGATTGTGCACTTTAGGTGAAAATGTCAAAATCTTCAAAATGAGCATAAGCACAATGAAATTAATGCTGGAATCATCTTCAGGATGCTAGAATACACTAAATACAGCAACAATTTTGAGTCTACAACGTTTAGTTTAGGTGTGAGAGCCAAAATGAACTTTTTATTGCTTTAAACGCGTTTTCAGCCTGATTGTGCACTTTAGGTGAAAATGTCAAAATCTTAAAAATGAGCATAAGCACAATGAAATTAATGCTGGAATATCTTCAGGATGCTAGAATACACTAAATACAGCAAAAATTTTGAGTCTACAAGGTTTAGTTTAGGTGTGAGAGCCAAAATGAACTTTTTATTGCTTTAAACGCGTTTTCAGCCTGATTGTGCACTTTAGGTGAAAATGTCAAAATCTTAAAAATGAGCATAAGCACAATGAAATTAATGCTGGAATCATGTTCAGGATGCTAGAATACACTAAATACAGCAACAATTTTGAGTCTACAACGTTTAGTTTAGGTGTGAGAGCCAAAATGAACTTTTTATTGCTTTAAACGCGTTTTCAGCCCCTGATTGTACACTTAAGGTGAAAATGTCAAAATCTTCAAAATGAGCATAAGCACAATGAAATTAATGCTGGAATCATCTTCAGGATGCTAGAATACACTAAATACAGCAAAAATTTTGAGTCTACCACGTTTAGTTTAGGTGTGAGAGCCAAAATGAACTTTTTATTGCTTTAAACGCGTTTTCAGCCTGATTGTGCACTTTAGGTCAAAATGTCAAAATCTTAAAAATGAGCATAAGCACAATGAAATTAATGCTGGAATCATGTTCAGGATGCTAGAATACACTAAATACAGCAACAATTTTGAGTCTACAACGTTTAGTTTAGGTGTGAGAGCCAAAATGAACTTTTTATTGCTTTAAACGCGTTTTCAGCCCCTGATTGTACACTTAAGGTGAAAATGTCAAAATCTTAAAAATGAGCATAAGCACAATGAAATTAATGCTGGAATCATCTTCAGGATGCTAGAATACACTAAAAACAGCAAAAATGTTGAGTCTACAACGTTTTGTTTAGGTGTGAGAGCCAAAATGAACTTTTTATGGCTTTAAATGCGTTTTCAGCCTGATTGTGCACTTTAGGTGAAAATGTCAAAATCTTCAAAATGAGCATAAGCACAATGAAATTAATGCTGGAATCATCTTCAGGATGCTAGAATACACTAAATACAGCAACAATTTTGAGTCTACAACGTTTAGTTTAGGTGTGAGAGCCAAAATGAACTTTTTATTGCTTTAAACGCGTTTTCAGCCCCTGATTGTACACTTAAGGTGAAAATGTCAAAATCTTCAAAAAGTGCATAAGCACAATGAAATTAATGCTGGAATCATCTTCAGGATGCTAGAATACACTAAATACAGCAAAAAGTTTGAGTCTACAACGTTTAGTTTAGGTGTGAGAGCCAAAATGAACTTTTTATTGCTTTAAACGCGTTTTCAGCCCCTGATTGTACACTTAAGGTGAAAATGTCAAAATCTTAAAAATGAGCATAAGCACAATGAAATTAATGCTGGAATCATCTTCAGGATGCTAGAATACACTAAATACAGCAAAAATTTTGAGTCTACAAGGTTTAGTTTAGGTGTGAGAGCCAAAATGAACTTTTTATTGCTTTAAACGCGTTTTCAGCCTGATTGTGCACTTTAGGTGAAAATGTCAAAATCTTAAAAATGAGCATAAGCACAATGAAATTAATGCTGGAATCATCTTCAGGATGCTAGAATACACTAAATACAGCAAAAATTTTGAGTCTACAACGTTTAGTTTAGGTGTGAGAGCCAAAATGAACTTTTTATTGATTTAAACGCGTTTTCAGCCCCTGATTGTACACTTAAGGTGAAAATGTCAAAATCTTCAAAATGAGCATAAGCACAATGAAATTAATGCTGGAATCATCTTCAGGATGCTAAAATACACTAAATACAGCAAAAATTTTGAGTCTACAACGTTTAGTTTAGGTGTGAGAGCCAAAATGAACTTTTTATTGCTTTAAACGCGTTTTCAGCCTGATTGTGCACTTTAGGTGAAAATGTCAAAATCTTAAAAATGAGCATTAGCACAATGAAATTAATGCTGGAATATCTTCAGGATGCTAGAATACACTAAATACAGCAAACATTTTGAGTCTACAAGGTTTAGTTTAGGTGTGAGAGCCAAAATGAACTTTTTATTGCTTTAAACGCGTTTTCAGCCCCTGATTGTACACTTAAGGTGAAAATGTCAAAATCTTAAAAATGAGCATAAGCACAATGAAATTAATGCTGGAATCATCTTCAGGATGCTAGAATACACTAAATACAGCAAAAATTTTGAGTCTACAAGGTTTAGTTTAGGTGTGAGAGCCAAAATGAACTTTTTATGGCTTTAAATGCGTTTTCAGCCTGATTGTGCACTTTAGGTGAAAATGTCAAAATCTTAAAAATGAGCATAAGCACAATGAAATTAATGCTGGAATCATCTTCAGGATGCTAGAATACACTAAATACAGCAAAAATTTTGAGTCTACAACGTTTAGTTTAGGTGTGAGAGCCAAAATGAACTTTTTATTGCTTTAAACGCGTTTTCAGCCCCTGATTGTACACTTAAGGTGAAAATGTCAAAATCTTCAAAATGAGCATAAGCACAATGAAATTAATGCTGGAATCATCTTCAGGATGCTAGAATACACTAAATACAGCAAAAATTTTGAGTCTACAACGTTTAGTTTAGGTGTGAGAGCCAAAATGAACTTTTTATTGCTTTAAACGCGTTTTCAGCCCCTGATTGTACACTTAAGGTGAAAATGTCAAAATCTTCAAAATGAGCATAAGCACAATGAAATTAATGCTGGAATCATCTTCAGGATGCTAGAATACACTAAATACAGCAAAAATGTTGAGTCTACAACGTTTTGTTTAGGTGTGAGAGCCAAAATGAACTTTTTATGGCTTTAAATGCGTTTTCAGCCTGATTGTGCACTTTAGGTGAAAATGTCAAAATCTTTAAAATGAGCATAAGCACAATGAAATTAATGCTGGAATCATCTTCAGGATGCTAGAATACACTAAATACAGCAAAAATTTTGAGTCTACAACGTTTAGTTTAGGTGTGAGAGCCAAAATGAACTTTTTATTGCTTTAAACGCGTTTTCAGCCTGATTGTGCACTTTAGGTGAAAATGTCAAAATCTTAAAAATGAGCATAAGCACAATGAAATTAATGCTGGAATCATGTTCAGGATGCTAGAATACACTAAATACAGCAACAATTTTGAGTCTACAACGTTTAGTTTAGGTGTGAGAGCCAAAATGAACTTTTTATTGCTTTAAACGCGTTTTCAGCCCCTGATTGTACACTTAAGGTGAAAATGTCAAAATCTTCAAAATGAGCATAAGCACAATGAAATTAATGCTGGAATCATCTTCAGGATGCTAGAATACACTAAATACAGCAAAAAATTTGAGTCTACAACGTTTAGTTTAGGTGTGAGAGCCAAAATGAACTTTTTATTGCTTTAAACGCGTTTTCAGCCTGATTGTGCACTTTAGGTGAAAATGTCAAAATCTTAAAAATGAGCATAAGCACAATGAAATTAATGCTGGAATCATCTTCAGGATGCTAGAATACACTAAATACAGCAAAAATTTTGAGTCTACAACGTTTAGTTTAGGTGTGAGAGCCAAAATGAACTTTTTATTGCTTTAAACGCGTTTTCAGCCCCTGATTGTACATTTAAGGTGAAAATGTCAAAATCTTAAAAATGAGCATAAGCACAATGAAATTAATGCTGGAATCATCTTCAGGATGCTAGAATACACTAAAAACAGCAAAAATGTTGAGTCTACAACGTTTTGTTTAGGTGTGAGAGCCAAAATGAACTTTTTATGGCTTTAAATGCGTTTTCAGCCTGATTGTGCACTTTAGGTGAAAATGTCAAAATCTTAAAAATGAGCATAAGCACAATGAAATTAATGCTGGAATCATCTTCAGGATGCTAGAATACACTAAATACAGCAAAAATTTTGAGTCTACAACGTTTAGTTTAGGTGTGAGAGCCAAAATGAACTTTTTATTGCTTTAAACGCGTTTTCAGCCCCTGATTGTACACTTAAGGTGAAAATGTCAAAATCTTCAAAATGAGCATAAGCACAATGAAATTAATGCTGGAATCATCTTCAGGATGCTAGAATACACTAAATACAGCAAAAATTTTGAGTCTACAACGTTTAGTTTAGGTGTGAGAGCCAAAATGAACTTTTTATTGCTTTAAACGCGTTTTCAGCCCCTGATTGTACACTTAAGGTGAAAATGTCAAAATCTTCAAAATGAGCATAAGCACAATGAAATTAATGCTGGAATCATCTTCAGGATGCTAGAATATACTAAATACAGCAAAAATGTTGAGTCTACAACGTTTTGTTTAGGTGTGAGAGCCAAAATGAACTTTTTATGGCTTTAAATGCGTTTTCAGCCTGATTGTGCACTTTAGGTGAAAATGTCAAAATCTTTAAAATGAGCATAAGCACAATGAAATTAATGCTGGAATCATCTTCAGGATGCTAGAATACACTAAATACAGCAAAAATTTTGAGTCTACAACGTTTAGTTTAGGTGTGAGAGCCAAAATGAACTTTTTATTGCTTTAAACGCGTTTTCAGCCTGATTGTGCACTTTAGGTGAAAATGTCAAAATCTTAAAAATGAGCATAAGCACAATGAAATTAATGCTGGAATCATGTTCAGGATGCTAGAATACACTAAATACAGCAACAATTTTGAGTCTACAACGTTTAGTTTAGGTGTGAGAGCCAAAATGAACTTTTTATTGCTTTAAACGCGTTTTCAGCCCCTGATTGTACACTTAAGGTGAAAATGTCAAAATCTTCAAAATGAGCATAAGCACAATGAAATTAATGCTGGAATCATCTTCAGGATGCTAGAATACACTAAATACAGCAAAAAATTTGAGTCTACAACGTTTAGTTTAGGTGTGAGAGCCAAAATGAACTTTTTATTGCTTTAAACGCGTTTTCAGCCTGATTGTGCACTTTAGGTGAAAATGTCAAAATCTTAAAAATGAGCATAAGCACAATGAAATTAATGCTGGAATCATCTTCAGGATGCTAGAATACACTAAATACAGCAAAAATTTTGAGTCTACAACGTTTAGTTTAGGTGTGAGAGCCAAAATGAACTTTTTATTGCTTTAAACGCGTTTTCAGCCCCTGATTGTACATTTAAGGTGAAAATGTCAAAATCTTAAAAATGAGCATAAGCACAATGAAATTAATGCTGGAATCATCTTCAGGATGCTAGAATACACTAAAAACAGCAAAAATGTTGAGTCTACAACGTTTTGTTTAGGTGTGAGAGCCAAAATGAACTTTTTATGGCTTTAAATGCGTTTTCAGCCTGATTGTGCACTTTAGGTGAAAATGTCAAAATCTTCAAAATGAGCATAAGCACAATGAAATTAATGCTGGAATCATCTTCAGGATGCTAGAATACACTAAATACAGCAAAAATTTTGAGTCTACAACGTTTAGTTTAGGTGTGAGAGCCAAAATGAACTTTTTATTGCTTTAAACGCGTTTTCAGCCCCTGATTGTACACTTAAGGTGAAAATGTCAAAATCTTAAAAATGAGCATAAGCACAATGAAATTAATGCTGGAATCATCTTCAGGATGCTAGAATACACTAAATACAGCAAAAATGTTGAGTCTACAACGTTTTGTTTAGGTGTGAGAGCCAAAATGAACTTTTTATGGCTTTAAATGCGTTTTCAGCCTGATTGTGCACTTTAGGTGAAAATGTCAAAATCTTCAAAATGAGCATAAGCACAATGAAATTAATGCTGGAATCATCTTCAGGATGCTAGAATACACTAAATACAGCAACAATTTTGAGTCTACAACGTTTAGTTTAGGTGTGAGAGCCAAAATGAACTTTTTATTGCTTTAAACGCGTTTTCAGCCTGATTGTGCACTTTAGGTGAAAATGTCAAAATCTTAAAAATGAGCATAAGCACAATGAAATTAATGCTGGAATATCTTCAGGATGCTAGAATACACTAAATACAGCAAAAATTTTGAGTCTACAAGGTTTAGTTTAGGTGTGAGAGCCAAAATGAACTTTTTATTGCTTTAAACGCGTTTTCAGCCCCTGATTGTACACTTAAGGTGAAAATGTCAAAATCTTCAAAATGAGCATAAGCACAATGAAATTAATGCTGGAATCATCTTCAGGATGCTAGAATACACTAAATACAGCAAAAATGTTGAGTCTACAACGTTTTGTTTAGGTGTGAGAGCCAAAATGAACTTTTTATGGCTTTAAATGCGTTTTCAGCCTGATTGTGCACTTTAGGTGAAAATGTCAAAATCTTCAAAATGAGCATAAGCACAATGAAATTAATGCTGGAATCATCTTCAGGATGCTAGAATACACTAAATACAGCAAAAATTTTGAGTCTACAACGTTTAGTTTAGGTGTGAGAGCCAAAATGAACTTTTTATTGCTTTAAACGCGTTTTCAGCCTGATTGTGCACTTTAGGTGAAAATGTCAAAATCTTAAAAATGAGCATAAGCACAATGAAATTAATGCTGGAATCATGTTCAGGATGCTAGAATACACTAAATACAGCAACAATTTTGAGTCTACAACGTTTAGTTTAGGTGTGAGAGCCAAAATGAACTTTTTATTGCTTTAAACGCGTTTTCAGCCCCTGATTGTACACTTAAGGTGAAAATGTCAAAATCTTCAAAATGAGCATAAGCACAATGAAATTAATGCTGGAATCATCTTCAGGATGCTAGAATACACTAAATACAGCAAAAATTTTGAGTCTACAACGTTTAGTTTAGGTGTGAGAGCCAAAATGAACTTTTTATTGCTTTAAACGCGTTTTCAGCCTGATTGTGCACTTTAGGTGAAAATGTCAAAATCTTAAAAATGAGCATAAGCACAATGAAATTAATGCTGGAATCATGTTCAGGATGCTAGAATACACTAAATACAGCAACAATTTTGAGTCTACAACGTTTAGTTTAGGTGTGAGAGCCAAAATGAACTTTTTATTGCTTTAAACGCGTTTTCAGCCCCTGATTGTACACTTAAGGTGAAAATGTCAAAATCTTCAAAATGAGCATAAGCACAATGAAATTAATGCTGGAATCATCTTCAGGATGCTAGAATACACTAAATACAGCAAAAATTTTGAGTCTACAACGTTTAGTTTAGGTGTGAGAGCCAAAATGAACTTTTTATTGCTTTAAACGCGTTTTCAGCCTGATTGTGCACTTTAGGTGAAAATGTCAAAATCTTAAAAATGAGCATAAGCACAATGAAATTAATGCTGGAATCATGTTCAGGATGCTAGAATACACTAAATACAGCAACAATTTTGAGTCTACAACGTTTAGTTTAGGTGTGAGAGCCAAAATGAACTTTTTATTGCTTTAAATGCGTTTTCAGCCCCTGATTGTACACTTAAGGTGAAAATGTCAAAATCTTAAAAATGAGCATAAGCACAATGAAATTAATGCTGGAATCATCTTCAGGATGCTAGATTACACTAAAAACAGCAAAAATGTTGAGTCTACAACGTTTTGTTTAGGTGTGAGAGCCAAAATGAACTTTTTATGGCTTTAAATGCGTTTTCAGCCTGATTGTGCACTTTAGGTGAAAATGTCAAAATCTTCAAAATGAGCATAAGCACAATGAAATTAATGCTGGAATCATCTTCAGGATGCTAGAATACACTAAATACAGCAAAAATTTTGAGTCTACAACGTTTAGTTTAGGTGTGAGAGCCAAAATGAACTTTTTATTGCTTTAAACGCGTTTTCAGCCCCTGATTGTACACTTAAGGTGAAAATGTCAAAATCTTAAAAATGAGCATAAGCACAATGAAATTAATGCTGGAATCATCTTCAGGATGCTAGAATACACTAAATACAGCAAAAATGTTGAGTCTACAACGTTTTGTTTAGGTGTGAGAGCCAAAATGACCTTTTTATGGCTTTAAATGCGTTTTCAGCCTGATTGTGCACTTTAGGTGAAAATGTCAAAATCTTCAAAATGAGCATAAGCACAATGAAATTAATGCTGGAATCATTTTCAGGATGCTAGAATACACTAAATACAGCAACAATTTTGAGTCTACAACGTTTAGTTTAGGTGTGAGAGCCAAAATGAACTTTTTATTGCTTTAAACGCGTTTTCAGCCCCTGATTGTACACTTAAGGTGAAAATGTCAAAATCTTCAAAATGAGCATAAGCACAATGAAATTAATGCTGGAATCATCTTCAGGATGCTAGAATACACTAAATACAGCAAAAAGTTTGAGTCTACAACGTTTAGTTTAGGTGTGAGAGCCAAAATGAACTTTTTATTGCTTTAAACGCGTTTTCAGCCCCTGATTGTACACTTAAGGTGAAAATGTCAAAATCTTAAAAATGAGCATAAGCACAATGAAATTAATGCTGGAATCATCTTCAGGATGCTAGAATACACTAAATACAGCAAAAATTTTGAGTCTACAAGGTTTAGTTTAGGTGTGAGAGCCAAAATGAACTTTTTCTTGCTTTAAACGCGTTTTCAGCCTGATTGTGCACTTTAGGTGAAAATGTCAAAATCTTAAAAATGAGCATAAGCACAATGAAATTAATGCTGGAATCATCTTCAGGATGCTAGAATACACTAAATACAGCAAAAATTTTGAGTCTACAACGTTTAGTTTAGGTGTGAGAGCCAAAATGAACTTTTTATTGCTTTAAACGCGTTTTCAGCCCCTGATTGTACACTTAAGGTGAAAATGTCAAAATCTTCAAAATGAGCATAAGCACAATGAAATTAATGCTGGAATCATCTTCAGGATGCTAGAATACACTAAATACAGCAAAAATTTTGAGTCTACAACGTTTAGTTTAGGTGTGAGAGCCAAAATGAACTTTTTATTGCTTTAAACGCGTTTTCAGCCTGATTGTGCACTTTAGGTGAAAATGTCAAAATCTTAAAAATGAGCATAAGCACAATGAAATTAATGCTGGAATATCTTCAGGATGCTAGAATACACTAAATACAGCAAAAATTTTGAGTCTACAAGGTTTAGTTTAGGTGTGAGAGCCAAAATGAACTTTTTATTGCTTTAAACGCGTTTTCAGCCCCTGATTGTACACTTAAGGTGAAAATGTCAAAATCTTCAAAATGAGCATAAGCACAATGAAATTAATGCTGGAATCATCTTCAGGATGCTAGAATACACTAAATACAGCAAAAATGTTGAGACTACAACGTTTTGTTTAGGTGTGAGAGCCAAAATGAACTTTTTATGGCTTTAAATGCGTTTTCAGCCTGATTGTGCACTTTAGGTGAAAATGTCAAAATCTTCAAAATGAGCATAAGCACAATGAAATTAATGCTGGAATCATCTTCAGGATGCTAGAATACACTAAATACAGCAAAAATTTTGAGTCTACAACGTTTAGTTTAGGTGTGAGAGCCAAAATGAACTTTTTATTGCTTTAAACGCGTTTTCAGCCTGATTGTGCACTTTAGGTGAAAATGTCAAAATCTTAAAAATGAGCATAAGCACAATGAAATTAATGCTGGAATCATGTTCAGGATGCTAGAATACACTAAATACAGCAACAATTTTGAGTCTACAACGTTTAGTTTAGGTGTGAGAGCCAAAATGAACTTTTTATTGCTTTAAACGCGTTTTCAGCCCCTGATTGTACACTTAAGGTGAAAATGTCAAAATCTTCAAAATGAGCATAAGCACAATGAAATTAATGCTGGAATCATCTTCAGGATGCTAGAATACACTAAATACAGCAAAAAATTTGAGTCTACAACGTTTAGTTTAGGTGTGAGAGCCAAAATGAACTTTTTATTGCTTTAAACGCGTTTTCAGCCTGATTGTGCACTTTAGGTGAAAATGTCAAAATCTTAAAAATGAGCATAAGCACAATGAAATTAATGCTGGAATCATCTTCAGGATGCTAGAATACACTAAATACAGCAAAAATTTTGAGTCTACAACGTTTAGTTTAGGTGTGAGAGCCAAAATGAACTTTTTATTGCTTTAAACGCGTTTTCAGCCCCTGATTGTACATTTAAGGTGAAAATGTCAAAATCTTAAAAATGAGCATAAGCACAATGAAATTAATGCTGGAATCATCTTCAGGATGCTAGAATACACTAAAAACAGCAAAAATGTTGAGTCTACAACGTTTTGTTTAGGTGTGAGAGCCAAAATGAACTTTTTATGGCTTTAAATGCGTTTTCAGCCTGATTGTGCACTTTAGGTGAAAATGTCAAAATCTTCAAAATGAGCATAAGCACAATGAAATTAATGCTGGAATCATCTTCAGGATGCTAGAATACACTAAATACAGCAAAAATTTTGAGTCTACAACGTTTAGTTTAGGTGTGAGAGCCAAAATGAACTTTTTATTGCTTTAAACGCGTTTTCAGCCCCTGATTGTACACTTAAGGTGAAAATGTCAAAATCTTAAAAATGAGCATAAGCACAATGAAATTAATGCTGGAATCATCTTCAGGATGCTAGAATACACTAAATACAGCAAAAATGTTGAGTCTACAACGTTTTGTTTAGGTGTGAGAGCCAAAATGAACTTTTTATGGCTTTAAATGCGTTTTCAGCCTGATTGTGCACTTTAGGTGAAAATGTCAAAATCTTCAAAATGAGCATAAGCACAATGAAATTAATGCTGGAATCATCTTCAGGATGCTAGAATACACTAAATACAGCAAAAATTTTGAGTCTACAACGTTTAGTTTAGGTGTGAGAGCCAAAATGAACTTTTTATTGCTTTAAACGCGTTTTCAGCCTGATTGTGCACTTTAGGTGAAAATGTCAAAATCTTAAAAATGAGCATAAGCACAATGAAATTAATGCTGGAATCATCTCCAGGATGCTAGAATACACTAAATACAGCAAAAATTTTGAGTCTACAACGTTTAGTTTAGGTGTGAGAGCCAAAATGAACTTTTTATTGCTTTAAACGCGTTTTCAGCCCCTGATTGTACACTTAAGGTGAAAATGTCAAAATCTTAAAAATGAGCATAAGCACAATGAAATTAATGCTGGAATCATCTTCAGGATGCTAGAATACACTAAATACAGCAAAAATGTTGAGTCTACAACGTTTTGTTTAGGTGTGAGAGCCAAAATGAACTTTTTATGGCTTTAAATGCGTTTTCAGCCTGATTGTGCACTTTAGGTGAAAATGTCAAAATCTTCAAAATGAGCATAAGCACAATGAAATTAATGCTGGAATCATCTTCAGGATGCTAGAATACACTAAATACAGCAAAAATTTTGAGTCTACAACGTTTAGTTTAGGTGTGAGAGCCAAAATGAACTTTTTATTGCTTTAAACGCGTTTTCAGCCCCTGATTGTACACTTAAGGTGAAAATGTCAAAATCTTCAAAATGAGCATAAGCACAATGAAATTAATGCTGGAATCATCTTCAGGATGCTAGAATACACTAAATACAGCAAAAATTTTGAGTCTACAACGTTTAGTTTAGGTGTGAGAGCCAAAATGAACTTTTTATTGCTTTAAACGCGTTTTCAGCCTGATTGTGCACTTTAGGTGAAAATGTCAAAATCTTAAAAATGAGCATAAGCACAATGAAATTAATGCTGGAATCATCTTCAGGATGCTAGAATACACTAAATACAGCAAAAATTTTGAGTCTACAACGTTTAGTTTAGGTGTGAGAGCCAAAATGAACTTTTTATTGCTTTAAACGCGTTTTCAGCCCCTGATTGTACACTTAAGGTGAAAATGTCAAAATCTTCAAAATGAGCATAAGCACAATGAAATTAATGCTGGAATCATCTTCAGGATGCTAGAATACACTAAATACAGCAAAAATGTTGAGTCTACAACGTTTTGTTTAGGTGTGAGAGCCAAAATGAACTTTTTATGGCTTTAAATGCGTTTTCAGCCTGATTGTGCACTTTAGGTGAAAATGTCAAAATCTTCAAAATGAGCATAAGCACAATGAAATTAATGCTGGAATCATCTTCAGGATGCTAGAATACACTAAATACAGCAAAAATTTTGAGTCTACAACGTTTAGTTTAGGTGTGAGAGCCAAAATGAACTTTTTATTGCTTTAAACGCGTTTTCAGCCTGATTGTGCACTTTAGGTGAAAATGTCAAAATCTTAAAAATGAGCATAAGCACAATGAAATTAATGCTGGAATCATGTTCAGGATGCTAGAATACACTAAATACAGCAACAATTTTGAGTCTACAACGTTTAGTTTAGGTGTGAGAGCCAAAATGAACTTTTTATTGCTTTAAACGCGTTTTCAGCCCCTGATTGTACACTTAAGGTGAAAATGTCAAAATCTTCAAAATGAGCATAAGCACAATGAAATTAATGCTGGAATCATCTTCAGGATGCTAGAATACACTAAATACAGCAAAAAATTTGAGTCTACAACGTTTAGTTTAGGTGTGAGAGCCAAAATGAACTTTTTATTGCTTTAAACGCATTTCAGCCTGATTGTGCACTTTAGGTGAAAATGTCAAAATCTTAAAAATGAGCATAAGCACAATGAAATTAATGCTGGAATCATCTTCAGGATGCTAGAATACACTAAATACAGCAAAAATTTTGAGTCTACAACGTTTAGTTTAGGTGTGAGAGCCAAAATGAACTTTTTATTGCTTTAAACGCGTTTTCAGCCCCTGATTGTACATTTAAGGTGAAAATGTCAAAATCTTAAAAATGAGCATAAGCACAATGAAATTAATGCTGGAATCATCTTCAGGATGCTAGAATACACTAAAAACAGCAAAAATGTTGAGTCTACAACGTTTTGTTTAGGTGTGAGAGCCAAAATGAACTTTTTATGGCTTTAAATGCGTTTTCAGCCTGATTGTGCACTTTAGGTGAAAATGTCAAAATCTTCAAAATGAGCATAAGCACAATGAAATTAATGCTGGAATCATCTTCAGGATGCTAGAATACACTAAATACAGCAAAAATTTTGAGTCTACAACGTTTAGTTTAGGTGTGAGAGCCAAAATGAACTTTTTATTGCTTTAAACGCGTTTTCAGCCCCTGATTGTACACTTAAGGTGAAAATGTCAAAATCTTAAAAATGAGCATAAGCACAATGAAATTAATGCTGGAATCATCTTCAGGATGCTAGAATACACTAAATACAGCAAAAATGTTGAGTCTACAACGTTTTGTTTAGGTGTGAGAGCCAAAATGAACTTTTTATGGCTTTAAATGCGTTTTCAGCCTGATTGTGCACTTTAGGTGAAAATGTCAAAATCTTAAAAATGAGCATAAGCACAATGAAATTAATGCTGGAATCATGTTCAGGATGCTAGAATACACTAAATACAGCAACAATTTTGAGTCTACAACGTTTAGTTTAGGTGTGAGAGCCAAAATGAACTTTTTATTGCTTTAAACGCGTTTTCAGCCTGATTGTGCACTTTAGGTGAAAATGTCAAAATCTTAAAAATGAGCATAAGCACAATGAAATTAATGCTGGAATATCTTCAGGATGCTAGAATACACTAAATACAGCAAAAATTTTGAGTCTACAAGGTTTAGTTTAGGTGTGAGAGCCAAAATGAACTTTTTATTGCTTTAAACGCGTTTTCAGCCCCTGATTGTACACTTAAGGTGAAAATGTCAAAATCTTCAAAATGAGCATAAGCACAATGAAATTAATGCTGGAATCATCTTCAGGATGCTAGAATACACTAAATACAGCAAAAATGTTGAGTCTACAACGTTTTGTTTAGGTGTGAGAGCCAAAATGAACTTTTTATGGCTTTAAATGCGTTTTCAGCCTGATTGTGCACTTTAGGTGAAAATGTCAAAATCTTCAAAATGAGCATAAGCACAATGAAATTAATGCTGGAATCATCTTCAGGATGCTAGAATACACTAAATACAGCAAAAATTTTGAGTCTACAACGTTTAGTTTAGGTGTGAGAGCCAAAATGAACTTTTTATTGCTTTAAACGCGTTTTCAGCCTGATTGTGCACTTTAGGTGAAAATGTCAAAATCTTAAAAATGAGCATAAGCACAATGAAATTAATGCTGGAATCATGTTCAGGATGCTAGAATACACTAAATACAGCAACAATTTTGAGTCTACAACGTTTAGTTTAGGTGTGAGAGCCAAAATGAACTTTTTATTGCTTTAAACGCGTTTTCAGCCCCTGATTGTACACTTAAGGTGAAAATGTCAAAATCTTCAAAATGAGCATAAGCACAATGAAATTAATGCTGGAATCATCTTCAGGATGCTAGAATACACTATATACAGCAAAAATTTTGAGTCTACAACGTTTAGTTTAGGTGTGAGAGCCAAAATGAACTTTTTATTGCTTTAAACGCGTTTTCAGCCTGATTGTGCACTTTAGGTGAAAATGTCAAAATCTTAAAAATGAGCATAAGCACAATGAAATTAATGCTGGAATCATGTTCAGGATGCTAGAATACACTAAATACAGCAAAATTTTTGAGTCTACAACGTTTAGTTTAGGTGTGAGAGCCAAAATGAACTTTTTATTGCTTTAAACGCGTTTTCAGCCCCTGATTGTACACTTAAGGTGAAAATGTCAAAATCTTAAAAATGAGCATAAGCACAATGAAATTAATGCTGGAATCATCTTCAGGATGCTAGAATACACTAAATACAGCAAAAATGTTGAGTCTACAACGTTTTGTTTAGGTGTGAGAGCCAAAATGAACTTTTTATGGCTTTAAATGCGTTTTCAGCCTGATTGTGCACTTTAGGTGAAAATGTCAAAATCTTCAAAATGAGCATAAGCACAATGAAATTAATGCTGGAATCATCTTCAGGATGCTAGAATACACTAAATACAGCAACAATTTTGAGTCTACAACGTTTAGTTTAGGTGTGAGAGCCAAAATGAACTTTTTATTGCTTTAAACGCGTTTTCAGCCCCTGATTGTACACTTAAGGTGAAAATGTCAAAATCTTCAAAATGAGCATAAGCACAATGAAATTAATGCTGGAATCATCTTCAGGATGCTAGAATACACTAAATACAGCAAAAAGTTTGAGTCTACAACGTTTAGTTTAGGTGTGAGAGCCAAAATGAACTTTTTATTGCTTTAAACGCGTTTTCAGCCCCTGATTGTACACTTAAGGTGAAAATGTCAAAATCTTAAAAATGAGCATAAGCACAATGAAATTAATGCTGGAATCATCTTCAGGATGCTAGAATACACTAAATACAGCAAAAATTTTGAGTCTACAAGGTTTAGTTTAGGTGTGAGAGCCAAAATGAACTTTTTATTGCTTTAAACGCGTTTTCAGCCTGATTGTGCACTTTAGGTGAAAATGTCAAAATCTTAAAAATGAGCATAAGCACAATGAAATTAATGCTGGAATCATCTTCAGGATGCTAGAATACACTAAATACAGCAAAAATTTTGAGTCTACAACGTTTAGTTTAGGTGTGAGAGCCAAAATGAACTTTTTATTGCTTTAAACGCGTTTTCAGCCCCTGATTGTACACTTAAGGTGAAAATGTCAAAATCTTCAAAATGAGCATAAGCACAATGAAATTAATGCTGGAATCATCTTCAGGATGCTAGAATACACTAAATACAGCAAAAATTTTGAGTCTACAACGTTTAGTTTAGGTGTGAGAGCCAAAATGAACTTTTTATTGCTTTAAACGCGTTTTCAGCCTGATTGTGCACTTTAGGTGAAAATGTCAAAATCTTAAAAATGAGCATAAGCACAATGAAATTAATGCTGGAATATCTTCAGGATGCTAGAATACACTAAATACAGCAAAAAATTTGAGTCTACAAGGTTTAGTTTAGGTGTGAGAGCCAAAATGAACTTTTTATTGCTTTAAACGCGTTTTCAGCCCCTGATTGTACACTTAAGGTGAAAATGTCAAAATCTTCAAAATGAGCATAAGCACAATGAAATTAATGCTGGAATCATCTTCAGGATGCTAGAATACACTAAATACAGCAAAAATGTTGAGTCTACAACGTTTTGTTTAGGTGTGAGAGCCAAAATGAACTTTTTATGGCTTTAAATGCGTTTTCAGCCTGATTGTGCACTTTAGGTGAAAATGTCAAAATCTTCAAAATGAGCATAAGCACAATGAAATTAATGCTGGAATCATCTTCAGGATGCTAGAATACACTAAATACAGCAAAAATTTTGAGTCTACAACGTTTAGTTTAGGTGTGAGAGCCAAAATGAACTTTTTATTGCTTTAAACGCGTTTTCAGCCTGATTGTGCACTTTAGGTGAAAATGTCAAAATCTTAAAAATGAGCATAAGCACAATGAAATTAATGCTGGAATCATGTTCAGGATGCTAGAATACACTAAATACAGCAACAATTTTGAGTCTACAACGTTTAGTTTAGGTGTGAGAGCCAAAATGAACTTTTTATTGCTTTAAACGCGTTTTCAGCCCCTGATTGTACACTTAAGGTGAAAATGTCAAAATCTTCAAAATGAGCATAAGCACAATGAAATTAATGCTGGAATCATCTTCAGGATGCTAGAATACACTAAATACAGCAAAAAAATTGAGTCTACAACGTTTAGTTTAGGTGTGAGAGCCAAAATGAACTTTTTATTGCTTTAAACGCGTTTTCAGCCTGATTGTGCACTTTAGGTGAAAATGTCAAAATCTTAAAAATGAGCATAAGCACAATGAAATTAATGCTGGAATCATCTTCAGGATGCTAGAATACACTAAATACAGCAAAAATTTTGAGTCTACAACGTTTAGTTTAGGTGTGAGAGCCAAAATGAACTTTTTATTGCTTTAAACGCGTTTTCAGCCCCTGATTGTACATTTAAGGTGAAAATGTCAAAATCTTAAAAATGAGCATAAGCACAATGAAATTAATGCTGGAATCATCTTCAGGATGCTAGAATACACTAAAAACAGCAAAAATGTTGAGTCTACAACGTTTTGTTTAGGTGTGAGAGCCAAAATGAACTTTTTATGGCTTTAAATGCGTTTTCAGCCTGATTGTGCACTTAAGGTGAAAATGTCAAAATCTTCAAAATGAGCATAAGCACAATGAAATTAATGCTGGAATCATCTTCAGGATGCTAGAATACACTAAATACAGCAAAAATTTTGAGTCTACAACGTTTAGTTTAGGTGTGAGAGCCAAAATGAACTTTTTATTGCTTTAAACGCGTTTTCAGCCCCTGATTGTACACTTAAGGTGAAAATGTCAAAATCTTAAAAATGAGCATAAGCACAATGAAATTAATGCTGGAATCATCTTCAGGATGCTAGAATACACTAAATACAGCAAAAATGTTGAGTCTACAACGTTTTGTTTAGGTGTGAGAGCCAAAATGAACTTTTTATGGCTTTAAATGCGTTTTCAGCCTGATTGTGCACTTTAGGTGAAAATGTCAAAATCTTCAAAATGAGCATAAGCACAATGAAATTAATGCTGGAATCATCTTCAGGATGCTAGAATACACTAAATACAGCAAAAATTTTGAGTCTACAACGTTTAGTTTAGGTGTGAGAGCCAAAATGAACTTTTTATTGCTTTAAACGCGTTTTCAGCCTGATTGTGCACTTTAGGTGAAAATGTCAAAATCTTAAAAATGAGCATAAGCACAATGAAATTAATGCTGGAATCATCTCCAGGATGCTAGAATACACTAAATACAGCAAAAATTTTGAGTCTACAACGTTTAGTTTAGGTGTGAGAGCCAAAATGAACTTTTTATTGCTTTAAACGCGTTTTCAGCCCCTGATTGTACACTTAAGGTGAAAATGTCAAAATCTTAAAAATGAGCATAAGCACAATGAAATTAATGCTGGAATCATCTTCAGGATGCTAGAATACACTAAATACAGCAAAAATGTTGAGTCTACAACGTTTTGTTTAGTTGTGAGAGCCAAAATGAACTTTTTATGGCTTTAAATGCGTTTTCAGCCTGATTGTGCACTTTAGGTGAAAATGTCAAAATCTTCAAAATGAGCATAAGCACAATGAAATTAATGCTGGAATCATCTTCAGGATGCTAGAATACACTAAATACAGCAAAAATTTTGAGTCTACAACGTTTAGTTTAGGTGTGAGAGCCAAAATGAACTTTTTATTGCTTTAAACGCGTTTTCAGCCCCTGATTGTACACTTAAGGTGAAAATGTCAAAATCTTCAAAATGAGCATAAGCACAATGAAATTAATGCTGGAATCATCTTCAGGATGCTAGAATACACTAAATACAGCAAAAATTTTGAGTCTACAACGTTTAGTTTAGGTGTGAGAGCCAAAATGAACTTTTTATTGCTTTAAACGCGTTTTCAGCCTGATTGTGCACTTTAGGTGAAAATGTCAAAATCTTAAAAATGAGCATAAGCACAATGAAATTAATGCTGGAATCATCTTCAGGATGCTAGAATACACTAAATACAGCAAAAATTTTGAGTCTACAACGTTTAGTTTAGGTGTGAGAGCCAAAATGAACTTTTTATTGCTTTAAACGCGTTTTCAGCCCCTGATTGTACACTTAAGGTGAAAATGTCAAAATCTTCAAAATGAGCATAAGCACAATGAAATTAATGCTGGAATCATCTTCAGGATGCTAGAATACACTAAATACAGCAAAAATGTTGAGTCTACAACGTTTTGTTTAGGTGTGAGAGCCAAAATGAACTTTTTATGGCTTTAAATGCGTTTTCAGCCTGATTGTGCACTTTAGGTGAAAATGTCAAAATCTTCAAAATGAGCATAAGCACAATGAAATTAATGCTGGAATCATCTTCAGGATGCTAGAATACACTAAATACAGCAAAAATTTTGAGTCTACAACGTTTAGTTTAGGTGTGAGAGCCAAAATGAACTTTTTATTGCTTTAAACGCGTTTTCAGCCTGATTGTGCACTTTAGGTGAAAATGTCAAAATCTTAAAAATGAGCATAAGCACAATGAAATTAATGCTGGAATCATGTTCAGGATGCTAGAATACACTAAATACAGCAACAATTTTGAGTCTACAACGTTTAGTTTAGGTGTGAGAGCCAAAATGAACTTTTTATTGCTTTAAACGCGTTTTCAGCCCCTGATTGTACACTTAAGGTGAAAATGTCAAAATCTTCAAAATGAGCATAAGCACAATGAAATTAATGCTGGAATCATCTTCAGGATGCTAGAATACACTAAATACAGCAAAAATTTTGAGTCTACAACGTTTAGTTTAGGTGTGAGAGCCAAAATGAACTTTTTATTGCTTTAAACGCGTTTTCAGCCTGATTGTGCACTTTAGGTGAAAATGTCAAAATCTTAAAAATGAGCATAAGCACAATGAAATTAATGCTGGAATCATCTTCAGGATGCTAGAATACACTAAATACAGCAAAAATTTTGAGTCTACAACGTTTAGTTTAGGTGTGAGAGCCAAAATGAACTTTTTATTGCTTTAAACGCGTTTTCAGCCCCTGATTGTACATTTAAGGTGAAAATGTCAAAATCTTAAAAATGAGCATAAGCACAATGAAATTAATGCTGGAATCATCTTCAGGATGCTAGAATACACTAAAAACAGCAAAAATGTTGAGTCTACAACGTTTTGTTTAGGTGTGAGAGCCAAAATGAACTTTTTATGGCTTTAAATGCGTTTTCAGCCTGATTGTGCACTTTAGGTGAAAATGTCAAAATCTTCAAAATGAGCATAAGCACAATGAAATTAATGCTGGAATCATCTTCAGGATGCTAGAATACACTAAATACAGCAAAAATTTTGAGTCTACAACGTTTAGTTTAGGTGTGAGAGCCAAAATGAACTTTTTATTGCTTTAAACGCGTTTTCAGCCCCTGATTGTACACTTAAGGTGAAAATGTCAAAATCTTAAAAATGAGCATAAGCACAATGAAATTAATGCTGGAATCATCTTCAGGATGCTAGAATACACTAAATACAGCAAAAATGTTGAGTCTACAACGTTTTGTTTAGGTGTGAGAGCCAAAATGAACTTTTTATGGCTTTAAATGCGTTTTCAGCCTGATTGTGCACTTTAGGTGAAAATGTCAAAATCTTAAAAATGAGCATAAGCACAATGAAATTAATGCTGGAATCATGTTCAGGATGCTAGAATACACTAAATACAGCAACAATTTTGAGTCTACAACGTTTAGTTTAGGTGTGAGAGCCAAAATGAACTTTTTATGGCTTTAAATGCGTTTTCAGCCTGATTGTGCACTTTAGGTGAAAATGTCAAAATCTTAAAAATGAGCATAAGCACAATGAAATTAATGCTGGAATCATCTTCAGGATGCTAGAATACACTAAATACAGCAAAAATTTTGAGTCTACAACGTTTAGTTTAGGTGTGAGAGCCAAAATGAACTTTTTATTGCTTTAAACGCGTTTTCAGCCCCTGATTGTACACTTAAGGTGAAAATGTCAAAATCTTCAAAATGAGCATAAGCACAATGAAATTAATGCTGGAATCATCTTCAGGATGCTAGAATACACTAAATACAGCAAAAATTTTGAGTCTACAACGTTTAGTTTAGGTGTGAGAGCCAAAATGAACTTTTTATTGCTTTAAACGCGTTTTCAGCCCCTGATTGTACACTTAAGGTGAAAATGTCAAAATCTTCAAAATGAGCATAAGCACAATGAAATTAATGCTGGAATCATCTTCAGGATGCTAGAATACACTAAATACAGCAAAAATGTTGAGTCTACAACGTTTTGTTTAGGTGTGAGAGCCAAAATGAACTTTTTATGGCTTTAAATGCGTTTTCAGCCTGATTGTGCACTTTAGGTGAAAATGTCAAAATCTTTAAAATGAGCATAAGCACAATGAAATTAATGCTGGAATCATCTTCAGGATGCTAGAATACACTAAATACAGCAAAAATTTTGAGTCTACAACGTTTAGTTTAGGTGTGAGAGCCAAAATGAACTTTTTATTGCTTTAAACGCGTTTTCAGCCTGATTGTGCACTTTAGGTGAAAATGTCAAAATCTTAAAAATGAGCATAAGCACAATGAAATTAATGCTGGAATCATGTTCAGGATGCTAGAATACACTAAATACAGCAACAATTTTGAGTCTACAACGTTTAGTTTAGGTGTGAGAGCCAAAATGAACTTTTTATTGCTTTAAACGCGTTTTCAGCCCCTGATTGTACACTTAAGGTGAAAATGTCAAAATCTTCAAAATGAGCATAAGCACAATGAAATTAATGCTGGAATCATCTTCAGGATGCTAGAATACACTAAATACAGCAAAAAATTTGAGTCTACAACGTTTAGTTTAGGTGTGAGAGCCAAAATGAACTTTTTATTGCTTTAAACGCGTTTTCAGCCTGATTGTGCACTTTAGGTGAAAATGTCAAAATCTTAAAAATGAGCATAAGCACAATGAAATTAATGCTGGAATCATCTTCAGGATGCTAGAATACACTAAATACAGCAAAAATTTTGAGTCTACAACGTTTAGTTTAGGTGTGAGAGCCAAAATGAACTTTTTATTGCTTTAAACGCGTTTTCAGCCCCTGATTGTACATTTAAGGTGAAAATGTCAAAATCTTAAAAATGAGCATAAGCACAATGAAATTAATGCTGGAATCATCTTCAGGATGCTAGAATACACTAAAAACAGCAAAAATGTTGAGTCTACAACGTTTTGTTTAGGTGTGAGAGCCAAAATGAACTTTTTATGGCTTTAAATGCGTTTTCAGCCTGATTGTGCACTTTAGGTGAAAATGTCAAAATCTTAAAAATGAGCATAAGCACAATGAAATTAATGCTGGAATCATCTTCAGGATGCTAGAATACACTAAATACAGCAAAAATTTTGAGTCTACAACGTTTAGTTTAGGTGTGAGAGCCAAAATGAACTTTTTATTGCTTTAAACGCGTTTTCAGCCCCTGATTGTACACTTAAGGTGAAAATGTCAAAATCTTCAAAATGAGCATAAGCACAATGAAATTAATGCTGGAATCATCTTCAGGATGCTAGAATACACTAAATACAGCAAAAATTTTGAGTCTACAACGTTTAGTTTAGGTGTGAGAGCCAAAATGAACTTTTTATTGCTTTAAACGCGTTTTCAGCCCCTGATTGTACACTTAAGGTGAAAATGTCAAAATCTTCAAAATGAGCATAAGCACAATGAAATTAATGCTGGAATCATCTTCAGGATGCTAGAATATACTAAATACAGCAAAAATGTTGAGTCTACAACGTTTTGTTTAGGTGTGAGAGCCAAAATGAACTTTTTATGGCTTTAAATGCGTTTTCAGCCTGATTGTGCACTTTAGGTGAAAATGTCAAAATCTTTAAAATGAGCATAAGCACAATGAAATTAATGCTGGAATCATCTTCAGGATGCTAGAATACACTAAATACAGCAAAAATTTTGAGTCTACAACGTTTAGTTTAGGTGTGAGAGCCAAAATGAACTTTTTATTGCTTTAAACGCGTTTTCAGCCTGATTGTGCACTTTAGGTGAAAATGTCAAAATCTTAAAAATGAGCATAAGCACAATGAAATTAATGCTGGAATCATGTTCAGGATGCTAGAATACACTAAATACAGCAACAATTTTGAGTCTACAACGTTTAGTTTAGGTGTGAGAGCCAAAATGAACTTTTTATTGCTTTAAACGCGTTTTCAGCCCCTGATTGTACACTTAAGGTGAAAATGTCAAAATCTTCAAAATGAGCATAAGCACAATGAAATTAATGCTGGAATCATCTTCAGGATGCTAGAATACACTAAATACAGCAAAAAATTTGAGTCTACAACGTTTAGTTTAGGTGTGAGAGCCAAAATGAACTTTTTATTGCTTTAAACGCGTTTTCAGCCTGATTGTGCACTTTAGGTGAAAATGTCAAAATCTTAAAAATGAGCATAAGCACAATGAAATTAATGCTGGAATCATCTTCAGGATGCTAGAATACACTAAATACAGCAAAAATTTTGAGTCTACAACGTTTAGTTTAGGTGTGAGAGCCAAAATGAACTTTTTATTGCTTTAAACGCGTTTTCAGCCCCTGATTGTACATTTAAGGTGAAAATGTCAAAATCTTAAAAATGAGCATAAGCACAATGAAATTAATGCTGGAATCATCTTCAGGATGCTAGAATACACTAAAAACAGCAAAAATGTTGAGTCTACAACGTTTTGTTTAGGTGTGAGAGCCAAAATGAACTTTTTATGGCTTTAAATGCGTTTTCAGCCTGATTGTGCACTTTAGGTGAAAATGTCAAAATCTTCAAAATGAGCATAAGCACAATGAAATTAATGCTGGAATCATCTTCAGGATGCTAGAATACACTAAATACAGCAAAAATTTTGAGTCTACAACGTTTAGTTTAGGTGTGAGAGCCAAAATGAACTTTTTATTGCTTTAAACGCGTTTTCAGCCCCTGATTGTACACTTAAGGTGAAAATGTCAAAATCTTAAAAATGAGCATAAGCACAATGAAATTAATGCTGGAATCATCTTCAGGATGCTAGAATACACTAAATACAGCAAAAATGTTGAGTCTACAACGTTTTGTTTAGGTGTGAGAGCCAAAATGAACTTTTTATGGCTTTAAATGCGTTTTCAGCCTGATTGTGCACTTTAGGTGAAAATGTCAAAATCTTCAAAATGAGCATAAGCACAATGAAATTAATGCTGGAATCATCTTCAGGATGCTAGAATACACTAAATACAGCAACAATTTTGAGTCTACAACGTTTAGTTTAGGTGTGAGAGCCAAAATGAACTTTTTATTGCTTTAAACGCGTTTTCAGCCTGATTGTGCACTTTAGGTGAAAATGTCAAAATCTTAAAAATGAGCATAAGCACAATGAAATTAATGCTGGAATATCTTCAGGATGCTAGAATACACTAAATACAGCAAAAATTTTGAGTCTACAAGGTTTAGTTTAGGTGTGAGAGCCAAAATGAACTTTTTATTGCTTTAAACGCGTTTTCAGCCCCTGATTGTACACTTAAGGTGAAAATGTCAAAATCTTCAAAATGAGCATAAGCACAATGAAATTAATGCTGGAATCATCTTCAGGATGCTAGAATACACTAAATACAGCAAAAATGTTGAGTCTACAACGTTTTGTTTAGGTGTGAGAGCCAAAATGAACTTTTTATGGCTTTAAATGCGTTTTCAGCCTGATTGTGCACTTTAGGTGAAAATGTCAAAATCTTCAAAATGAGCATAAGCACAATGAAATTAATGCTGGAATCATCTTCAGGATGCTAGAATACACTAAATACAGCAAAAATTTTGAGTCTACAACGTTTAGTTTAGGTGTGAGAGCCAAAATGAACTTTTTATTGCTTTAAACGCGTTTTCAGCCTGATTGTGCACTTTAGGTGAAAATGTCAAAATCTTAAAAATGAGCATAAGCACAATGAAATTAATGCTGGAATCATGTTCAGGATGCTAGAATACACTAAATACAGCAACAATTTTGAGTCTACAACGTTTAGTTTAGGTGTGAGAGCCAAAATGAACTTTTTATTGCTTTAAACGCGTTTTCAGCCCCTGATTGTACACTTAAGGTGAAAATGTCAAAATCTTCAAAATGAGCATAAGCACAATGAAATTAATGCTGGAATCATCTTCAGGATGCTAGAATACACTAAATACAGCAAAAATTTTGAGTCTACAACGTTTAGTTTAGGTGTGAGAGCCAAAATGAACTTTTTATTGCTTTAAACGCGTTTTCAGCCTGATTGTGCACTTTAGGTGAAAATGTCAAAATCTTAAAAATGAGCATAAGCACAATGAAATTAATGCTGGAATCATGTTCAGGATGCTAGAATACACTAAATACAGCAACAATTTTGAGTCTACAACGTTTAGTTTAGGTGTGAGAGCCAAAATGAACTTTTTATTGCTTTAAACGCGTTTTCAGCCCCTGATTGTACACTTAAGGTGAAAATGTCAAAATCTTCAAAATGAGCATAAGCACAATGAAATTAATGCTGGAATCATCTTCAGGATGCTAGAATACACTAAATACAGCAAAAATTTTGAGTCTACAACGTTTAGTTTAGGTGTGAGAGCCAAAATGAACTTTTTATTGCTTTAAACGCGTTTTCAGCCTGATTGTGCACTTTAGGTGAAAATGTCAAAATCTTAAAAATGAGCATAAGCACAATGAAATTAATGCTGGAATCATGTTCAGGATGCTAGAATACACTAAATACAGCAACAATTTTGAGTCTACAACGTTTAGTTTAGGTGTGAGAGCCAAAATGAACTTTTTATTGCTTTAAATGCGTTTTCAGCCCCTGATTGTACACTTAAGGTGAAAATGTCAAAATCTTAAAAATGAGCATAAGCACAATGAAATTAATGCTGGAATCATCTTCAGGATGCTAGATTACACTAAAAACAGCAAAAATGTTGAGTCTACAACGTTTTGTTTAGGTGTGAGAGCCAAAATGAACTTTTTATGGCTTTAAATGCGTTTTCAGCCTGATTGTGCACTTTAGGTGAAAATGTCAAAATCTTCAAAATGAGCATAAGCACAATGAAATTAATGCTGGAATCATCTTCAGGATGCTAGAATACACTAAATACAGCAAAAATTTTGAGTCTACAACGTTTAGTTTAGGTGTGAGAGCCAAAATGAACTTTTTATTGCTTTAAACGCGTTTTCAGCCCCTGATTGTACACTTAAGGTGAAAATGTCAAAATCTTAAAAATGAGCATAAGCACAATGAAATTAATGCTGGAATCATCTTCAGGATGCTAGAATACACTAAATACAGCAAAAATGTTGAGTCTACAACGTTTTGTTTAGGTGTGAGAGCCAAAATGACCTTTTTATGGCTTTAAATGCGTTTTCAGCCTGATTGTGCACTTTAGGTGAAAATGTCAAAATCTTCAAAATGAGCATAAGCACAATGAAATTAATGCTGGAATCATTTTCAGGATGCTAGAATACACTAAATACAGCAACAATTTTGAGTCTACAACGTTTAGTTTAGGTGTGAGAGCCAAAATGAACTTTTTATTGCTTTAAACGCGTTTTCAGCCCCTGATTGTACACTTAAGGTGAAAATGTCAAAATCTTCAAAATGAGCATAAGCACAATGAAATTAATGCTGGAATCATCTTCAGGATGCTAGAATACACTAAATACAGCAAAAAGTTTGAGTCTACAACGTTTAGTTTAGGTGTGAGAGCCAAAATGAACTTTTTATTGCTTTAAACGCGTTTTCAGCCCCTGATTGTACACTTAAGGTGAAAATGTCAAAATCTTAAAAATGAGCATAAGCACAATGAAATTAATGCTGGAATCATCTTCAGGATGCTAGAATACACTAAATACAGCAAAAATTTTGAGTCTACAAGGTTTAGTTTAGGTGTGAGAGCCAAAATGAACTTTTTCTTGCTTTAAACGCGTTTTCAGCCTGATTGTGCACTTTAGGTGAAAATGTCAAAATCTTAAAAATGAGCATAAGCACAATGAAATTAATGCTGGAATCATCTTCAGGATGCTAGAATACACTAAATACAGCAAAAATTTTGAGTCTACAACGTTTAGTTTAGGTGTGAGAGCCAAAATGAACTTTTTATTGCTTTAAACGCGTTTTCAGCCCCTGATTGTACACTTAAGGTGAAAATGTCAAAATCTTCAAAATGAGCATAAGCACAATGAAATTAATGCTGGAATCATCTTCAGGATGCTAGAATACACTAAATACAGCAAAAATTTTGAGTCTACAACGTTTAGTTTAGGTGTGAGAGCCAAAATGAACTTTTTATTGCTTTAAACGCGTTTTCAGCCTGATTGTGCACTTTAGGTGAAAATGTCAAAATCTTAAAAATGAGCATAAGCACAATGAAATTAATGCTGGAATATCTTCAGGATGCTAGAATACACTAAATACAGCAAAAATTTTGAGTCTACAAGGTTTAGTTTAGGTGTGAGAGCCAAAATGAACTTTTTATTGCTTTAAACGCGTTTTCAGCCCCTGATTGTACACTTAAGGTGAAAATGTCAAAATCTTCAAAATGAGCATAAGCACAATGAAATTAATGCTGGAATCATCTTCAGGATGCTAGAATACACTAAATACAGCAAAAATGTTGAGACTACAACGTTTTGTTTAGGTGTGAGAGCCAAAATGAACTTTTTATGGCTTTAAATGCGTTTTCAGCCTGATTGTGCACTTTAGGTGAAAATGTCAAAATCTTCAAAATGAGCATAAGCACAATGAAATTAATGCTGGAATCATCTTCAGGATGCTAGAATACACTAAATACAGCAAAAATTTTGAGTCTACAACGTTTAGTTTAGGTGTGAGAGCCAAAATGAACTTTTTATTGCTTTAAACGCGTTTTCAGCCTGATTGTGCACTTTAGGTGAAAATGTCAAAATCTTAAAAATGAGCATAAGCACAATGAAATTAATGCTGGAATCATGTTCAGGATGCTAGAATACACTAAATACAGCAACAATTTTGAGTCTACAACGTTTAGTTTAGGTGTGAGAGCCAAAATGAACTTTTTATTGCTTTAAACGCGTTTTCAGCCCCTGATTGTACACTTAAGGTGAAAATGTCAAAATCTTCAAAATGAGCATAAGCACAATGAAATTAATGCTGGAATCATCTTCAGGATGCTAGAATACACTAAATACAGCAAAAAATTTGAGTCTACAACGTTTAGTTTAGGTGTGAGAGCCAAAATGAACTTTTTATTGCTTTAAACGCGTTTTCAGCCTGATTGTGCACTTTAGGTGAAAATGTCAAAATCTTAAAAATGAGCATAAGCACAATGAAATTAATGCTGGAATCATCTTCAGGATGCTAGAATACACTAAATACAGCAAAAATTTTGAGTCTACAACGTTTAGTTTAGGTGTGAGAGCCAAAATGAACTTTTTATTGCTTTAAACGCGTTTTCAGCCCCTGATTGTACATTTAAGGTGAAAATGTCAAAATCTTAAAAATGAGCATAAGCACAATGAAATTAATGCTGGAATCATCTTCAGGATGCTAGAATACACTAAAAACAGCAAAAATGTTGAGTCTACAACGTTTTGTTTAGGTGTGAGAGCCAAAATGAACTTTTTATGGCTTTAAATGCGTTTTCAGCCTGATTGTGCACTTTAGGTGAAAATGTCAAAATCTTCAAAATGAGCATAAGCACAATGAAATTAATGCTGGAATCATCTTCAGGATGCTAGAATACACTAAATACAGCAAAAATTTTGAGTCTACAACGTTTAGTTTAGGTGTGAGAGCCAAAATGAACTTTTTATTGCTTTAAACGCGTTTTCAGCCCCTGATTGTACACTTAAGGTGAAAATGTCAAAATCTTAAAAATGAGCATAAGCACAATGAAATTAATGCTGGAATCATCTTCAGGATGCTAGAATACACTAAATACAGCAAAAATGTTGAGTCTACAACGTTTTGTTTAGGTGTGAGAGCCAAAATGAACTTTTTATGGCTTTAAATGCGTTTTCAGCCTGATTGTGCACTTTAGGTGAAAATGTCAAAATCTTCAAAATGAGCATAAGCACAATGAAATTAATGCTGGAATCATCTTCAGGATGCTAGAATACACTAAATACAGCAAAAATTTTGAGTCTACAACGTTTAGTTTAGGTGTGAGAGCCAAAATGAACTTTTTATTGCTTTAAACGCGTTTTCAGCCTGATTGTGCACTTTAGGTGAAAATGTCAAAATCTTAAAAATGAGCATAAGCACAATGAAATTAATGCTGGAATCATCTCCAGGATGCTAGAATACACTAAATACAGCAAAAATTTTGAGTCTACAACGTTTAGTTTAGGTGTGAGAGCCAAAATGAACTTTTTATTGCTTTAAACGCGTTTTCAGCCCCTGATTGTACACTTAAGGTGAAAATGTCAAAATCTTAAAAATGAGCATAAGCACAATGAAATTAATGCTGGAATCATCTTCAGGATGCTAGAATACACTAAATACAGCAAAAATGTTGAGTCTACAACGTTTTGTTTAGGTGTGAGAGCCAAAATGAACTTTTTATGGCTTTAAATGCGTTTTCAGCCTGATTGTGCACTTTAGGTGAAAATGTCAAAATCTTCAAAATGAGCATAAGCACAATGAAATTAATGCTGGAATCATCTTCAGGATGCTAGAATACACTAAATACAGCAAAAATTTTGAGTCTACAACGTTTAGTTTAGGTGTGAGAGCCAAAATGAACTTTTTATTGCTTTAAACGCGTTTTCAGCCCCTGATTGTACACTTAAGGTGAAAATGTCAAAATCTTCAAAATGAGCATAAGCACAATGAAATTAATGCTGGAATCATCTTCAGGATGCTAGAATACACTAAATACAGCAAAAATTTTGAGTCTACAACGTTTAGTTTAGGTGTGAGAGCCAAAATGAACTTTTTATTGCTTTAAACGCGTTTTCAGCCTGATTGTGCACTTTAGGTGAAAATGTCAAAATCTTAAAAATGAGCATAAGCACAATGAAATTAATGCTGGAATCATCTTCAGGATGCTAGAATACACTAAATACAGCAAAAATTTTGAGTCTACAACGTTTAGTTTAGGTGTGAGAGCCAAAATGAACTTTTTATTGCTTTAAACGCGTTTTCAGCCCCTGATTGTACACTTAAGGTGAAAATGTCAAAATCTTCAAAATGAGCATAAGCACAATGAAATTAATGCTGGAATCATCTTCAGGATGCTAGAATACACTAAATACAGCAAAAATGTTGAGTCTACAACGTTTTGTTTAGGTGTGAGAGCCAAAATGAACTTTTTATGGCTTTAAATGCGTTTTCAGCCTGATTGTGCACTTTAGGTGAAAATGTCAAAATCTTCAAAATGAGCATAAGCACAATGAAATTAATGCTGGAATCATCTTCAGGATGCTAGAATACACTAAATACAGCAAAAATTTTGAGTCTACAACGTTTAGTTTAGGTGTGAGAGCCAAAATGAACTTTTTATTGCTTTAAACGCGTTTTCAGCCTGATTGTGCACTTTAGGTGAAAATGTCAAAATCTTAAAAATGAGCATAAGCACAATGAAATTAATGCTGGAATCATGTTCAGGATGCTAGAATACACTAAATACAGCAACAATTTTGAGTCTACAACGTTTAGTTTAGGTGTGAGAGCCAAAATGAACTTTTTATTGCTTTAAACGCGTTTTCAGCCCCTGATTGTACACTTAAGGTGAAAATGTCAAAATCTTCAAAATGAGCATAAGCACAATGAAATTAATGCTGGAATCATCTTCAGGATGCTAGAATACACTAAATACAGCAAAAAATTTGAGTCTACAACGTTTAGTTTAGGTGTGAGAGCCAAAATGAACTTTTTATTGCTTTAAACGCATTTCAGCCTGATTGTGCACTTTAGGTGAAAATGTCAAAATCTTAAAAATGAGCATAAGCACAATGAAATTAATGCTGGAATCATCTTCAGGATGCTAGAATACACTAAATACAGCAAAAATTTTGAGTCTACAACGTTTAGTTTAGGTGTGAGAGCCAAAATGAACTTTTTATTGCTTTAAACGCGTTTTCAGCCCCTGATTGTACATTTAAGGTGAAAATGTCAAAATCTTAAAAATGAGCATAAGCACAATGAAATTAATGCTGGAATCATCTTCAGGATGCTAGAATACACTAAAAACAGCAAAAATGTTGAGTCTACAACGTTTTGTTTAGGTGTGAGAGCCAAAATGAACTTTTTATGGCTTTAAATGCGTTTTCAGCCTGATTGTGCACTTTAGGTGAAAATGTCAAAATCTTCAAAATGAGCATAAGCACAATGAAATTAATGCTGGAATCATCTTCAGGATGCTAGAATACACTAAATACAGCAAAAATTTTGAGTCTACAACGTTTAGTTTAGGTGTGAGAGCCAAAATGAACTTTTTATTGCTTTAAACGCGTTTTCAGCCCCTGATTGTACACTTAAGGTGAAAATGTCAAAATCTTAAAAATGAGCATAAGCACAATGAAATTAATGCTGGAATCATCTTCAGGATGCTAGAATACACTAAATACAGCAAAAATGTTGAGTCTACAACGTTTTGTTTAGGTGTGAGAGCCAAAATGAACTTTTTATGGCTTTAAATGCGTTTTCAGCCTGATTGTGCACTTTAGGTGAAAATGTCAAAATCTTAAAAATGAGCATAAGCACAATGAAATTAATGCTGGAATCATGTTCAGGATGCTAGAATACACTAAATACAGCAACAATTTTGAGTCTACAACGTTTAGTTTAGGTGTGAGAGCCAAAATGAACTTTTTATTGCTTTAAACGCGTTTTCAGCCTGATTGTGCACTTTAGGTGAAAATGTCAAAATCTTAAAAATGAGCATAAGCACAATGAAATTAATGCTGGAATATCTTCAGGATGCTAGAATACACTAAATACAGCAAAAATTTTGAGTCTACAAGGTTTAGTTTAGGTGTGAGAGCCAAAATGAACTTTTTATTGCTTTAAACGCGTTTTCAGCCCCTGATTGTACACTTAAGGTGAAAATGTCAAAATCTTCAAAATGAGCATAAGCACAATGAAATTAATGCTGGAATCATCTTCAGGATGCTAGAATACACTAAATACAGCAAAAATGTTGAGTCTACAACGTTTTGTTTAGGTGTGAGAGCCAAAATGAACTTTTTATGGCTTTAAATGCGTTTTCAGCCTGATTGTGCACTTTAGGTGAAAATGTCAAAATCTTCAAAATGAGCATAAGCACAATGAAATTAATGCTGGAATCATCTTCAGGATGCTAGAATACACTAAATACAGCAAAAATTTTGAGTCTACAACGTTTAGTTTAGGTGTGAGAGCCAAAATGAACTTTTTATTGCTTTAAACGCGTTTTCAGCCTGATTGTGCACTTTAGGTGAAAATGTCAAAATCTTAAAAATGAGCATAAGCACAATGAAATTAATGCTGGAATCATGTTCAGGATGCTAGAATACACTAAATACAGCAACAATTTTGAGTCTACAACGTTTAGTTTAGGTGTGAGAGCCAAAATGAACTTTTTATTGCTTTAAACGCGTTTTCAGCCCCTGATTGTACACTTAAGGTGAAAATGTCAAAATCTTCAAAATGAGCATAAGCACAATGAAATTAATGCTGGAATCATCTTCAGGATGCTAGAATACACTATATACAGCAAAAATTTTGAGTCTACAACGTTTAGTTTAGGTGTGAGAGCCAAAATGAACTTTTTATTGCTTTAAACGCGTTTTCAGCCTGATTGTGCACTTTAGGTGAAAATGTCAAAATCTTAAAAATGAGCATAAGCACAATGAAATTAATGCTGGAATCATGTTCAGGATGCTAGAATACACTAAATACAGCAAAATTTTTGAGTCTACAACGTTTAGTTTAGGTGTGAGAGCCAAAATGAACTTTTTATTGCTTTAAACGCGTTTTCAGCCCCTGATTGTACACTTAAGGTGAAAATGTCAAAATCTTAAAAATGAGCATAAGCACAATGAAATTAATGCTGGAATCATCTTCAGGATGCTAGAATACACTAAATACAGCAAAAATGTTGAGTCTACAACGTTTTGTTTAGGTGTGAGAGCCAAAATGAACTTTTTATGGCTTTAAATGCGTTTTCAGCCTGATTGTGCACTTTAGGTGAAAATGTCAAAATCTTCAAAATGAGCATAAGCACAATGAAATTAATGCTGGAATCATCTTCAGGATGCTAGAATACACTAAATACAGCAACAATTTTGAGTCTACAACGTTTAGTTTAGGTGTGAGAGCCAAAATGAACTTTTTATTGCTTTAAACGCGTTTTCAGCCCCTGATTGTACACTTAAGGTGAAAATGTCAAAATCTTCAAAATGAGCATAAGCACAATGAAATTAATGCTGGAATCATCTTCAGGATGCTAGAATACACTAAATACAGCAAAAAGTTTGAGTCTACAACGTTTAGTTTAGGTGTGAGAGCCAAAATGAACTTTTTATTGCTTTAAACGCGTTTTCAGCCCCTGATTGTACACTTAAGGTGAAAATGTCAAAATCTTAAAAATGAGCATAAGCACAATGAAATTAATGCTGGAATCATCTTCAGGATGCTAGAATACACTAAATACAGCAAAAATTTTGAGTCTACAAGGTTTAGTTTAGGTGTGAGAGCCAAAATGAACTTTTTATTGCTTTAAACGCGTTTTCAGCCTGATTGTGCACTTTAGGTGAAAATGTCAAAATCTTAAAAATGAGCATAAGCACAATGAAATTAATGCTGGAATCATCTTCAGGATGCTAGAATACACTAAATACAGCAAAAATTTTGAGTCTACAACGTTTAGTTTAGGTGTGAGAGCCAAAATGAACTTTTTATTGCTTTAAACGCGTTTTCAGCCCCTGATTGTACACTTAAGGTGAAAATGTCAAAATCTTCAAAATGAGCATAAGCACAATGAAATTAATGCTGGAATCATCTTCAGGATGCTAGAATACACTAAATACAGCAAAAATTTTGAGTCTACAACGTTTAGTTTAGGTGTGAGAGCCAAAATGAACTTTTTATTGCTTTAAACGCGTTTTCAGCCTGATTGTGCACTTTAGGTGAAAATGTCAAAATCTTAAAAATGAGCATAAGCACAATGAAATTAATGCTGGAATATCTTCAGGATGCTAGAATACACTAAATACAGCAAAAAATTTGAGTCTACAAGGTTTAGTTTAGGTGTGAGAGCCAAAATGAACTTTTTATTGCTTTAAACGCGTTTTCAGCCCCTGATTGTACACTTAAGGTGAAAATGTCAAAATCTTCAAAATGAGCATAAGCACAATGAAATTAATGCTGGAATCATCTTCAGGATGCTAGAATACACTAAATACAGCAAAAATGTTGAGTCTACAACGTTTTGTTTAGGTGTGAGAGCCAAAATGAACTTTTTATGGCTTTAAATGCGTTTTCAGCCTGATTGTGCACTTTAGGTGAAAATGTCAAAATCTTCAAAATGAGCATAAGCACAATGAAATTAATGCTGGAATCATCTTCAGGATGCTAGAATACACTAAATACAGCAAAAATTTTGAGTCTACAACGTTTAGTTTAGGTGTGAGAGCCAAAATGAACTTTTTATTGCTTTAAACGCGTTTTCAGCCTGATTGTGCACTTTAGGTGAAAATGTCAAAATCTTAAAAATGAGCATAAGCACAATGAAATTAATGCTGGAATCATGTTCAGGATGCTAGAATACACTAAATACAGCAACAATTTTGAGTCTACAACGTTTAGTTTAGGTGTGAGAGCCAAAATGAACTTTTTATTGCTTTAAACGCGTTTTCAGCCCCTGATTGTACACTTAAGGTGAAAATGTCAAAATCTTCAAAATGAGCATAAGCACAATGAAATTAATGCTGGAATCATCTTCAGGATGCTAGAATACACTAAATACAGCAAAAAAATTGAGTCTACAACGTTTAGTTTAGGTGTGAGAGCCAAAATGAACTTTTTATTGCTTTAAACGCGTTTTCAGCCTGATTGTGCACTTTAGGTGAAAATGTCAAAATCTTAAAAATGAGCATAAGCACAATGAAATTAATGCTGGAATCATCTTCAGGATGCTAGAATACACTAAATACAGCAAAAATTTTGAGTCTACAACGTTTAGTTTAGGTGTGAGAGCCAAAATGAACTTTTTATTGCTTTAAACGCGTTTTCAGCCCCTGATTGTACATTTAAGGTGAAAATGTCAAAATCTTAAAAATGAGCATAAGCACAATGAAATTAATGCTGGAATCATCTTCAGGATGCTAGAATACACTAAAAACAGCAAAAATGTTGAGTCTACAACGTTTTGTTTAGGTGTGAGAGCCAAAATGAACTTTTTATGGCTTTAAATGCGTTTTCAGCCTGATTGTGCACTTAAGGTGAAAATGTCAAAATCTTCAAAATGAGCATAAGCACAATGAAATTAATGCTGGAATCATCTTCAGGATGCTAGAATACACTAAATACAGCAAAAATTTTGAGTCTACAACGTTTAGTTTAGGTGTGAGAGCCAAAATGAACTTTTTATTGCTTTAAACGCGTTTTCAGCCCCTGATTGTACACTTAAGGTGAAAATGTCAAAATCTTAAAAATGAGCATAAGCACAATGAAATTAATGCTGGAATCATCTTCAGGATGCTAGAATACACTAAATACAGCAAAAATGTTGAGTCTACAACGTTTTGTTTAGGTGTGAGAGCCAAAATGAACTTTTTATGGCTTTAAATGCGTTTTCAGCCTGATTGTGCACTTTAGGTGAAAATGTCAAAATCTTCAAAATGAGCATAAGCACAATGAAATTAATGCTGGAATCATCTTCAGGATGCTAGAATACACTAAATACAGCAAAAATTTTGAGTCTACAACGTTTAGTTTAGGTGTGAGAGCCAAAATGAACTTTTTATTGCTTTAAACGCGTTTTCAGCCTGATTGTGCACTTTAGGTGAAAATGTCAAAATCTTAAAAATGAGCATAAGCACAATGAAATTAATGCTGGAATCATCTCCAGGATGCTAGAATACACTAAATACAGCAAAAATTTTGAGTCTACAACGTTTAGTTTAGGTGTGAGAGCCAAAATGAACTTTTTATTGCTTTAAACGCGTTTTCAGCCCCTGATTGTACACTTAAGGTGAAAATGTCAAAATCTTAAAAATGAGCATAAGCACAATGAAATTAATGCTGGAATCATCTTCAGGATGCTAGAATACACTAAATACAGCAAAAATGTTGAGTCTACAACGTTTTGTTTAGTTGTGAGAGCCAAAATGAACTTTTTATGGCTTTAAATGCGTTTTCAGCCTGATTGTGCACTTTAGGTGAAAATGTCAAAATCTTCAAAATGAGCATAAGCACAATGAAATTAATGCTGGAATCATCTTCAGGATGCTAGAATACACTAAATACAGCAAAAATTTTGAGTCTACAACGTTTAGTTTAGGTGTGAGAGCCAAAATGAACTTTTTATTGCTTTAAACGCGTTTTCAGCCCCTGATTGTACACTTAAGGTGAAAATGTCAAAATCTTCAAAATGAGCATAAGCACAATGAAATTAATGCTGGAATCATCTTCAGGATGCTAGAATACACTAAATACAGCAAAAATTTTGAGTCTACAACGTTTAGTTTAGGTGTGAGAGCCAAAATGAACTTTTTATTGCTTTAAACGCGTTTTCAGCCTGATTGTGCACTTTAGGTGAAAATGTCAAAATCTTAAAAATGAGCATAAGCACAATGAAATTAATGCTGGAATCATCTTCAGGATGCTAGAATACACTAAATACAGCAAAAATTTTGAGTCTACAACGTTTAGTTTAGGTGTGAGAGCCAAAATGAACTTTTTATTGCTTTAAACGCGTTTTCAGCCCCTGATTGTACACTTAAGGTGAAAATGTCAAAATCTTCAAAATGAGCATAAGCACAATGAAATTAATGCTGGAATCATCTTCAGGATGCTAGAATACACTAAATACAGCAAAAATGTTGAGTCTACAACGTTTTGTTTAGGTGTGAGAGCCAAAATGAACTTTTTATGGCTTTAAATGCGTTTTCAGCCTGATTGTGCACTTTAGGTGAAAATGTCAAAATCTTCAAAATGAGCATAAGCACAATGAAATTAATGCTGGAATCATCTTCAGGATGCTAGAATACACTAAATACAGCAAAAATTTTGAGTCTACAACGTTTAGTTTAGGTGTGAGAGCCAAAATGAACTTTTTATTGCTTTAAACGCGTTTTCAGCCTGATTGTGCACTTTAGGTGAAAATGTCAAAATCTTAAAAATGAGCATAAGCACAATGAAATTAATGCTGGAATCATGTTCAGGATGCTAGAATACACTAAATACAGCAACAATTTTGAGTCTACAACGTTTAGTTTAGGTGTGAGAGCCAAAATGAACTTTTTATTGCTTTAAACGCGTTTTCAGCCCCTGATTGTACACTTAAGGTGAAAATGTCAAAATCTTCAAAATGAGCATAAGCACAATGAAATTAATGCTGGAATCATCTTCAGGATGCTAGAATACACTAAATACAGCAAAAATTTTGAGTCTACAACGTTTAGTTTAGGTGTGAGAGCCAAAATGAACTTTTTATTGCTTTAAACGCGTTTTCAGCCTGATTGTGCACTTTAGGTGAAAATGTCAAAATCTTAAAAATGAGCATAAGCACAATGAAATTAATGCTGGAATCATCTTCAGGATGCTAGAATACACTAAATACAGCAAAAATTTTGAGTCTACAACGTTTAGTTTAGGTGTGAGAGCCAAAATGAACTTTTTATTGCTTTAAACGCGTTTTCAGCCCCTGATTGTACATTTAAGGTGAAAATGTCAAAATCTTAAAAATGAGCATAAGCACAATGAAATTAATGCTGGAATCATCTTCAGGATGCTAGAATACACTAAAAACAGCAAAAATGTTGAGTCTACAACGTTTTGTTTAGGTGTGAGAGCCAAAATGAACTTTTTATGGCTTTAAATGCGTTTTCAGCCTGATTGTGCACTTTAGGTGAAAATGTCAAAATCTTCAAAATGAGCATAAGCACAATGAAATTAATGCTGGAATCATCTTCAGGATGCTAGAATACACTAAATACAGCAAAAATTTTGAGTCTACAACGTTTAGTTTAGGTGTGAGAGCCAAAATGAACTTTTTATTGCTTTAAACGCGTTTTCAGCCCCTGATTGTACACTTAAGGTGAAAATGTCAAAATCTTAAAAATGAGCATAAGCACAATGAAATTAATGCTGGAATCATCTTCAGGATGCTAGAATACACTAAATACAGCAAAAATGTTGAGTCTACAACGTTTTGTTTAGGTGTGAGAGCCAAAATGAACTTTTTATGGCTTTAAATGCGTTTTCAGCCTGATTGTGCACTTTAGGTGAAAATGTCAAAATCTTAAAAATGAGCATAAGCACAATGAAATTAATGCTGGAATCATGTTCAGGATGCTAGAATACACTAAATACAGCAACAATTTTGAGTCTACAACGTTTAGTTTAGGTGTGAGAGCCAAAATGAACTTTTTATTGCTTTAAACGCGTTTTCAGCCTGATTGTGCACTTTAGGTGAAAATGTCAAAATCTTAAAAATGAGCATAAGCACAATGAAATTAATGCTGGAATATCTTCAGGATGCTAGAATACACTAAATACAGCAAAAATTTTGAGTCTACAAGGTTTAGTTTAGGTGTGAGAGCCAAAATGAACTTTTTATTGCTTTAAACGCGTTTTCAGCCCCTGATTGTACACTTAAGGTGAAAATGTCAAAATCTTCAAAATGAGCATAAGCACAATGAAATTAATGCTGGAATCATCTTCAGGATGCTAGAATACACTAAATACAGCAAAAATGTTGAGTCTACAACGTTTTGTTTAGGTGTGAGAGCCAAAATGAACTTTTTATGGCTTTAAATGCGTTTTCAGCCTGATTGTGCACTTTAGGTGAAAATGTCAAAATCTTCAAAATGAGCATAAGCACAATGAAATTAATGCTGGAATCATCTTCAGGATGCTAGAATACACTAAATACAGCAAAAATTTTGAGTCTACAACGTTTAGTTTAGGTGTGAGAGCCAAAATGAACTTTTTATTGCTTTAAACGCGTTTTCAGCCTGATTGTGCACTTTAGGTGAAAATGTCAAAATCTTAAAAATGAGCATAAGCACAATGAAATTAATGCTGGAATCATGTTCAGGATGCTAGAATACACTAAATACAGCAACAATTTTGAGTCTACAACGTTTAGTTTAGGTGTGAGAGCCAAAATGAACTTTTTATTGCTTTAAACGCGTTTTCAGCCCCTGATTGTACACTTAAGGTGAAAATGTCAAAATCTTCAAAATGAGCATAAGCACAATGAAATTAATGCTGGAATCATCTTCAGGATGCTAGAATACACTATATACAGCAAAAATTTTGAGTCTACAACGTTTAGTTTAGGTGTGAGAGCCAAAATGAACTTTTTATTGCTTTAAACGCGTTTTCAGCCTGATTGTGCACTTTAGGTGAAAATGTCAAAATCTTAAAAATGAGCATAAGCACAATGAAATTAATGCTGGAATCATGTTCAGGATGCTAGAATACACTAAATACAGCAAAATTTTTGAGTCTACAACGTTTAGTTTAGGTGTGAGAGCCAAAATGAACTTTTTATTGCTTTAAACGCGTTTTCAGCCCCTGATTGTACACTTAAGGTGAAAATGTCAAAATCTTAAAAATGAGCATAAGCACAATGAAATTAATGCTGGAATCATCTTCAGGATGCTAGAATACACTAAATACAGCAAAAATGTTGAGTCTACAACGTTTTGTTTAGGTGTGAGAGCCAAAATGAACTTTTTATGGCTTTAAATGCGTTTTCAGCCTGATTGTGCACTTTAGGTGAAAATGTCAAAATCTTCAAAATGAGCATAAGCACAATGAAATTAATGCTGGAATCATCTTCAGGATGCTAGAATACACTAAATACAGCAACAATTTTGAGTCTACAACGTTTAGTTTAGGTGTGAGAGCCAAAATGAACTTTTTATTGCTTTAAACGCGTTTTCAGCCCCTGATTGTACACTTAAGGTGAAAATGTCAAAATCTTCAAAATGAGCATAAGCACAATGAAATTAATGCTGGAATCATCTTCAGGATGCTAGAATACACTAAATACAGCAAAAAGTTTGAGTCTACAACGTTTAGTTTAGGTGTGAGAGCCAAAATGAACTTTTTATTGCTTTAAACGCGTTTTCAGCCCCTGATTGTACACTTAAGGTGAAAATGTCAAAATCTTAAAAATGAGCATAAGCACAATGAAATTAATGCTGGAATCATCTTCAGGATGCTAGAATACACTAAATACAGCAAAAATTTTGAGTCTACAAGGTTTAGTTTAGGTGTGAGAGCCAAAATGAACTTTTTATTGCTTTAAACGCGTTTTCAGCCTGATTGTGCACTTTAGGTGAAAATGTCAAAATCTTAAAAATGAGCATAAGCACAATGAAATTAATGCTGGAATCATCTTCAGGATGCTAGAATACACTAAATACAGCAAAAATTTTGAGTCTACAACGTTTAGTTTAGGTGTGAGAGCCAAAATGAACTTTTTATTGCTTTAAACGCGTTTTCAGCCCCTGATTGTACACTTAAGGTGAAAATGTCAAAATCTTCAAAATGAGCATAAGCACAATGAAATTAATGCTGGAATCATCTTCAGGATGCTAGAATACACTAAATACAGCAAAAATTTTGAGTCTACAACGTTTAGTTTAGGTGTGAGAGCCAAAATGAACTTTTTATTGCTTTAAATGCGTTTTCAGCCTGATTGTGCACTTTAGGTGAAAATGTCAAAATCTTAAAAATGAGCATAAGCACAATGAAATTAATGCTGGAATATCTTCAGGATGCTAGAATACACTAAATACAGCAAAAAATTTGAGTCTACAAGGTTTAGTTTAGGTGTGAGAGCCAAAATGAACTTTTTATTGCTTTAAACGCGTTTTCAGCCCCTGATTGTACACTTAAGGTGAAAATGTCAAAATCTTCAAAATGAGCATAAGCACAATGAAATTAATGCTGGAATCATCTTCAGGATGCTAGAATACACTAAATACAGCAAAAATGTTGAGTCTACAACGTTTTGTTTAGGTGTGAGAGCCAAAATGAACTTTTTATGGCTTTAAATGCGTTTTCAGCCTGATTGTGCACTTTAGGTGAAAATGTCAAAATCTTCAAAATGAGCATAAGCACAATGAAATTAATGCTGGAATCATCTTCAGGATGCTAGAATACACTAAATACAGCAAAAATTTTGAGTCTACAACGTTTAGTTTAGGTGTGAGAGCCAAAATGAACTTTTTATTGCTTTAAACGCGTTTTCAGCCTGATTGTGCACTTTAGGTGAAAATGTCAAAATCTTAAAAATGAGCATAAGCACAATGAAATTAATGCTGGAATCATGTTCAGGATGCTAGAATACACTAAATACAGCAACAATTTTGAGTCTACAACGTTTAGTTTAGGTGTGAGAGCCAAAATGAACTTTTTATTGCTTTAAACGCGTTTTCAGCCCCTGATTGTACACTTAAGGTGAAAATGTCAAAATCTTCAAAATGAGCATAAGCACAATGAAATTAATGCTGGAATCATCTTCAGGATGCTAGAATACACTAAATACAGCAAAAAAATTGAGTCTACAACGTTTAGTTTAGGTGTGAGAGCCAAAATGAACTTTTTATTGCTTTAAACGCGTTTTCAGCCTGATTGTGCACTTTAGGTGAAAATGTCAAAATCTTAAAAATGAGCATAAGCACAATGAAATTAATGCTGGAATCATCTTCAGGATGCTAGAATACACTAAATACAGCAAAAATTTTGAGTCTACAACGTTTAGTTTAGGTGTGAGAGCCAAAATGAACTTTTTATTGCTTTAAACGCGTTTTCAGCCCCTGATTGTACATTTAAGGTGAAAATGTCAAAATCTTAAAAATGAGCATAAGCACAATGAAATTAATGCTGGAATCATCTTCAGGATGCTAGAATACACTAAAAACAGCAAAAATGTTGAGTCTACAACGTTTTGTTTAGGTGTGAGAGCCAAAATGAACTTTTTATGGCTTTAAATGCGTTTTCAGCCTGATTGTGCACTTAAGGTGAAAATGTCAAAATCTTCAAAATGAGCATAAGCACAATGAAATTAATGCTGGAATCATCTTCAGGATGCTAGAATACACTAAATACAGCAAAAATTTTGAGTCTACAACGTTTAGTTTAGGTGTGAGAGCCAAAATGAACTTTTTATTGCTTTAAACGCGTTTTCAGCCCCTGATTGTACACTTAAGGTGAAAATGTCAAAATCTTAAAAATGAGCATAAGCACAATGAAATTAATGCTGGAATCATCTTCAGGATGCTAGAATACACTAAATACAGCAAAAATGTTGAGTCTACAACGTTTTGTTTAGGTGTGAGAGCCAAAATGAACTTTTTATGGCTTTAAATGCGTTTTCAGCCTGATTGTGCACTTTAGGTGAAAATGTCAAAATCTTCAAAATGAGCATAAGCACAATGAAATTAATGCTGGAATCATCTTCAGGATGCTAGAATACACTAAATACAGCAAAAATTTTGAGTCTACAACGTTTAGTTTAGGTGTGAGAGCCAAAATGAACTTTTTATTGCTTTAAACGCGTTTTCAGCCTGATTGTGCACTTTAGGTGAAAATGTCAAAATCTTAAAAATGAGCATAAGCACAATGAAATTAATGCTGGAATCATCTCCAGGATGCTAGAATACACTAAATACAGCAAAAATTTTGAGTCTACAACGTTTAGTTTAGGTGTGAGAGCCAAAATGAACTTTTTATTGCTTTAAACGCGTTTTCAGCCCCTGATTGTACACTTAAGGTGAAAATGTCAAAATCTTAAAAATGAGCATAAGCACAATGAAATTAATGCTGGAATCATCTTCAGGATGCTAGAATACACTAAATACAGCAAAAATGTTGAGTCTACAACGTTTTGTTTAGGTGTGAGAGCCAAAATGAACTTTTTATGGCTTTAAATGCGTTTTCAGCCTGATTGTGCACTTTAGGTGAAAATGTCAAAATCTTCAAAATGAGCATAAGCACAATGAAATTAATGCTGGAATCATCTTCAGGATGCTAGAATACACTAAATACAGCAAAAATTTTGAGTCTACAACGTTTAGTTTAGGTGTGAGAGCCAAAATGAACTTTTTATTGCTTTAAACGCGTTTTCAGCCCCTGATTGTACACTTAAGGTGAAAATGTCAAAATCTTCAAAATGAGCATAAGCACAATGAAATTAATGCTGGAATCATCTTCAGGATGCTAGAATACACTAAATACAGCAAAAATTTTGAGTCTACAACGTTTAGTTTAGGTGTGAGAGCCAAAATGAACTTTTTATTGCTTTAAACGCGTTTTCAGCCTGATTGTGCACTTTAGGTGAAAATGTCAAAATCTTAAAAATGAGCATAAGCACAATGAAATTAATGCTGGAATCATCTTCAGGATGCTAGAATACACTAAATACAGCAAAAATTTTGAGTCTACAACGTTTAGTTTAGGTGTGAGAGCCAAAATGAACTTTTTATTGCTTTAAACGCGTTTTCAGCCCCTGATTGTACACTTAAGGTGAAAATGTCAAAATCTTCAAAATGAGCATAAGCACAATGAAATTAATGCTGGAATCATCTTCAGGATGCTAGAATACACTAAATACAGCAAAAATGTTGAGTCTACAACGTTTTGTTTAGGTGTGAGAGCCAAAATGAACTTTTTATGGCTTTAAATGCGTTTTCAGCCTGATTGTGCACTTTAGGTGAAAATGTCAAAATCTTCAAAATGAGCATAAGCACAATGAAATTAATGCTGGAATCATCTTCAGGATGCTAGAATACACTAAATACAGCAAAAATTTTGAGTCTACAACGTTTAGTTTAGGTGTGAGAGCCAAAATGAACTTTTTATTGCTTTAAACGCGTTTTCAGCCTGATTGTGCACTTTAGGTGAAAATGTCAAAATCTTAAAAATGAGCATAAGCACAATGAAATTAATGCTGGAATCATGTTCAGGATGCTAGAATACACTAAATACAGCAACAATTTTGAGTCTACAACGTTTAGTTTAGGTGTGAGAGCCAAAATGAACTTTTTATTGCTTTAAACGCGTTTTCAGCCCCTGATTGTACACTTAAGGTGAAAATGTCAAAATCTTCAAAATGAGCATAAGCACAATGAAATTAATGCTGGAATCATCTTCAGGATGCTAGAATACACTAAATACAGCAAAAATTTTGAGTCTACAACGTTTAGTTTAGGTGTGAGAGCCAAAATGAACTTTTTATTGCTTTAAACGCGTTTTCAGCCTGATTGTGCACTTTAGGTGAAAATGTCAAAATCTTAAAAATGAGCATAAGCACAATGAAATTAATGCTGGAATCATCTTCAGGATGCTAGAATACACTAAATACAGCAAAAATTTTGAGTCTACAACGTTTAGTTTAGGTGTGAGAGCCAAAATGAACTTTTTATTGCTTTAAACGCGTTTTCAGCCCCTGATTGTACATTTAAGGTGAAAATGTCAAAATCTTAAAAATGAGCATAAGCACAATGAAATTAATGCTGGAATCATCTTCAGGATGCTAGAATACACTAAAAACAGCAAAAATGTTGAGTCTACAACGTTTTGTTTAGGTGTGAGAGCCAAAATGAACTTTTTATGGCTTTAAATGCGTTTTCAGCCTGATTGTGCACTTTAGGTGAAAATGTCAAAATCTTCAAAATGAGCATAAGCACAATGAAATTAATGCTGGAATCATCTTCAGGATGCTAGAATACACTAAATACAGCAAAAATTTTGAGTCTACAACGTTTAGTTTAGGTGTGAGAGCCAAAATGAACTTTTTATTGCTTTAAACGCGTTTTCAGCCCCTGATTGTACACTTAAGGTGAAAATGTCAAAATCTTAAAAATGAGCATAAGCACAATGAAATTAATGCTGGAATCATCTTCAGGATGCTAGAATACACTAAATACAGCAAAAATGTTGAGTCTACAACGTTTTGTTTAGGTGTGAGAGCCAAAATGAACTTTTTATGGCTTTAAATGCGTTTTCAGCCTGATTGTGCACTTTAGGTGAAAATGTCAAAATCTTCAAAATGAGCATAAGCACAATGAAATTAATGCTGGAATCATCTTCAGGATGCTAGAATACACTAAATACAGCAAAAATTTTGAGTCTACAACGTTTAGTTTAGGTGTGAGAGCCAAAATGAACTTTTTATTGCTTTAAACGCGTTTTCAGCCTGATTGTGCACTTTAGGTGAAAATGTCAAAATCTTAAAAATGAGCATAAGCACAATGAAATTAATGCTGGAATCATCTCCAGGATGCTAGAATACACTAAATACAGCAAAAATTTTGAGTCTACAACGTTTAGTTTAGGTGTGAGAGCCAAAATGAACTTTTTATTGCTTTAAACGCGTTTTCAGCCCCTGATTGTACACTTAAGGTGAAAATGTCAAAATCTTAAAAATGAGCATAAGCACAATGAAATTAATGCTGGAATCATCTTCAGGATGCTAGAATACACTAAATACAGCAAAAATGTTGAGTCTACAACGTTTTGTTTAGGTGTGAGAGCCAAAATGAACTTTTTATGGCTTTAAATGCGTTTTCAGCCTGATTGTGCACTTTAGGTGAAAATGTCAAAATCTTCAAAATGAGCATAAGCACAATGAAATTAATGCTGGAATCATCTTCAGGATGCTAGAATACACTAAATACAGCAAAAATTTTGAGTCTACAACGTTTAGTTTAGGTGTGAGAGCCAAAATGAACTTTTTATTGCTTTAAACGCGTTTTCAGCCCCTGATTGTACACTTAAGGTGAAAATGTCAAAATCTTCAAAATGAGCATAAGCACAATGAAATTAATGCTGGAATCATCTTCAGGATGCTAGAATACACTAAATACAGCAAAAATTTTGAGTCTACAACGTTTAGTTTAGGTGTGAGAGCCAAAATGAACTTTTTATTGCTTTAAACGCGTTTTCAGCCCCTGATTGTACACTTAAGGTGAAAATGTCAAAATCTTAAAAATGAGCATAAGCACAATGAAATTAATGCTGGAATCATCTTCAGGATGCTAGAATACACTAAATACAGCAAAAATGTTGAGTCTACAACGTTTTGTTTAGGTGTGAGAGCCAAAATGAACTTTTTATGGCTTTAAATGCGTTTTCAGCCTGATTGTGCACTTTAGGTGAAAATGTCAAAATCTTCAAAATGAGCATAAGCACAATGAAATTAATGCTGGAATCATCTTCAGGATGCTAGAATACACTAAATACAGCAAAAATTTTGAGTCTACAACGTTTAGTTTAGGTGTGAGAGCCAAAATGAACTTTTTATTGCTTTAAACGCGTTTTCAGCCCCTGATTGTACACTTAAGGTGAAAATGTCAAAATCTTCAAAATGAGCATAAGCACAATGAAATTAATGCTGGAATCATCTTCAGGATGCTAGAATACACTAAATACAGCAAAAATTTTGAGTCTACAACGTTTAGTTTAGGTGTGAGAGCCAAAATGAACTTTTTATTGCTTTAAACGCGTTTTCAGCCTGATTGTGCACTTTAGGTGAAAATGTCAAAATCTTAAAAATGAGCATAAGCACAATGAAATTAATGCTGGAATCATCTTCAGGATGCTAGAATACACTAAATACAGCAAAAATTTTGAGTCTACAACGTTTAGTTTAGGTGTGAGAGCCAAAATGAACTTTTTATTGCTTTAAACGCGTTTTCAGCCCCTGATTGTACACTTAAGGTGAAAATGTCAAAATCTTCAAAATGAGCATAAGCACAATGAAATTAATGCTGGAATCATCTTCAGGATGCTAGAATACACTAAATACAGCAAAAATGTTGAGTCTACAACGTTTTGTTTAGGTGTGAGAGCCAAAATGAACTTTTTATGGCTTTAAATGCGTTTTCAGCCTGATTGTGCACTTTAGGTGAAAATGTCAAAATCTTCAAAATGAGCATAAGCACAATGAAATTAATGCTGGAATCATCTTCAGGATGCTAGAATACACTAAATACAGCAAAAATTTTGAGTCTACAACGTTTAGTTTAGGTGTGAGAGCCAAAATGAACTTTTTATTGCTTTAAACGCGTTTTCAGCCTGATTGTGCACTTTAGGTGAAAATGTCAAAATCTTAAAAATGAGCATAAGCACAATGAAATTAATGCTGGAATCATGTTCAGGATGCTAGAATACACTAAATACAGCAACAATTTTGAGTCTACAACGTTTAGTTTAGGTGTGAGAGCCAAAATGAACTTTTTATTGCTTTAAACGCGTTTTCAGCCCCTGATTGTACACTTAAGGTGAAAATGTCAAAATCTTCAAAATGAGCATAAGCACAATGAAATTAATGCTGGAATCATCTTCAGGATGCTAGAATACACTAAATACAGCAAAAATTTTGAGTCTACAACGTTTAGTTTAGGTGTGAGAGCCAAAATGAACTTTTTATTGCTTTAAACGCGTTTTCAGCCTGATTGTGCACTTTAGGTGAAAATGTCAAAATCTTAAAAATGAGCATAAGCACAATGAAATTAATGCTGGAATCATCTTCAGGATGCTAGAATACACTAAATACAGCAAAAATTTTGAGTCTACAACGTTTAGTTTAGGTGTGAGAGCCAAAATGAACTTTTTATTGCTTTAAACGCGTTTTCAGCCCCTGATTGTACATTTAAGGTGAAAATGTCAAAATCTTAAAAATGAGCATAAGCACAATGAAATTAATGCTGGAATCATCTTCAGGATGCTAGAATACACTAAAAACAGCAAAAATGTTGAGTCTACAACGTTTTGTTTAGGTGTGAGAGCCAAAATGAACTTTTTATGGCTTTAAATGCGTTTTCAGCCTGATTGTGCACTTTAGGTGAAAATGTCAAAATCTTCAAAATGAGCATAAGCACAATGAAATTAATGCTGGAATCATCTTCAGGATGCTAGAATACACTAAATACAGCAAAAATTTTGAGTCTACAACGTTTAGTTTAGGTGTGAGAGCCAAAATGAACTTTTTATTGCTTTAAACGCGTTTTCAGCCCCTGATTGTACACTTAAGGTGAAAATGTCAAAATCTTAAAAATGAGCATAAGCACAATGAAATTAATGCTGGAATCATCTTCAGGATGCTAGAATACACTAAATACAGCAAAAATGTTGAGTCTACAACGTTTTGTTTAGGTGTGAGAGCCAAAATGAACTTTTTATGGCTTTAAATGCGTTTTCAGCCTGATTGTGCACTTTAGGTGAAAATGTCAAAATCTTCAAAATGAGCATAAGCACAATGAAATTAATGCTGGAATCATCTTCAGGATGCTAGAATACACTAAATACAGCAAAAATTTTGAGTCTACAACGTTTAGTTTAGGTGTGAGAGCCAAAATGAACTTTTTATTGCTTTAAACGCGTTTTCAGCCTGATTGTGCACTTTAGGTGAAAATGTCAAAATCTTAAAAATGAGCATAAGCACAATGAAATTAATGCTGGAATCATCTCCAGGATGCTAGAATACACTAAATACAGCAAAAATTTTGAGTCTACAACGTTTAGTTTAGGTGTGAGAGCCAAAATGAACTTTTTATTGCTTTAAACGCGTTTTCAGCCCCTGATTGTACACTTAAGGTGAAAATGTCAAAATCTTCAAAATGAGCATAAGCACAATGAAATTAATGCTGGAATCATCTTCAGGATGCTAGAATACACTAAATACAGCAAAAATGTTGAGTCTACAACGTTTTGTTTAGGTGTGAGAGCCAAAATGAACTTTTTATGGCTTTAAATGCGTTTTCAGCCTGATTGTGCACTTTAGGTGAAAATGTCAAAATCTTCAAAATGAGCATAAGCACAATGAAATTAATGCTGGAATCATCTTCAGGATGCTAGAATACACTAAATACAGCAAAAATTTTGAGTCTACAACGTTTAGTTTAGGTGTGAGAGCCAAAATGAACTTTTTATTGCTTTAAACGCGTTTTCAGCCCCTGATTGTACACTTAAGGTGAAAATGTCAAAATCTTCAAAATGAGCATAAGCACAATGAAATTAATGCTGGAATCATCTTCAGGATGCTAGAATACACTAAATACAGCAAAAATTTTGAGTCTACAACGTTTAGTTTAGGTGTGAGAGCCAAAATGAACTTTTTATTGCTTTAAACGCGTTTTCAGCCTGATTGTGCACTTTAGGTGAAAATGTCAAAATCTTAAAAATGAGCATAAGCACAATGAAATTAATGCTGGAATCATCTTCAGGATGCTAGAATACACTAAATACAGCAAAAATTTTGAGTCTACAACGTTTAGTTTAGGTGTGAGAGCCAAAATGAACTTTTTATTGCTTTAAACGCGTTTTCAGCCCCTGATTGTACACTTAAGGTGAAAATGTCAAAATCTTCAAAATGAGCATAAGCACAATGAAATTAATGCTGGAATCATCTTCAGGATGCTAGAATACACTAAATACAGCAAAAATGTTGAGTCTACAACGTTTTGTTTAGGTGTGAGAGCCAAAATGAACTTTTTATGGCTTTAAATGCGTTTTCAGCCTGATTGTGCACTTTAGGTGAAAATGTCAAAATCTTCAAAATGAGCATAAGCACAATGAAATTAATGCTGGAATCATCTTCAGGATGCTAGAATACACTAAATACAGCAAAAATTTTGAGTCTACAACGTTTAGTTTAGGTGTGAGAGCCAAAATGAACTTTTTATTGCTTTAAACGTGTTTTCAGCCTGATTGTGCACTTTAGGTGAAAATGTCAAAATCTTAAAAATGAGCATAAGCACAATGAAATTAATGCTGGAATCATGTTCAGGATGCTAGAATACACTTAATACAGCAACAATTTTGAGTCTACAACGTTTAGTTTAGGTGTGAGAGCCAAAATGAACTTTTTATTGCTTTAAACGCGTTTTCAGCCCCTGATTGTACACTTAAGGTGAAAATGTCAAAATCTTCAAAATGAGCATAAGCACAATGAAATTAATGCTGGAATCATCTTCAGGATGCTAGAATACACTAAATACAGCAAAAATTTTGAGTCTACAACGTTTAGTTTAGGTGTGAGAGCCAAAATGAACTTTTTATTGCTTTAAACGCGTTTTCAGCCCCTGATTGTACACTTAAGGTGAAAATGTCAAAATCTTAAAAATGAGCATAAGCACAATGAAATTAATGCTGGAATCATCTTCAGGATGCTAGAATACACTAAATACAGCAAAAATGTTGAGTCTACAACGTTTTGTTTAGGTGTGAGAGCCAAAATGAACTTTTTATGGCTTTAAATGCGTTTTCAGCCTGATTGTGCACTTTAGGTGAAAATGTCAAAATCTTCAAAATGAGCATAAGCACAATGAAATTAATGCTGGAATCATCTTCAGGATGCTAGAATACACTAAATACAGCAAAAATTTTGAGTCTACAACGTTTAGTTTAGGTGTGAGAGCCAAAATGAACTTTTTATTGCTTTAAACGCGTTTTCAGCCCCTGATTGTACACTTAAGGTGAAAATGTCAAAATCTTCAAAATGAGCATAAGCACAATGAAATTAATGCTGGAATCATCTTCAGGATGCTAGAATACACTAAATACAGCAAAAATTTTGAGTCTACAACGTTTAGTTTAGGTGTGAGAGCCAAAATGAACTTTTTATTGCTTTAAACGCGTTTTCAGCCTGATTGTGCACTTTAGGTGAAAATGTCAAAATCTTAAAAATGAGCATAAGCACAATGAAATTAATGCTGGAATCATCTTCAGGATGCTAGAATACACTAAATACAGCAAAAATTTTGAGTCTACAACGTTTAGTTTAGGTGTGAGAGCCAAAATGAACTTTTTATTGCTTTAAACGCGTTTTCAGCCCCTGATTGTACACTTAAGGTGAAAATGTCAAAATCTTCAAAATGAGCATAAGCACAATGAAATTAATGCTGGAATCATCTTCAGGATGCTAGAATACACTAAATACAGCAAAAATGTTGAGTCTACAACGTTTTGTTTAGGTGTGAGAGCCAAAATGAACTTTTTATGGCTTTAAATGCGTTTTCAGCCTGATTGTGCACTTTAGGTGAAAATGTCAAAATCTTCAAAATGAGCATAAGCACAATGAAATTAATGCTGGAATCATCTTCAGGATGCTAGAATACACTAAATACAGCAAAAATTTTGAGTCTACAACGTTTAGTTTAGGTGTGAGAGCCAAAATGAACTTTTTATTGCTTTAAACGCGTTTTCAGCCCCTGATTGTACACTTAAGGTGAAAATGTCAAAATCTTCAAAATGAGCATAAGCACGATGAAATTAATGCTGGAATCGTCTTCAGGATGCTAGAATACACTAAATACAGCAAAAATTTTGAGTCTACAACGTTTAGTTTAGGTGTGAGAGCCAAAATGAACTTTTTATTGCTTTAAACGCGTTTTCAGCCCCTGATTGTACACTTAAGGTGAAAATGTCAAAATCTTCAAAATGAGCATAAGCACAATGAAATTAATGCTGGAATCATCTTCAGGATGCTAGAATACACTAAATACAGCAAAAATGTTGAGTCTACAACGTTTTGTTTAGGTGTGAGAGCCAAAATGAACTTTTTATGGCTTTAAATGCGTTTTCAGCCTGATTGTGCACTATAGGTGAAAATGTCAAAATCTTCAAAATGAGCATAAGCACAATGAAATTAATGCTGGAATCATCTTCAGGATGCTAGAATACACTAAATACAGCAAAAATTTTGAGTCTACAACGTTTAGTTTAGGTGTGAGAGCCAAAATGAACTTTTTATTGCTTTAAACGCGTTTTCAGCCCCTGATTGTACACTTAAGGTGAAAATGTCAAAATCTTAAAAATGAGCATAAGCACAATGAAATTAATGCTGGAATCATCTTCAGGATGCTAGAATACACTAAATACAGCAAAAATGTTGAGTCTACAACGTTTTGTTTAGGTGTGAGAGCCAAAATGAACTTTTTATTGCTTTAAACGCGTTTTCAGCCCCTGATTGTACACTTAAGGTGAAAATGTCAAAATCTTCAAAATGAGCATAAGCACAATGAAATTAATGCTGGAATCATCTTCAGGATGCTAGAATACACTAAATACAGCAAAAATTTTGAGTCTACAACGTTTTGTTTAGGTGTGAGAGCCAAAATGAACTTTTTATTGCTTTAAACGCGTTTTCAGCCTGATTGTGCACTTTAGGTGAAAATGTCAAAATCTTAAAAATGAGCATAAGCACAATGAAATTAATGCTGGAATCATCTTCAGGATGCTAGAATACACTAAATACAGCAAAAATTTTGAGTCTACAACGTTTAGTTTAGGTGTGAGAGCCAAAATGAACTTTTTATTGCTTTAAACGCGTTTTTAGCCCCTGATTGTACACTTAAGGTGAAAATGTCAAAATCTTAAAAATGAGCATAAGCACAATGAAATTAATGCTGGAATCATCTTCAGGATGCTAGAATACACTAAATACAGCAAAAATTTTGAGTCTACAACGTTTAGTTTAGGTGTGAGAGCCAAAATGAACTTTTTATTGCTTTAAACGCGTTTTCAGCCTGATTGTGCACTTTAGGTGAAAATGTCAAAATCTTAAAAATGAGCATAAGCACAATGAAATTAATGCTGGAATCATCTTCAGGATGCTAGAATACACTAAATACAGCAAAAATTTTGAGTCTACAAGGTTTAGTTTAGGTGTGAGAGCCAAAATGAACTTTTTATTGCTTTAAACGCGTTTTCAGCCCCTGATTATACACTTAAGGTGAAAATGTCAAAATCTTCAAAATGAGCATAAGCACAATGAAATTAATGCTGGAATCATCTTCAGGATGCTAGAATACACTAAATACAGCAAAAATGTTGAGTCTACAACGTTTTGTTTAGGTGTGAGAGCCAAAATGAACTTTTTATGGCTTTAAATGCGTTTTCAGCCTGATTGTGCACTTTAGGTGAAAATGTCAAAATCTTCAAAATGAGCATAAGCACAATGAAATTAATGCTGGAATCATCTTCAGGATGCTAGAATACACTAAATACAGCAAAAATTTTGAGTCTACAACGTTTAGTTTAGGTGTGAGAGCCAAAATGAACTTTTTATTGCTTTAAACGCGTTTTCAGCCTGATTGTGCACTTTAGGTGAAAATGTCAAAATCTTCAAAATGAGCATAAGCACAATGAAATTAATGCTGGAATCATCTTCAGGATGCTAGAATACACTAAATACAGCAAAAATTTTGAGTCTACAACGTTTAGTTTAGGTGTGAGAGCCAAAATGAACTTTTTATTGCTTTAAACGCGTTTTCAGCCTGATTGTGCACTTTAGGTGAAAATGTCAAAATCTTCAAAATGAGCATAAGCACAATGAAATTAATGCTGGAATCATCTTCAGGATGCTAGAATACACTAAATACAGCAAAAATTTTGAGTCTACAAGGTTTAGTTTAGGTGTGAGAGCCAAAATGAACTTTTTATTGCTTTAAACGCGTTTTCAGCCTGATTGTGCACTTTAGGTGAAAATGTCAAAATCTTAAAAATGAGCATAAGCACAATGAAATTAATGCTGGAATCATCTTCAGGATGCTAGAATACACTAAATACAGCAAAAATTTTGAGTCTACAACGTTTAGTTTAGGTGTGAGAGCCAAAATGAACTTTTTATTGCTTTAAACGCGTTTTCAGCCCCTGATTGTACACTTAAGGTGAAAATGTCAAAATCTTCAAAATGAGCATAAGCACAATGAAATTAATGCTGGAATCATCTTCAGGATGCTAGAATACACTAAATACAGCAAAAATTTTGAGTCTACAACGTTTAGTTTAGGTGTGAGAGCCAAAATGAACTTTTTATTGCTTTAAACGCGTTTTCAGCCCCTGATTGTACACTTAAGGTGAAAATGTCAAAATCTTCAAAATGAGCATAAGCACAATGAAATTAATGCTGGAATCATCTTCAGGATGCTAGAATACACTAAATACAGCAAAAATTTTGAGTCTACAACGTTTAGTTTAGGTGTGAGAGCCAAAATGAACTTTTTATTGCTTTAAACGCGTTTTCAGCCTGATTGTGCACTATAGGTGAAAATGTCAAAATCTTCAAAATGAGCATAAGCACAATGAAATTAATGCTGGAATCATCTTCAGGATGCTAGAATACACTAAATACAGCAAAAATTTTGAGTCTACAACGTTTAGTTTAGGTGTGAGAGCCAAAATGAACTTTTTATTGCTTTAAACGCGTTTTCAGCCCCTGATTGTACACTTAAGGTGAAAATGTCAAAATCTTAAAAATGAGCATAAGCACAATGAAATTAATGCTGGAATCATCTTCAGGATGCTAGAATACACTAAATACAGCAAAAATGTTGAGTCTACAACGTTTTGTTTAGGTGTGAGAGCCAAAATGAACTTTTTATTGCTTTAAACGCGTTTTCAGCCCCTGATTGTACACTTAAGGTGAAAATGTCAAAATCTTCAAAATGAGCATAAGCACAATGAAATTAATGCTGGAATCATCTTCAGGATGCTAGAATACACTAAATACAGCAAAAATTTTGAGTCTACAACGTTTTGTTTAGGTGTGAGAGCCAAAATGAACTTTTTATTGCTTTAAACGCGTTTTCAGCCTGATTGTGCACTTTAGGTGAAAATGTCAAAATCTTAAAAATGAGCATAAGCACAATGAAATTAATGCTGGAATCATCTTCAGGATGCTAGAATACACTAAATACAGCAAAAATTTTGAGTCTACAACGTTTAGTTTAGGTGTGAGAGCCAAAATGAACTTTTTATTGCTTTAAACGCGTTTTTAGCCCCTGATTGTACACTTAAGGTGAAAATGTCAAAATCTTAAAAATGAGCATAAGCACAATGAAATTAATGCTGGAATCATCTTCAGGATGCTAGAATACACTAAATACAGCAAAAATTTTGAGTCTACAACGTTTAGTTTAGGTGTGAGAGCCAAAATGAACTTTTTATTGCTTTAAACGCGTTTTCAGCCTGATTGTGCACTTTAGGTGAAAATGTCAAAATCTTAAAAATGAGCATAAGCACAATGAAATTAATGCTGGAATCATCTTCAGGATGCTAGAATACACTAAATACAGCAAAAATTTTGAGTCTACAAGGTTTAGTTTAGGTGTGAGAGCCAAAATGAACTTTTTATTGCTTTAAACGCGTTTTCAGCCCCTGATTATACACTTAAGGTGAAAATGTCAAAATCTTCAAAATGAGCATAAGCACAATGAAATTAATGCTGGAATCATCTTCAGGATGCTAGAATACACTAAATACAGCAAAAATGTTGAGTCTACAACGTTTTGTTTAGGTGTGAGAGCCAAAATGAACTTTTTATGGCTTTAAATGCGTTTTCAGCCTGATTGTGCACTTTAGGTGAAAATGTCAAAATCTTCAAAATGAGCATAAGCACAATGAAATTAATGCTGGAATCATCTTCAGGATGCTAGAATACACTAAATACAGCAAAAATTTTGAGTCTACAACGTTTAGTTTAGGTGTGAGAGCCAAAATGAACTTTTTATTGCTTTAAACGCGTTTTCAGCCTGATTGTGCACTTTAGGTGAAAATGTCAAAATCTTCAAAATGAGCATAAGCACAATGAAATTAATGCTGGAATCATCTTCAGGATGCTAGAATACACTAAATACAGCAAAAATTTTGAGTCTACAACGTTTAGTTTAGGTGTGAGAGCCAAAATGAACTTTTTATTGCTTTAAACGCGTTTTCAGCCTGATTGTGCACTTTAGGTGAAAATGTCAAAATCTTCAAAATGAGCATAAGCACAATGAAATTAATGCTGGAATCATCTTCAGGATGCTAGAATACACTAAATACAGCAAAAATTTTGAGTCTACAAGGTTTAGTTTAGGTGTGAGAGCCAAAATGAACTTTTTATTGCTTTAAACGCGTTTTCAGCCTGATTGTGCACTTTAGGTGAAAATGTCAAAATCTTAAAAATGAGCATAAGCACAATGAAATTAATGCTGGAATCATCTTCAGGATGCTAGAATACACTAAATACAGCAAAAATTTTGAGTCTACAACGTTTAGTTTAGGTGTGAGAGCCAAAATGAACTTTTTATTGCTTTAAACGCGTTTTCAGCCCCTGATTGTACACTTAAGGTGAAAATGTCAAAATCTTCAAAATGAGCATAAGCACAATGAAATTAATGCTGGAATCATCTTCAGGATGCTAGAATACACTAAATACAGCAAAAATTTTGAGTCTACAACGTTTAGTTTAGGTGTGAGAGCCAAAATGAACTTTTTATTGCTTTAAACGCGTTTTCAGCCCCTGATTGTACACTTAAGGTGAAAATGTCAAAATCTTCAAAATGAGCATAAGCACAATGAAATTAATGCTGGAATCATCTTCAGGATGCTAGAATACACTAAATACAGCAAAAATTTTGAGTCTACAACGTTTAGTTTAGGTGTGAGAGCCAAAATGAACTTTTTATTGCTTTAAACGCGTTTTCAGCCTGATTGTGCACTTTAGGTGAAAATGTCAAAATCTTAAAAATGAGCATAAGCACAATGAAATTAATGCTGGAATCATCTTCAGGATGCTAGAATACACTAAATACAGCAAAAATTTTGAGTCTACAACGTTTAGTTTAGGTGTGAGAGCCAAAATGAACTTTTTATTGCTTTAAACGCGTTTTCAGCCCCTTATTGTACACTTAAGGTGAAAATGTCAAAATCTTAAAAATGAGCATAAGCACAATGAAATTAATGCTGGAATCATCTTCAGGATGCTAGAATACACTAAATACAGCAAAAATGTTGAGTCTACAACGTTTTGTTTAGGTGTGAGAGCCAAAATGAACTTTTTATGGCTTTAAATGCGTTTTCAGCCTGATTGTGCACTTTAGGTGAAAATGTCAAAATCTTCAAAATGAGCATAAGCACAATGAAATTAATGCTGGAATCATCTTCAGGATGCTAGAATACACTAAATACAGCAAAATTTTTGAGTCTACAACGTTTAGTTTAGGTGTGAGAGCCAAAATGAACTTTTTATTGCTTTAAATGCGTTTTCAGCCCCTGATTGTACACTGAAGGTGAAAATGTCAAAATCTTCAAAATGAGCATAAGCACAATGAAATTAATGCTGGAATCATCTTCAGGATGCTAGAATACACTAAATACAGCACAAATTTTGAGTCTACAACGTTTATTTTAGGTGTGAGAGCCAAAATGAACTTTTTATTGCTTTAAATGCGTTTTCAGCCTGATTGTGCACTTTAGGTGAAATTGTCAAAATCTTAAAAATGAGCATAAGCACAATGAAATTAATGCTGGAATCATCTTCAGGATGCTAGAATACACTAAATACAGCAAAAATGTTGAGTCTACAACGTTTTGTTTAGGTGTGAGAGCCAAAATGAACTTTTTATGGCTTTAAATGCGTTTTCAGCCTGATTGTGCACTTTAGGTGAAAATGTCAAAATCTTCAAAATGAGCATAAGCACAATGAAATTAATGCTGGAATCATCTTCAGGATGCTAGAATACACTAAATACAGCAACAATTTTGAGTCTTCAACGTTTAGTTTAGGTGTGAGAGCCAAAATGAACTTTTTATTGCTTTAAACGCGTTTTCAGCCTGATTGTGCACTTTAGGTGAAAATGTCAAAATCTTCAAAATGAGCATAAGCACAATGAAATTAATGCTGGAATCATCTTCAGGATGCTAGAATACACTAAATACAGCAAAAATTTTGAGTCTACAACGTTTAGTTTAGGTGTGAGAGCCAAAATGAACTTTTTATTGCTTTAAACGCGTTTTCAGCCTGATTGTGCACTTTAGGTGAAAATGTCAAAATCTTAAAAATGAGCATAAGCACAATGAAATTAATGCTGGAATCATCTTCAGGATGCTAGAATACACTAAATACAGCAAAAATTTTGAGTCTACAACGTTTAGTTTAGGTGTGAGAGCCAAAATGAACTTTTTATTGCTTTAAACGCGTTTTCAGCCCCTGATTGTACACTTAAGGTGAAAATGTCAAAATCTTCAAAATGAGCATAAGCACAATGAAATTAATGCTGGAATCATCTTCAGGATGCTAGAATACACTAAATACAGCAAAAATTTTGAGTCTACAACGTTTAGTTTAGGTGTGAGAGCCAAAATGAACTTTTTATTGCTTTAAACGCGTTTTCAGCCCCTGATTGTACACTTAAGGTGAAAATGTCAAAATCTTCAAAATGAGCATAAGCACAATGAAATTAATGCTGGAATCATCTTCAGGATGCTAGAATACACTAAATACAGCAAAAATTTTGAGTCTACAACGTTTAGTTTAGGTGTGAGAGCCAAAATGAACTTTTTATTGCTTTAAACGCGTTTTCAGCCTGATTGTGCACTTTAGGTGAAAATGTCAAAATCTTAAAAATGAGCATAAGCACAATGAAATTAATGCTGGAATCATCTTCAGGATGCTAGAATACACTAAATACAGCAAAAATGTTGAGTCTACAACGTTTTGTTTAGGTGTGAGAGCCAAAATGAACTTTTTATGGCTTTAAATGCGTTTTCAGCCTGATTGTGCACTATAGGTGAAAATGTCAAAATCTTCAAAATGAGCATAAGCACAATGAAATTAATGCTGGAATCATCTTCAGGATGCTAGAATACACTAAATACAGCAAAAATTTTGAGTCTACAACGTTTAGTTTAGGTGTGAGAGCCAAAATGAACTTTTTATTGCTTTAAACGCGTTTTCAGCCCCTGATTGTACAATTAAGGTGAAAATGTCAAAATCTTCAAAATGAGCATAAGCACGATGAAATTAATGCTGGAATCATCTTCAGGATGCTAGAATACACTAAATACAGCAATAATTTTGAGTCTACAACGTTTAGTTTAGGTGTGAGAGCCAAAATGAACTTTTTATTGCTTTAAACGCGTTTTCAGCCTGATTGTGCACTTTAGGTGAAAATGTCAAAATCTTAAAAATGAGCATAAGCACAATGAAATTAATGCTGGAATCATCTTCAGGATGCTAGAATACACTAAATACAGCAAAAATTTTGAGTCTACAAGGTTTAGTTTAGGTGTGAGAGCCAAAATGAACTTTTTATTGCTTTAAACGCGTTTTCAGCCCCTGATTGTACACTTAAGGTGAAAATGTCAAAATCTTCAAAATGAGCATAAGCACAATGAAATTAATGCTGGAATCATCTTCAGGATGCTAGAATACACTAAATACAGCAAAAATGTTGAGTCTACAACGTTTTGTTTAGGTGTGAGAGCCAAAATGAACTTTTTATGGCTTTAAATGCGTTTTCAGCCTGATTGTGCACTTTAGGTGAAAATGTCAAAATCTTCAAAATGAGCATAAGCACAATGAAATTAATGCTGGAATCATCTTCAGGATGCTAGAATACACTAAATACAGCAAAAATTTTGAGTCTACAACGTTTAGTTTAGGTGTGAGAGCCAAAATGAACTTTTTATTGCTTTAAACGCGTTTTCAGCCTGATTGTGCACTTTAGGTGAAAATGTCAAAATCTTAAAAATGAGCATAAGCACAATGAAATTAATGCTGGAATCATCTTCAGGATGCTAGAATACACTAAATACAGCAACAATTTTGAGTCTACAACGTTTAGTTTAGGTGTGAGAGCCAAAATGAACTTTTTATTGCTTTAAACGCGTTTTCAGCCCCTGATTGTACACTTAAGGTGAAAATGTCAAAATCTTCAAAATGAGCATAAGCACAATGAAATTAATGCTGGAATCATCTTCAGGATGCTAGAATACACTAAATACAGCAAAAATTTTGAGTCTACAACGTTTAGTTTAGGTGTGAGAGCCAAAATGAACTTTTTATTGCTTTAAACGCGTTTTCAGCCTGATTGTGCACTTTAGGTGAAAATGTCAAAATCTTAAAAATGAGCATAAGCACAATGAAATTAATGCTGGAATCATCTTCAGGATGCTAGAATACACTAAATACAGCAAAAATTTTGAGTCTACAACGTTTAGTTTAGGTGTGAGAGCCAAAATGAACTTTTTATTGCTTTAAACGCGTTTTCAGCCCCTGATTGTACACTTAAGGTGAAAATGTCAAAATCTTAAAAATGAGCATAAGCACAATGAAATTAATGCTGGAATCATCTTCAGGATGCTAGAATACACTAAATACAGCAAAAATGTTGAGTCTACAACGTTTTGTTTAGGTGTGAGAGCCAAAAAGAACTTTTTATGGCTTTAAATGCGTTTTCAGCCTGATTGTGCACTATAGGTGAAAATGTCAAAATCTTCAAAATGAGCATAAGCACAATGAAATTAATGCTGGAATCATCTTCAGGATGCTAGAATACACTAAATACAGCAAAAATTTTGAGTCTACAACGTTTAGTTTAGGTGTGAGAGCCAAAATGAACTTTTTATTGCTTTAAACGCGTTTTCAGCCCCTGATTGTACACTTAAGGTGAAAATGTCAAAATCTTAAAAATGAGCATAAGCACAATGAAATTAATGCTGGAATCATCTTCAGGATGCTAGAATACACTAAATACAGCAAAAATGTTGAGTCTACAACGTTTTGTTTAGGTGTGAGAGTCAAAATGAACTTTTTATGGCTTTAAATGCGTTTTCAGCCTGATTGTGCACTTTAGGTGAAAATGTCAAAATCTTCAAAATGAGCATAAGCACAATGAAATTAATGCTGGAATCATCTTCAGGATGCTAGAATACACTAAATACAGCAAAAATTTTGAGTCTACAACGTTTAGTTTAGGTGTGAGAGCCAAAATGAACTTTTTATTGCTTTAAACGCGTTTTCAGCCCCTGATTGTACACTTAAGGTGAAAATGTCAAAATCTTCAAAATGAGCATAAGCACAATGAAATTAATGCTGGAATCATCTTCAGGATGCTAGAATACACTAAATACAGCAAAAATTTTGAGTCTACAACGTTTAGTTTAGGTGTGAGAGCCAAAATGAACTTTTTATTGCTTTAAACGCGTTTTCAGCCTGATTGTGCACTTTAGGTGAAAATGTCAAAATCTTAAAAATGAGCATAAGCACAATGAAATTAATGCTGGAATCATCTTCAGGATGCTAGAATACACTAAATACAGCAAAAAATTTGAGTCTACAACGTTTAGTTTAGGTGTGAGAGCCAAAATGAACTTTTTATTGCTTTAAACGCGTTTTCAGCCCCTGATTGTACACTTAAGGTGAAAATGTCAAAATCTTAAAAATGAGCATAAGCACAATGAAATTAATGCTGGAATCATCTTCAGGATGCTAGAATACACTAAATACAGCAAAAATGTTGAGTCTACAACGTTTTGTTTAGGTGTGAGAGCCAAAATGAACTTTTTATGGCTTTAAATGCGTTTTCAGCCTGATTGTGCACTTTAGGTGAAAATGTCAAAATCTTCAAAATGAGCATAAGCACAATGAAATTAATGCTGGAATCATCTTCAGGATGCTAGAATACACTAAATACAGCAAAAATTTTGAGTCTACAACGTTTAGTTTAGGTGTGAGAGCCAAAATGAACTTTTTATTGCTTTAAACGCGTTTTCAGCCTGATTGTGCACTTTAGGTGAAAATGTCAAAATCTTAAAAATGAGCATAAGCACAATGAAATTAATGCTGGAATCATCTTCAGGATGCTAGAATACACTAAATACAGCAAAAATTTTGAGTCTACAACGTTTAGTTTAGGTGTGAGAGCCAAAATGAACTTTTTATTGCTTTAAACGCGTTTTGAGCCTGATTGTGCACTTAAGGTGAAAATGTCAAAATCCTAAAAATGAGCATAAGCACAATGAAATTAATGCTGGAATCATCTTCAGGATGCTAGAATACACTAAATACAGCAAAAAGTTTGAGTCTACAACGTTTAGTTTAGGTGTGAGAGCCAAAATGAACTTTTTATTGCTTTAAACGCGTTTTCAGCCCCTGATTGTACACTTAAGGTGAAAATGTCAAAATCTTAAAAATGAGCATAAGCACAATGAAATTAATGCTGGAATCATCTTCAGGATGCTAGAATACACTAAATACAGCAAAAATTTTGAGTCTACAAGGTTTAGTTTAGGTGTGAGAGCCAAAATGAACTTTTTATTGCTTTAAACGCGTTTTCAGCCTGATTGTGCACTTTAGGTGAAAATGTCAAAATCTTAAAAATGAGCATAAGCACAATGAAATTAATGCTGGAATCATCTTCAGGATGCTAGAATACACTAAATACAGCAAAAATTTTGAGTCTACAACGTTTAGTTTAGGTGTGAGAGCCAAAATGAACTTTTTATTGCTTTAAACGCGTTTTCAGCCCCTGATTGTACACTTAAGGTGAAAATGTCAAAATCTTCAAAATGAGCATAAGCACAATGAAATTAATGCTGGAATCATCTTCAGGATGCTAGAATACACTAAATACAGCAAAAATTTTGAGTCTACAACGTTTAGTTTAGGTGTGAGAGCCAAAATGAACTTTTTATTGCTTTAAACGCGTTTTCAGCCTGATTGTGCACTTTAGGTGAAAATGTCAAAATCCTAAAAATGAGCATAAGCACAATGAAATTAATGCTGGAATCATCTTCAGGATGCTAGAATACACTAAATACAGCAAAAAGTTTGAGTCTACAACGTTTAGTTTAGGTGTGAGAGCCAAAATGAACTTTTTATTGCTTTAAACGCGTTTTCAGCCCCTGATTGTACACTTAAGGTGAAAATGTCAAAATCTTAAAAATGAGCATAAGCACAATGAAATTAATGCTGGAATCATCTTCAGGATGCTAGAATACACTAAATACAGCAAAATTTTTGAGTCTACAACGTTTAGTTTAGGTGTGAGAGCCAAAATGAACTTTTTATTGCTTTAAACGCGTTTTCAGCCCCTGATTGTACACTTAAGGTGAAAATGTCAAAATCTTAAAAATGAGCATAAGCACAATGAAATTAATGCTGGAATCATCTTCAGGATGCTAGAATACACTAAATACAGCAAAAATGTTGAGTCTACAACGTTTTGTTTAGGTGTGAGAGCCAAAATGAACTTTTTATGGCTTTAAATGCGTTTTCAGCCTGATTGTACACTTTAGGTGAAAATGTCAAAATCTTCAAAATGAGCATAAGCACAATGAAATTAATGCTGGAATCATCTTCAGGATGCTAGAATACACTAAATACAGCAAAAATTTTGAGTCTACAACGTTTAGTTTAGGTGTGAGAGCCAAAATGAACTTTTTATTGCTTTAAACGCGTTTTCAGCCCCTGATTGTACACTTAAGGTGAAAATGTCAAAATCTTCAAAATGAGCATAAGCACGATGAAATTAATGCTGGAATCATCTTCAGGATGCTAGAATACACTAAATACAGCAAAAATTTTGAGTCTACAACGTTTAGTTTAGGTGTGAGAGCCAAAATGAACTTTTTATTGCTTTAAACGCGTTTTCAGCCTGATTGTGCACTTAAGGTGAAAATGTCAAAATCCTAAAAATGAGCATAAGCACAATGAAATTAATGCTGGAATCATCTTCAGGATGCTAGAATACACTAAATACAGCAAAAAGTTTGAGTCTACAACGTTTAGTTTAGGTGTGAGAGCCAAAATGAACTTTTTATTGCTTTAAACGCGTTTTCAGCCCCTGATTGTACACTTAAGGTGAAAATGTCAAAATCTTAAAAATGAGCATAAGCACAATGAAATTAATGCTGGAATCATCTTCAGGATGCTAGAATACACTAAATACAGCAAAAAGTTTGAGTCTACAACGTTTAGTTTAGTTGTGAGAGCCAAAATGAACTTTTTATTGCTTTAAACGCGTTTTCAGCCCCTGATTGTACACTTAAGGTGAAAATGTCAAAATCATAAAAATGAGCATAAGCACAATGAAATTAATGCTGGAATCATCTTCAGGATGCTAGAATACACTAAATACAGCAAAAAGTTTGAGTCTACAACGTTTAGTTTAGGTGTGAGAGCCAAAATGAACTTTTTATTGCTTTAAACGCGTTTTCAGCCCCTGATTGTACACTTAAGGTGAAAATGTCAAAATCTTAAAAATGAGCATAAGCACAATGAAATTAATGCTGGAATCATCTTCAGGATGCTAGAATACACTAAATACAGCAAAAATTTTGAGTCTACAAGGTTTAGTTTAGGTGTGAGAGCCAAAATGAACTTTTTATTGCTTTAAACGCGTTTTCAGCCTGATTGTGCACTTTAGGTGAAAATGTCAAAATCTTAAAAATGAGCATAAGCACAATGAAATTAATGCTGGAATCATCTTCAGGATGCTAGAATACACTAAATACAGCAAAAATTTTGAGTCTACAACGTTTAGTTTAGGAGTGAGAGCCAAAATGAACTTTTTATTGCTTTAAACGCGTTTTCAGCCCCTGATTGTACACTTAAGGTGAAAATGTCAAAATCTTCAAAATGAGCATAAGCACAATGAAATTAATGCTGGAATCATCTTCAGGATGCTAGAATACACTAAATACAGCAAAAATTTTGAGTCTACAACGTTTAGTTTAGGTGTGAGAGCCAAAATGAACTTTTTATTGCTTTAAACGCGTTTTCAGCCTGATTGTGCACTTTAGGTGAAAATGTCAAAATCTTCAAAATGAGCATAAGCACAATGAAATTAATGCTGGAATCATCTTCAGGATGCTAGAATACACTAAATACAGCAAAAATTTTGAGTCTACAACGTTTAGTTTAGGTGTGAGAGCCAAAATGAACTTTTTATTGCTTTAAACGCGTTTTCAGCCCCTGATTGTACACTTAAGGTGAAAATGTCAAAATCTTAAAAATGAGCATAAGCACAATGAAATTAATGCTGGAATCATCTTCAGGATGCTAGAATACACTAAATACAGCAAAAATGTTGAGTCTACAACGTTTTGTTTAGGTGTGAGAGCCAAAATGAACTTTTTATTGCTTTAAACGCGTTTTCAGCCCCTGATTGTACACTTAAGGTGAAAATGTCAAAATCTTAAAAATGAGCATAAGCACAATGAAATTAATGCTGGAATCATCTTCAGGATGCTAGAATACACTAAATACAGCAAAAATTTTGAGTCTACAACGTTTAGTTTAGGTGTGAGAGCCAAAATGAACTTTTTATTGCTTTAAACGCGTTTTCAGCCTGATTGTGCACTTAAGGTGAAAATGTCAAAATCCTAAAAATGAGCATAAGCACAATGAAATTAATGCTGGAATCATCTTCAGGATGCTAGAATACACTAAATACAGCAAAAAGTTTGAGTCTACAACGTTTAGTTTAGGTGTGAGAGCCAAAATGAACTTTTTATTGCTTTAAACGCGTTTTCAGCCCCTGATTGTACACTTAAGGTGAAAATGTCAAAATCTTAAAAATGAGCATAAGCACAATGAAATTAATGCTGGAATCATCTTCAGGATGCTAGAATACACTAAATACAGCAAAAATTTTGAGTCTACAAGGTTTAGTTTAGGTGTGAGAGCCAAAATGAACTTTTTATTGCTTTAAACGCGTTTTCAGCCCCTGATTATACACTTAAGGTGAAAATGTCAAAATCTTCAAAATGAGCATAAGCACAATGAAATTAATGCTGGAATCATCTTCAGGATGCTAGAATACACTAAATACAGCAAAAATGTTGAGTCTACAACGTTTTGTTTAGGTGTGAGAGCCAAAATGAACTTTTTATGGCTTTAAATGCGTTTTCAGCCTGATTGTGCACTTTAGGTGAAAATGACAAAATCTTCAAAATGAGCATAAGCACAATGAAATTAATGCTGGAATCATCTTCAGGATGCTAGAATACACTAAATACAGCAAAAATTTTGAGTCTACAACGTTTAGTTTAGGTGTGAGAGCCAAAATGAACTTTTTATTGCTTTAAACGCGTTTTCAGCCCCTGATTGTACACTTAAGGTGAAAATGTCAAAATCTTCAAAATGAGCATAAGCACAATGAAATTAATGCTGGAATCATCTTCAGGATGCTAGAATACACTAAATACAGCAAAAATTTTGAGTCTACAACGTTTAGTTTAGGTGTGAGAGCCAAAATGAACTTTTTATTGCTTTAAACGCGTTTTCAGCCTGATTGTGCACTTTAGGTGAAAATGTCAAAATCTTAAAAATGAGCATAAGCACAATGAAATTAATGCTGGAATCATCTTCAGGATGCTAGAATACACTAAATACAGCAAAAATTTTGAGTCTACAAGGTTTAGTTTAGGTGTGAGAGCCAAAATGAACTTTTTATTGCTTTAAACGCGTTTTCAGCCCCTGATTGTACACTTAAGGTGAAAATGTCAAAATCTTCAAAATGAGCATAAGCACAATGAAATTAATGCTGGAATCATCTTCAGGATGCTAGAATACACTAAATACAGCAAAAATGTTGAGTCTACAACGTTTTGTTTAGGTGTGAGAGCCAAAATGAACTTTTTATGGCTTTAAATGCGTTTTCAGCCTGATTGTGCACTTTAGGTGAAAATGTCAAAATCTTCAAAATGAGCATAAGCACAATGAAATTAATGCTGGAATCATCTTCAGGATGCTAGAATACACTAAATACAGCAAAAATTTTGAGTCTACAACGTTTAGTTTAGGTGTGAGAGCCAAAATGAACTTTTTATTGCTTTAAACGCGTTTTCAGCCTGATTGTGCACTTTAGGTGAAAATGTCAAAATCTTAAAAATGAGCATAAGCACAATGAAATTAATGCTGGAATCATCTTCAGGATGCTAGAATACACTAAATACAGCAACAATTTTGAGTCTACAACGTTTAGTTTAGGTGTGAGAGCCAAAATGAACTTTTTATTGCTTTAAACGCGTTTTCAGCCCCTGATTGTACACTTAAGGTGAAAATGTCAAAATCTTCAAAATGAGCATAAGCACAATGAAATTAATGCTGGAATCATCTTCAGGATGCTAGAATACACTAAATACAGCAGAAATTTTGAGTCTACAACGTTTAGTTTAGGTGTGAGAGCCAAAATGAACTTTTTATTGCTTTAAACGCGTTTTCAGCCCCTGATTGTACACTTAAGGTGAAAATGTCAAAATCTTAAAAATGAGCATAAGCACAATGAAATTAATGCTGGAATCATCTTCAGGATGCTAGAATACACTAAATACAGCAAAAATTTTGAGTCTACAACGTTTAGTTTAGGTGTGAGAGCCAAAATGAACTTTTTATGGCTTTAAATGCGTTTTCAGCCTGATTGTGCACTTTAGGTGAAAATGTCAAAATCTTCAAAATGAGCATAAGCACAATGAAATTAATGCTGGAATCATCTTCAGGATGCTAGAATACACTAAATACAGCAAAAATTTTGAGTCTACAACGTTTAGTTTAGGTGTGAGAGCCAAAATGAACTTTTTATTGCTTTAAATGCGTTTTCAGCCCCTGATTGTACACTTAAGGTGAAAATTTCGAAATCTTAAAAATGAGCATAAGCACAATGAAATTAATGCTGGAATCATCTTCAGTATGCTAGAATACACTAAATACAGCAAAAATTTTGAGTCTACAACGTTTAGTTTAGGTGTGAGAGCCAAAATGAACTTTTTATTGCTTTAAACGCGTTTTCAGCCCCTGATTGTACACTTAAGGTGAAAATGTCAAAATCTTCAAAATGAGCATAAGCACAATGAAATTAATGCTGGAATCATCTTCAGGATGCTAGAATACACTAAATACAGCAAAAATTTTGAGTCTACAACGTTTAGTTTAGGTGTGAGAGCCAAAATGAACTTTTTATTGCTTTAAACGCATTTTCAGCCTGATTGTGCACTTTAGGTGAAAATGTCAAAATCTTAAAAATGAGCATAAGCACAATGAAATTAATGCTGGAATCATCTTCAGGATGCTAGAATACACTAAATACAGCAAAAAATTTGAGTCTACAACGTTTAGTTTAGGTGTGAGAGCCAAAATGAACTTTTTATTGCTTTAAACGCGTTTTCAGTCCCTGATTGTACACTTAAGGTGAAAATGTCAAAATCTTCAAAATGAGCATAAGCACAATGAAATTAATGCTGGAATCATCTTCAGGATGCTAGAATACACTAAATACAGCAAAAATGTTGAGTCTACAACGTTTTGTTTAGGTGTGAGAGCCAAAATGAACTTTTTATGGCTTTAAATGCGTTTTCAGCCTGATTGTGCACTTAAGGTGAAAATGTCAAAATCTTCAAAATGAGCATAAGCACAATGAAATTAATGCTGGAATCATCTTCAGGATGCTAGAATACACTAAATACAGCAAAAATTTTGAGTCTACAACGTTTAGTTTAGGTGTGAGAGCCAAAATGAACTTTTTATTGCTTTAAACGCGTTTTCAGCCCCTGATTGTACACTTAAGGTGAAAATGTCAAAATCTTAAAAATGAGCATAAGCACAATGAAATTAATGCTGGAATCATCTTCAGGATGCTAGAATACACAAAATACAGCAAAAATGTTGAGTCTACAACGTTTTGTTTAGGTGTGAGAGCCAAAATGAACTTTTTATGGCTTTAAATGCGTTTTCAGCCTGATTGTGCACTTTAGGTGAAAATGTCAAAATCTTCAAAATGAGCATAAGCACCATGAAATTAATGCTGGAATCATCTTCAGGATGCTAGAATACACTAAATACAGCAAAAATTTTGAGTCTACAACGTTTAGTTTAGGTGTGAGAGCCAAAATGAACTTTTTATTGCTTTAAACGCGTTTTCAGCCCCTGATTGTACACTTAAGGTGAAAATGTCAAAATCTTCAAAATGAGCATAAGCACAATGAAATTAATGCTGGAATCATCTTCAGGATGCTAGAATACACTAAATACAGCAAAAATTTTGAGTCTACAACGTTTAGTTTAGGTGTGAGAGCCAAAATGAACTTTTTATTGCTTTAAACGCGTTTTCAGCCTGATTGTGCACTTTAGGTGAAAATGTCAAAATCTTAAAAATGAGCATAAGCACAATGAAATTAATGCTGGAATCATCTTCAGGATGCTAGAATACACTAAATACAGCAAAAATTTTGAGTCTACAACGTTTAGTTTAGGTGTGAGAGCCAAAATGAACTTTTTATTGCTTTAAACGCGTTTTCAGCCCCTGATTGTACACTTAAGGTGAAAATGTCAAAATCTTAAAAATGAGCATAAGCACAATGAAATTAATGCTGGAATCATCTTCAGGATGCTAGAATACACTAAATACAGCAAAAATTTTGAGTCTACAACGTTTAGTTTAGGTGTGAGAGCCAAAATGAACTTTTTATTGCTTTAAACGCGTTTTCAGCCTGATTGTGCACTTTAGGTGAAAATGTCAAAATCCTAAAAATGAGCATAAGCACAATGAAATTAATGCTGGAATCATCTTCAGGATGCTAGAATACACTAAATACAGCAAAAAGTTTGAGTCTACAACGTTTAGTTTAGGTGTGAGAGCCAAAATGAACTTTTTATTGCTTTAAACGCGTTTTCAGCCCCTGATTGTACACTTAAGGTGAAAATGTCAAAATCTTCAAAATGAGCATAAGCACAATGAAATTAATGCTGGAATCATCTTCAGGATGCTAGAATACACTAAATACAGCAAAAATGTTGAGTCTACAACGTTTTGTTTAGGTGTGAGAGCCAAAATGAACTTTTTATGGCTTTAAATGCGTTTTCAGCCTGATTGTGCACTTTAGGTGAAAATGTCAAAATCTTCAAAATGAGCATAAGCACAATGAAATTAATGCTGGAATCATCTTCAGGATGCTAGAATACACTAAATACAGCAAAAATTTTGAGTCTACAAGGTTTAGTTTAGGTGTGAGAGCCAAAATGAACTTTTTATTGCTTTAAACGCGTTTTCAGCCTGATTGTGCACTTTAGGTGAAAATGTCAAAATCTTAAAAATGAGCATAAGCACAATGAAATTAATGCTGGAATCATCTTCAGGATGCTAGAATACACTAAATACAGCAAAAATTTTGAGTCTACAACGTTTAGTTTAGGTGTGAGAGCCAAAATGAACTTTTTATTGCTTTAAACGCGTTTTCAGCCCCTGATTGTACACTTAAGGTGAAAATGTCAAAATCTTCAAAATGAGCAAAAGCACAATGAAATTAATGCTGGAATCATCTTCAGGATGCTAGAATACACTAAATACAGCAAAAATGTTGAGTCTACAACGTTTTGTTTAGGTGTGAGAGCCAAAATGAACATTTTATGGCTTTAAATGCGTTTTCAGCCTGATTGTGCACTTTAGGTGAAAATGTCAAAATCTTCAAAATGAGCATAAGCACAATGAAATTAATGCTGGAATCATCTTCAGGATGCTAGAATACACTAAATACAGCAAAAATTTTGAGTCTACAACGTTTAGTTTAGGTGTGAGAGCCAAAATGAACTTTTTATTGCTTTAAACGCGTTTTCAGCCTGATTGTGCACTTTAGGTGAAAATGTCAAAATCTTCAAAATGAGCATAAGCACAATGAAATTAATGCTGGAATCATCTTCAGGATGCTAGAATACACTAAATACAGCAAAAATGTTGAGTCTACAACGTTTTGTTTAGGTGTGAGAGCCAAAATGAACTTTTTATGGCTTTAAATGCGTTTTCAGCCTGATTGTGCACTTTAGGTGAAAATGTCAAAATCTTCAAAATGAGCATAAGCACAATGAAATTAATGCTGGAATCATCTTCAGGATGCTAGAATACACTAAATACAGCAAAAATTTTGAGTCTACAACGTTTAGTTTAGGTGTGAGAGCCAAAATGAACTTTTTATTGCTTTAAACGCGTTTTCAGCCTGATTGTGCACTTTAGGTGAAAATGTCAAAATCTTAAAAATGAGCATAAGCACAATGAAATTAATGCTGGAATCATCTTCAGGACGCTAGAATACACTAAATACAGCAAAAATTTTGAGTCTACAACGTTTAGTTTAGGTGTGAGAGCCAAAATGAACTTTTTATTGCTTTAAACGCGTTTTCAGCCCCTGATTGTACACTTAAGGTGAAAATGTCAAAATCTTCAAAATGAGCATAAGCACAATGAAATTAATGCTGGAATCATCTTCAGGATGCTAGAATACACTAAATACAGCAAAAATTTTGAGTCTACAACGTTTAGTTTAGGTGTGAGAGCCAAAATGAACTTTTTATTGCTTTAAACGCGTTTTCAGCCTGATTGTGCACTTTAGGTGAAAATGTCAAAATCTTAAAAATGAGCATAAGCACAATGAAATTAATGCTGGAATCATCTTCAGGATGCTAGAATACACTAAATACAGCAAAAATGTTGAGTCTACAACGTTTTGTTTAGGTGTGAGAGCCAAAATGAACTTTTTATGGCTTTAAATGCGTTTTCAGCCTGATTGTGCACTTTAGGTGAAAATGTCAAAATCTTCAAAATGAGCATAAGCACAATGAAATTAATGCTGGAATCATCTTCAGGATGCTAGAATACACTAAATACAGCAAAAATTTTGAGTCTACAACGTTTAGTTTAGGTGTGAGAGCCAAAATGAACTTTTTATTGCTTTAAACGCGTTTTCAGCCCCTGATTGTACACTTAAGGTGAAAATGTCAAAATCTTCAAAATGAGCATAAGCACAATGAAATTAATGCTGGAATCATCTTCAGGATGCTAGAATACACTAAATACAGCAAAAATTTTGAGTCTACAACGTTTAGTTTAGGTGTGAGAGCCAAAATGAACTTTTTATTGCTTTAAACGCGTTTTCAGCCTGATTGTGCACTTTAGGTGAAAATGTCAAAATCCTAAAAATGAGCATAAGCACAATGAAATTAATGCTGGAATCATCTTCAGGATGCTAGAATACACTAAATACAGCAAAAAGTTTGAGTCTACAACGTTTAGTTTAGGTGTGAGAGCCAAAATGAACTTTTTATTGCTTTAAACGCGTTTTCAGCCCCTGATTGTACACTTAAGGTGAAAATGTCAAAATCTTCAAAATGAGCATAAGCACAATGAAATTAATGCTGGAATCATCTTCAGGATGCTAGAATACACTAAATACAGCAAAAACTTTGAGTCTACAAGGTTTAGTTTAGGTGTGAGAGCCAAAATGAACTTTTTATTGCTTTAAACGCGTTTTCAGCCCCTGATTGTACACTTAAGGTGAAAATGTCAAAATCTTAAAAATGAGCATAAGCACAATGAAATTAATGCTGGAATCATCTTCAGGATGCTAGAATACACTAAATACAGCAAAAAGTTTGAGTCTACAACGTTTAGTTTAGTTGTGAGAGCCAAAATGAACTTTTTATTGCTTTAAACGCGTTTTCAGCCCCTGATTGTACACTTAAGGTGAAAATGTCAAAATCATAAAAATGAGCATAAGCACAATGAAATTAATGCTGGAATCATCTTCAGGATGCTAGAATACACTAAATACAGCAAAAAGTTTGAGTCTACAACGTTTAGTTTAGGTGTGAGAGCCAAAATGAACTTTTTATTGCTTTAAACGCGTTTTCAGCCCCTGATTGTACACTTAAGGTGAAAATGTCAAAATCTTAAAAATGAGCATAAGCACAATGAAATTAATGCTGGAATCATCTTCAGGATGCTAGAATACACTAAATACAGCAAAAATTTTGAGTCTACAAGGTTTAGTTTAGGTGTGAGAGCCAAAATGAACTTTTTATTGCTTTAAACGCGTTTTCAGCCTGATTGTGCACTTTAGGTGAAAATGTCAAAATCTTAAAAATGAGCATAAGCACAATGAAATTAATGCTGGAATCATCTTCAGGATGCTAGAATACACTAAATACAGCAAAAATTTTGAGTCTACAACGTTTAGTTTAGGTGTGAGAGCCAAAATGAACTTTTTATTGCTTTAAACGCGTTTTCAGCCCCTGATTGTACACTTAAGGTGAAAATGTCAAAATCTTCAAAATGAGCATAAGCACAATGAAATTAATGCTGGAATCATCTTCAGGATGCTAGAATACACTAAATACAGCAAAAATTTTGAGTCTACAACGTTTAGTTTAGGTGTGAGAGCCAAAATGAACTTTTTATTGCTTTAAACGCGTTTTCAGCCTGATTGTGCACTTTAGGTGAAAATGTCAAAATCTTCAAAATGAGCATAAGCACAATGAAATTAATGCTGGAATCATCTTCAGGATGCTAGAATACACTAAATACAGCAAAAATTTTGAGTCTACAACGTTTAGTTTAGGTGTGAGAGCCAAAATGAACTTTTTATTGCTTTAAACGCGTTTTCAGCCCCTGATTGTACACTTAAGGTGAAAATGTCAAAATCTTAAAAATGAGCATAAGCACAATGAAATTAATGCTGGAATCATCTTCAGGATGCTAGAATACACTAAATACAGCAAAAATGTTGAGTCTACAACGTTTTGTTTAGGTGTGAGAGCCAAAATGAACTTTTTATTGCTTTAAACGCGTTTTCAGCCCCTGATTGTACACTTAAGGTGAAAATGTCAAAATCTTAAAAATGAGCATAAGCACAATGAAATTAATGCTGGAATCATCTTCAGGATGCTAGAATACACTAAATACAGCAAAAATTTTGAGTCTACAACGTTTAGTTTAGGTGTGAGAGCCAAAATGAACTTTTTATTGCTTTAAACGCGTTTTCAGCCTGATTGTGCACTTAAGGTGAAAATGTCAAAATCCTAAAAATGAGCATAAGCACAATGAAATTAATGCTGGAATCATCTTCAGGATGCTAGAATACACTAAATACAGCAAAAAGTTTGAGTCTACAACGTTTAGTTTAGGTGTGAGAGCCAAAATGAACTTTTTATTGCTTTAAACGCGTTTTCAGCCCCTGATTGTACACTTAAGGTGAAAATGTCAAAATCTTAAAAATGAGCATAAGCACAATGAAATTAATGCTGGAATCATCTTCAGGATGCTAGAATACACTAAATACAGCAAAAATTTTGAGTCTACAAGGTTTAGTTTAGGTGTGAGAGCCAAAATGAACTTTTTATTGCTTTAAACGCGTTTTCAGCCCCTGATTATACACTTAAGGTGAAAATGTCAAAATCTTCAAAATGAGCATAAGCACAATGAAATTAATGCTGGAATCATCTTCAGGATGCTAGAATACACTAAATACAGCAAAAATGTTGAGTCTACAACGTTTTGTTTAGGTGTGAGAGCCAAAATGAACTTTTTATGGCTTTAAATGCGTTTTCAGCCTGATTGTGCACTTTAGGTGAAAATGACAAAATCTTCAAAATGAGCATAAGCACAATGAAATTAATGCTGGAATCATCTTCAGGATGCTAGAATACACTAAATACAGCAAAAATTTTGAGTCTACAACGTTTAGTTTAGGTGTGAGAGCCAAAATGAAATTTTTATTGCTTTAAACGCGTTTTCAGCCCCTGATTGTACACTTAAGGTGAAAATGTCAAAATCTTCAAAATGAGCATAAGCACAATGAAATTAATGCTGGAATCATCTTCAGGATGCTAGAATACACTAAATACAGCAAAAATTTTGAGTCTACAACGTTTAGTTTAGGTGTGAGAGCCAAAATGAACTTTTTATTGCTTTAAACGCGTTTTCAGCCTGATTGTGCACTTTAGGTGAAAATGTCAAAATCTTAAAAATGAGCATAAGCACAATGAAATTAATGCTGGAATCATCTTCAGGATGCTAGAATACACTAAATACAGCAAAAATTTTGAGTCTACAAGGTTTAGTTTAGGTGTGAGAGCCAAAATGAACTTTTTATTGCTTTAAACGCGTTTTCAGCCCCTGATTGTACACTTAAGGTGAAAATGTCAAAATCTTCAAAATGAGCATAAGCACAATGAAATTAATGCTGGAATCATCTTCAGGATGCTAGAATACACTAAATACAGCAAAAATGTTGAGTCTACAACGTTTTGTTTAGGTGTGAGAGCCAAAATGAACTTTTTATGGCTTTAAATGCGTTTTCAGCCTGATTGTGCACTTTAGGTGAAAATGTCAAAATCTTCAAAATGAGCATAAGCACAATGAAATTAATGCTGGAATCATCTTCAGGATGCTAGAATACACTAAATACAGCAAAAATTTTGAGTCTACAACGTTTAGTTTAGGTGTGAGAGCCAAAATGAACTTTTTATTGCTTTAAACGCGTTTTCAGCCTGATTGTGCACTTTAGGTGAAAATGTCAAAATCTTAAAAATGAGCATAAGCACAATGAAATTAATGCTGGAATCATCTTCAGGATGCTAGAATACACTAAATACAGCAACAATTTTGAGTCTACAACGTTTAGTTTAGGTGTGAGAGCCAAAATGAACTTTTTATTGCTTTAAACGCGTTTTCAGCCCCTGATTGTACACTTAAGGTGAAAATGTCAAAATCTTCAAAATGAGCATAAGCACAATGAAATTAATGCTGGAATCATCTTCAGGATGCTAGAATACACTAAATACAGCAGAAATTTTGAGTCTACAACGTTTAGTTTAGGTGTGAGAGCCAAAATGAACTTTTTATTGCTTTAAACGCGTTTTCAGCCCCTGATTGTACACTTAAGGTGAAAATGTCAAAATCTTAAAAATGAGCATAAGCACAATGAAATTAATGCTGGAATCATCTTCAGGATGCTAGAATACACTAAATACAGCAAAAATTTTGAGTCTACAACGTTTAGTTTAGGTGTGAGAGCCAAAATGAACTTTTTATGGCTTTAAATGCGTTTTCAGCCTGATTGTGCACTTTAGGTGAAAATGTCAAAATCTTCAAAATGAGCATAAGCACAATGAAATTAATGCTGGAATCATCTTCAGGATGCTAGAATACACTAAATACAGCAAAAATTTTGAGTCTACAACGTTTAGTTTAGGTGTGAGAGCCAAAATGAACTTTTTATTGCTTTAAATGCGTTTTCAGCCCCTGATTGTACACTTAAGGTGAAAATTTCGAAATCTTAAAAATGAGCATAAGCACAATGAAATTAATGCTGGAATCATCTTCAGTATGCTAGAATACACTAAATACAGCAAAAATTTTGAGTCTACAACGTTTAGTTTAGGTGTGAGAGCCAAAATGAACTTTTTATTGCTTTAAACGCGTTTTCAGCCCCTGATTGTACACTTAAGGTGAAAATGTCAAAATCTTCAAAATGAGCATAAGCACAATGAAATTAATGCTGGAATCATCTTCAGGATGCTAGAATAAACTAAATACAGCAAAAATTTTGAGTCTACAACGTTTAGTTTAGGTGTGAGAGCCAAAATGAACTTTTTATTGCTTTAAACGCATTTTCAGCCTGATTGTGCACTTTAGGTGAAAATGTCAAAATCTTAAAAATGAGCATAAGCACAATGAAATTAATGCTGGAATCATCTTCAGGATGCTAGAATACACTAAATACAGCAAAAAATTTGAGTCTACAACGTTTAGTTTAGGTGTGAGAGCCAAAATGAACTTTTTATTGCTTTAAACGCGTTTTCAGTCCCTGATTGTACACTTAAGGTGAAAATGTCAAAATCTTCAAAATGAGCATAAGCACAATGAAATTAATGCTGGAATCATCTTCAGGATGCTAGAATACACTAAATACAGCAAAAATGTTGAGTCTACAACGTTTTGTTTAGGTGTGAGAGCCAAAATGAACTTTTTATGGCTTTAAATGCGTTTTCAGCCTGATTGTGCACTTAAGGTGAAAATGTCAAAATCTTCAAAATGAGCATAAGCACAATGAAATTAATGCTGGAATCATCTTCAGGATGCTAGAATACACTAAATACAGCAAAAATTTTGAGTCTACAACGTTTAGTTTAGGTGTGAGAGCCAAAATGAACTTTTTATTGCTTTAAACGCGTTTTCAGCCCCTGATTGTACACTTAAGGTGAAAATGTCAAAATCTTAAAAATGAGCATAAGCACAATGAAATTAATGCTGGAATCATCTTCAGGATGCTAGAATACACAAAATACAGCAAAAATGTTGAGTCTACAACGTTTTGTTTAGGTGTGAGAGCCAAAATGAACTTTTTATGGCTTTAAATGCGTTTTCAGCCTGATTGTGCACTTTAGGTGAAAATGTCAAAATCTTCAAAATGAGCATAAGCACCATGAAATTAATGCTGGAATCATCTTCAGGATGCTAGAATACACTAAATACAGCAAAAATTTTGAGTCTACAACGTTTAGTTTAGGTGTGAGAGCCAAAATGAACTTTTTATTGCTTTAAACTTGTTTTCAGCCCCTGATTGTACACTTAAGGTGAAAATGTCAAAATCTTCAAAATGAGCATAAGCACAATGAAATTAATGCTGGAATCATCTTCAGGATGCTAGAATACACTAAATACAGCAAAAATTTTGAGTCTACAACGTTTAGTTTAGGTGTGAGAGCCAAAATGAACTTTTTATTGCTTTAAACGCGTTTTCAGCCTGATTGTGCACTTTAGGTGAAAATGTCAAAATCTTAAAAATGAGCATAAGCACAATGAAATTAATGCTGGAATCATCTTCAGGATGCTAGAATACACTAAATACAGCAAAAATTTTGAGTCTACAACGTTTAGTTTAGGTGTGAGAGCCAAAATGAACTTTTTATTGCTTTAAACGCGTTTTCAGCCCCTGATTGTACACTTAAGGTGAAAATGTCAAAATCTTAAAAATGAGCATAAGCACAATGAAATTAATGCTGGAATCATCTTCAGGATGCTAGAATACACTAAATACAGCAAAAATTTTGAGTCTACAACGTTTAGTTTAGGTGTGAGAGCCAAAATGAACTTTTTATTGCTTTAAACGCGTTTTCAGCCTGATTGTGCACTTTAGGTGAAAATGTCAAAATCCTAAAAATGAGCATAAGCACAATGAAATTAATGCTGGAATCATCTTCAGGATGCTAGAATACACTAAATACAGCAAAAAGTTTGAGTCTACAACGTTTAGTTTAGGTGTGAGAGCCAAAATGAACTTTTTATTGCTTTAAACGCGTTTTCAGCCCCTGATTGTACACTTAAGGTGAAAATGTCAAAATCTTCAAAATGAGCATAAGCACAATGAAATTAATGCTGGAATCATCTTCAGGATGCTAGAATACACTAAATACAGCAAAAATGTTGAGTCTACAACGTTTTGTTTAGGTGTGAGAGCCAAAATGAACTTTTTATGGCTTTAAATGCGTTTTCAGCCTGATTGTGCACTTTAGGTGAAAATGTCAAAATCTTCAAAATGAGCATAAGCACAATGAAATTAATGCTGGAATCATCTTCAGGATGCTAGAATACACTAAATACAGCAAAAATTTTGAGTCTACAAGGTTTAGTTTAGGTGTGAGAGCCAAAATGAACTTTTTATTGCTTTAAACGCGTTTTCAGCCTGATTGTGCACTTTAGGTGAAAATGTCAAAATCTTAAAAATGAGCATAAGCACAATGAAATTAATGCTGGAATCATCTTCAGGATGCTAGAATACACTAAATACAGCAAAAATTTTGAGTCTACAACGTTTAGTTTAGGTGTGAGAGCCAAAATGAACTTTTTATTGCTTTAAACGCGTTTTCAGCCCCTGATTGTACACTTAAGGTGAAAATGTCAAAATCTTCAAAATGAGCAAAAGCACAATGAAATTAATGCTGGAATCATCTTCAGGATGCTAGAATACACTAAATACAGCAAAAATGTTGAGTCTACAACGTTTTGTTTAGGTGTGAGAGCCAAAATGAACATTTTATGGCTTTAAATGCGTTTTCAGCCTGATTGTGCACTTTAGGTGAAAATGTCAAAATCTTCAAAATGAGCATAAGCACAATGAAATTAATGCTGGAATCATCTTCAGGATGCTAGAATACACTAAATACAGCAAAAATTTTGAGTCTACAACGTTTAGTTTAGGTGTGAGAGCCAAAATGAACTTTTTATTGCTTTAAACGCGTTTTCAGCCTGATTGTGCACTTTAGGTGAAAATGTCAAAATCTTCAAAATGAGCATAAGCACAATGAAATTAATGCTGGAATCATCTTCAGGATGCTAGAATACACTAAATACAGCAAAAATGTTGAGTCTACAACGTTTTGTTTAGGTGTGAGAGCCAAAATGAACTTTTTATGGCTTTAAATGCGTTTTCAGCCTGATTGTGCACTTTAGGTGAAAATGTCAAAATCTTCAAAATGAGCATAAGCACAATGAAATTAATGCTGGAATCATCTTCAGGATGCTAGAATACACTAAATACAGCAAAAATTTTGAGTCTACAACGTTTAGTTTAGGTGTGAGAGCCAAAATGAACTTTTTATTGCTTTAAACGCGTTTTCAGCCTGATTGTGCACTTTAGGTGAAAATGTCAAAATCTTAAAAATGAGCATAAGCACAATGAAATTAATGCTGGAATCATCTTCAGGACGCTAGAATACACTAAATACAGCAAAAATTTTGAGTCTACAACGTTTAGTTTAGGTGTGAGAGCCAAAATGAACTTTTTATTGCTTTAAACGCGTTTTCAGCCCCTGATTGTACACTTAAGGTGAAAATGTCAAAATCTTCAAAATGAGCATAAGCACAATGAAATTAATGCTGGAATCATCTTCAGGATGCTAGAATACACTAAATACAGCAAAAATTTTGAGTCTACAACGTTTAGTTTAGGTGTGAGAGCCAAAATGAACTTTTTATTGCTTTAAACGCGTTTTCAGCCTGATTGTGCACTTTAGGTGAAAATGTCAAAATCTTAAAAATGAGCATAAGCACAATGAAATTAATGCTGGAATCATCTTCAGGATGCTAGAATACACTAAATACAGCAAAAATGTTGAGTCTACAACGTTTTGTTTAGGTGTGAGAGCCAAAATGAACTTTTTATGGCTTTAAATGCGTTTTCAGCCTGATTGTGCACTTTAGGTGAAAATGTCAAAATCTTCAAAATGAGCATAAGCACAATGAAATTAATGCTGGAATCATCTTCAGGATGCTAGAATACACTAAATACAGCAAAAATTTTGAGTCTACAACGTTTAGTTTAGGTGTGAGAGCCAAAATGAACTTTTTATTGCTTTAAACGCGTTTTCAGCCCCTGATTGTACACTTAAGGTGAAAATGTCAAAATCTTCAAAATGAGCATAAGCACAATGAAATTAATGCTGGAATCATCTTCAGGATGCTAGAATACACTAAATACAGCAAAAATTTTGAGTCTACAACGTTTAGTTTAGGTGTGAGAGCCAAAATGAACTTTTTATTGCTTTAAACGCGTTTTCAGCCTGATTGTGCACTTTAGGTGAAAATGTCAAAATCCTAAAAATGAGCATAAGCACAATGAAATTAATGCTGGAATCATCTTCAGGATGCTAGAATACACTAAATACAGCAAAAAGTTTGAGTCTACAACGTTTAGTTTAGGTGTGAGAGCCAAAATGAACTTTTTATTGCTTTAAACGCGTTTTCAGCCCCTGATTGTACACTTAAGGTGAAAATGTCAAAATCTTCAAAATGAGCATAAGCACAATGAAATTAATGCTGGAATCATCTTCAGGATGCTAGAATACACTAAATACAGCAAAAACTTTGAGTCTACAAGGTTTAGTTTAGGTGTGAGAGCCAAAATGAACTTTTTATTGCTTTAAACGCGTTTTCAGCCCCTGATTGTACACTTAAGGTGAAAATGTCAAAATCTTCAAAATGAGCATAAGCACAATGAAATTAATGCTGGAATCATCTTCAGGATGCTAGAATACACTAAATACAGCAAAAATTTTGAGTCTACAACGTTTAGTTTAGGTGTGAGAGCCAAAATGAACTTTTTATTGCTTTAAACGCGTTTTCAGCCTGATTGTGCACTTTAGGTGAAAATGTCAAAATCTTAAAAATGAGCATAAGCACAATGAAATTAATGCTGGAATCATCTTCAGGATGCTAGAATACACTAAATACAGCAGAAATTTTGAGTCTACAACGTTTAGTTTAGGTGTGAGAGCCAAAATGAACTTTTTATTGCTTTAAACGCGTTTTCAGCCCCTGATTGTACACTTAAGGTGAAAATGTCAAAATCTTAAAAATGAGCATAAGCACAATGAAATTAATGCTGGAATCATCTTCAGGATGCTAGAATACACTAAATACAGCAAAAATTTTGAGTCTACAACGTTTAGTTTAGGTGTGAGAGCCAAAATGAACTTTTTATTGCTTTAAACGCGTTTTCAGCCCCTGATTGTACACTTAAGGTGAAAATGTCAAAATCTTCAAAATGAGCATAAGCACAATGAAATTAATGCTGGAATCATCTTCAGGATGCTAGAATAAACTAAATACAGCAAAAATTTTGAGTCTACAACGTTTAGTTTAGGTGTGAGAGCCAAAATGAACTTTTTATTGCTTTAAACGCATTTTCAGCCTGATTGTGCACTTTAGGTGAAAATGTCAAAATCTTAAAAATGAGCATAAGCACAATGAAATTAATGCTGGAATCATCTTCAGGATGCTAGAATACACTAAATACAGCAAAAAATTTGAGTCTACAACGTTTAGTTTAGGTGTGAGAGCCAAAATGAACTTTTTATTGCTTTAAACGCGTTTTCAGTCCCTGATTGTACACTTAAGGTGAAAATGTCAAAATCTTCAAAATGAGCATAAGCACAATGAAATTAATGCTGGAATCATCTTCAGGATGCTAGAATACACTAAATACAGCAAAAATGTTGAGTCTACAACGTTTTGTTTAGGTGTGAGAGCCAAAATGAACTTTTTATGGCTTTAAATGCGTTTTCAGCCTGATTGTGCACTTAAGGTGAAAATGTCAAAATCTTCAAAATGAGCATAAGCACAATGAAATTAATGCTGGAATCATCTTCAGGATGCTAGAATACACTAAATACAGCAAAAATTTTGAGTCTACAACGTTTAGTTTAGGTGTGAGAGCCAAAATGAACTTTTTATTGCTTTAAACGCGTTTTCAGCCCCTGATTGTACACTTAAGGTGAAAATGTCAAAATCTTAAAAATGAGCATAAGCACAATGAAATTAATGCTGGAATCATCTTCAGGATGCTAGAATACACAAAATACAGCAAAAATGTTGAGTCTACAACGTTTTGTTTAGGTGTGAGAGCCAAAATGAACTTTTTATGGCTTTAAATGCGTTTTCAGCCTGATTGTGCACTTTAGGTGAAAATGTCAAAATCTTCAAAATGAGCATAAGCACCATGAAATTAATGCTGGAATCATCTTCAGGATGCTAGAATACACTAAATACAGCAAAAATTTTGAGTCTACAACGTTTAGTTTAGGTGTGAGAGCCAAAATGAACTTTTTATTGCTTTAAACTTGTTTTCAGCCCCTGATTGTACACTTAAGGTGAAAATGTCAAAATCTTCAAAATGAGCATAAGCACAATGAAATTAATGCTGGAATCATCTTCAGGATGCTAGAATACACTAAATACAGCAAAAATTTTGAGTCTACAACGTTTAGTTTAGGTGTGAGAGCCAAAATGAACTTTTTATTGCTTTAAACGCGTTTTCAGCCTGATTGTGCACTTTAGGTGAAAATGTCAAAATCTTAAAAATGAGCATAAGCACAATGAAATTAATGCTGGAATCATCTTCAGGATGCTAGAATACACTAAATACAGCAAAAATTTTGAGTCTACAACGTTTAGTTTAGGTGTGAGAGCCAAAATGAACTTTTTATTGCTTTAAACGCGTTTTCAGCCCCTGATTGTACACTTAAGGTGAAAATGTCAAAATCTTAAAAATGAGCATAAGCACAATGAAATTAATGCTGGAATCATCTTCAGGATGCTAGAATACACTAAATACAGCAAAAATTTTGAGTCTACAACGTTTAGTTTAGGTGTGAGAGCCAAAATGAACTTTTTATTGCTTTAAACGCGTTTTCAGCCTGATTGTGCACTTTAGGTGAAAATGTCAAAATCCTAAAAATGAGCATAAGCACAATGAAATTAATGCTGGAATCATCTTCAGGATGCTAGAATACACTAAATACAGCAAAAAGTTTGAGTCTACAACGTTTAGTTTAGGTGTGAGAGCCAAAATGAACTTTTTATTGCTTTAAACGCGTTTTCAGCCCCTGATTGTACACTTAAGGTGAAAATGTCAAAATCTTCAAAATGAGCATAAGCACAATGAAATTAATGCTGGAATCATCTTCAGGATGCTAGAATACACTAAATACAGCAAAAATGTTGAGTCTACAACGTTTTGTTTAGGTGTGAGAGCCAAAATGAACTTTTTATGGCTTTAAATGCGTTTTCAGCCTGATTGTGCACTTTAGGTGAAAATGTCAAAATCTTCAAAATGAGCATAAGCACAATGAAATTAATGCTGGAATCATCTTCAGGATGCTAGAATACACTAAATACAGCAAAAATTTTGAGTCTACAAGGTTTAGTTTAGGTGTGAGAGCCAAAATGAACTTTTTATTGCTTTAAACGCGTTTTCAGCCTGATTGTGCACTTTAGGTGAAAATGTCAAAATCTTAAAAATGAGCATAAGCACAATGAAATTAATGCTGGAATCATCTTCAGGATGCTAGAATACACTAAATACAGCAAAAATTTTGAGTCTACAACGTTTAGTTTAGGTGTGAGAGCCAAAATGAACTTTTTATTGCTTTAAACGCGTTTTCAGCCCCTGATTGTACACTTAAGGTGAAAATGTCAAAATCTTCAAAATGAGCAAAAGCACAATGAAATTAATGCTGGAATCATCTTCAGGATGCTAGAATACACTAAATACAGCAAAAATGTTGAGTCTACAACGTTTTGTTTAGGTGTGAGAGCCAAAATGAACATTTTATGGCTTTAAATGCGTTTTCAGCCTGATTGTGCACTTTAGGTGAAAATGTCAAAATCTTCAAAATGAGCATAAGCACAATGAAATTAATGCTGGAATCATCTTCAGGATGCTAGAATACACTAAATACAGCAAAAATTTTGAGTCTACAACGTTTAGTTTAGGTGTGAGAGCCAAAATGAACTTTTTATTGCTTTAAACGCGTTTTCAGCCTGATTGTGCACTTTAGGTGAAAATGTCAAAATCTTCAAAATGAGCATAAGCACAATGAAATTAATGCTGGAATCATCTTCAGGATGCTAGAATACACTAAATACAGCAAAAATGTTGAGTCTACAACGTTTTGTTTAGGTGTGAGAGCCAAAATGAACTTTTTATGGCTTTAAATGCGTTTTCAGCCTGATTGTGCACTTTAGGTGAAAATGTCAAAATCTTCAAAATGAGCATAAGCACAATGAAATTAATGCTGGAATCATCTTCAGGATGCTAGAATACACTAAATACAGCAAAAATTTTGAGTCTACAACGTTTAGTTTAGGTGTGAGAGCCAAAATGAACTTTTTATTGCTTTAAACGCGTTTTCAGCCTGATTGTGCACTTTAGGTGAAAATGTCAAAATCTTAAAAATGAGCATAAGCACAATGAAATTAATGCTGGAATCATCTTCAGGACGCTAGAATACACTAAATACAGCAAAAATTTTGAGTCTACAACGTTTAGTTTAGGTGTGAGAGCCAAAATGAACTTTTTATTGCTTTAAACGCGTTTTCAGCCCCTGATTGTACACTTAAGGTGAAAATGTCAAAATCTTCAAAATGAGCATAAGCACAATGAAATTAATGCTGGAATCATCTTCAGGATGCTAGAATACACTAAATACAGCAAAAATTTTGAGTCTACAACGTTTAGTTTAGGTGTGAGAGCCAAAATGAACTTTTTATTGCTTTAAACGCGTTTTCAGCCTGATTGTGCACTTTAGGTGAAAATGTCAAAATCTTAAAAATGAGCATAAGCACAATGAAATTAATGCTGGAATCATCTTCAGGATGCTAGAATACACTAAATACAGCAAAAATGTTGAGTCTACAACGTTTTGTTTAGGTGTGAGAGCCAAAATGAACTTTTTATGGCTTTAAATGCGTTTTCAGCCTGATTGTGCACTTTAGGTGAAAATGTCAAAATCTTCAAAATGAGCATAAGCACAATGAAATTAATGCTGGAATCATCTTCAGGATGCTAGAATACACTAAATACAGCAAAAATTTTGAGTCTACAACGTTTAGTTTAGGTGTGAGAGCCAAAATGAACTTTTTATTGCTTTAAACGCGTTTTCAGCCCCTGATTGTACACTTAAGGTGAAAATGTCAAAATCTTCAAAATGAGCATAAGCACAATGAAATTAATGCTGGAATCATCTTCAGGATGCTAGAATACACTAAATACAGCAAAAATTTTGAGTCTACAACGTTTAGTTTAGGTGTGAGAGCCAAAATGAACTTTTTATTGCTTTAAACGCGTTTTCAGCCTGATTGTGCACTTTAGGTGAAAATGTCAAAATCCTAAAAATGAGCATAAGCACAATGAAATTAATGCTGGAATCATCTTCAGGATGCTAGAATACACTAAATACAGCAAAAAGTTTGAGTCTACAACGTTTAGTTTAGGTGTGAGAGCCAAAATGAACTTTTTATTGCTTTAAACGCGTTTTCAGCCCCTGATTGTACACTTAAGGTGAAAATGTCAAAATCTTCAAAATGAGCATAAGCACAATGAAATTAATGCTGGAATCATCTTCAGGATGCTAGAATACACTAAATACAGCAAAAACTTTGAGTCTACAAGGTTTAGTTTAGGTGTGAGAGCCAAAATGAACTTTTTATTGCTTTAAACGCGTTTTCAGCCCCTGATTGTACACTTAAGGTGAAAATGTCAAAATCTTCAAAATGAGCATAAGCACAATGAAATTAATGCTGGAATCATCTTCAGGATGCTAGAATACACTAAATACAGCAAAAATTTTGAGTCTACAACGTTTAGTTTAGGTGTGAGAGCCAAAATGAACTTTTTATTGCTTTAAACGCGTTTTCAGCCTGATTGTGCACTTTAGGTGAAAATGTCAAAATCTTAAAAATGAGCATAAGCACAATGAAATTAATGCTGGAATCATCTTCAGGATGCTAGAATACACTAAATACAGCAGAAATTTTGAGTCTACAACGTTTAGTTTAGGTGTGAGAGCCAAAATGAACTTTTTATTGCTTTAAACGCGTTTTCAGCCCCTGATTGTACACTTAAGGTGAAAATGTCAAAATCTTAAAAATGAGCATAAGCACAATGAAATTAATGCTGGAATCATCTTCAGGATGCTAGAATACACTAAATACAGCAAAAATGTTGAGTCTACAACGTTTTGTTTAGGTGTGAGAGCCAAAATGAACTTTTTATGGCTTTAAATGCGTTTTCAGCCTGATTGTGCACTTTAGGTGAAAATGTCAAAATCTTCAAAATGATAAGCACAATGAAATTAATGCTGGAATCATCTTCAGGATGCTAGAATACACTAAATACAGCAAAAATTTTGAGTCTACAACGTTTAGTTTAGGTGTGAGAGCCAAAATGAACTTTTTATTGCTTTAAACGCGTTTTCAGCCCCTGATTGTACACTTAAAGTGAAAATGTCAAAATCTTCAAAATGAGCATAAGCACAATGAAATTAATGCTGGAATCATCTTCAGGATGCTAGAATACACTAAATACAGCAAAAATTTTGAGTCTACAACGTTTAGTTTAGGTGTGAGAGCCAAAATGAACTTTTTATTGCTTTAAACGCGTTTTCAGCCTGATTGTGCACTTTAGGTGAAAATGTCAAAATCTTAAAAATGAGCATAAGCACAATGAAATTAATGCTGGAATCATCTTCAGGATGCTAGAATACACTAAATACAGCAAAAATGTTGAGTCTACAACGTTTTGTTTAGGTGTGAGAGCCAAAATGAACTTTTTATTGCTTTAAACGCGTTTTCAGCCCCTGATTGTACACTTAAGGTGAAAATGTCAAAATCTTAAAAATGAGCATAAGCACAATGAAATTAATGCTGGAATCATCTTCAGGATGCTAGAATACACTAAATACAGCAAAAATGTTGAGTCTACAACGTTTTGTTTAGGTGTGAGAGCCAAAATGAACTTTTTATGGCTTTAAATGCGTTTTCAGCCTGATTGTGCACTTTAGGTGAAAATGTCAAAATCTTCAAAATGAGCATAAGCACAATGAAATTAATGCTGGAATCATCTTCAGGATGCTAGAATACACTAAATACAGCAAAAATTTTGAGTCTACAACGTTTAGTTTAGGTGTGAGAGCCAAAATGAACTTTTTATTGCTTTAAACGCGTTTTCAGCCCCTGATTGTACACTTAAGGTGAAAATGTCAAAATCTTCAAAATGAGCATAAGCACGATGAAATTAATGCTGGAATCATCTTCAGGATGCTAGAATACACTAAATACAGCAAAAATTTTGAGTCTACAACGTTTAGTTTAGGTGTGAGAGCCAAAATGAACTTTTTATTGCTTTAAACGCGTTTTCAGCCTGATTGTGCACTTTAGGTGAAAATGTCAAAATCCTAAAAATGAGCATAAGCACAATGAAATTAATGCTGGAATCATCTTCAGGATGCTAGAATACACTAAATACAGCAAAAAGTTTGAGTCTACAACGTTTAGTTTAGGTGTGAGAGCCAAAATGAACTTTTTATTGCTTTAAACGCGTTTTCAGCCCCTGATTGTACACTTAAGGTGAAAATGTCAAAATCTTCAAAATGAGCATAAGCACAATGAAATTAATGCTGGAATCATCTTCAGGATGCTAGAATACACTAAATACAGCAAAAATTTTGAGTCTACAAGGTTTAGTTTAGGTGTGAGAGCCAAAATGAACTTTTTATTGCTTTCAACGCGTTTTCAGCCCCTGATTGTACACTTAAGGTGAAAATGTCAAAATCTTCAAAATGAGCATAAGCACAATGAAATTAATGCTGGAATCATCTTCAGGATGCTAGAATACACTAAATACAGCAAAAATGTTGAGTCTACAACGTTTTGTTTAGGTGTGAGAGCCAAAATGAACTTTTTATGGCTTTAAATGCGTTTTCAGCCTGATTGTGCACTTTAGGTGAAAATGTCAAAATCTTCAAAATGAGCATAAGCACAATGAAATTAATGCTGGAATCATCTTCAGGATGCTAGAATACACTAAATACAGCAAAAATTTTGAGTCTACAAGGTTTAGTTTAGGTGTGAGAGCCAAAATGAACTTTTTATTGCTTTAAACGCGTTTTCAGCCTGATTGTGCACTTTAGGTGAAAATGTCAAAATCTTAAAAATGAGCATAAGCACAATGAAATTAATGCTGGAATCATCTTCAGGATGCTAGAATACACTAAATACAGCAAAAATTTTGAGTCTACAACGTTTAGTTTAGGTGTGAGAGCCAAAATGAACTTTTTATTGCTTTAAACGCGTTTTCAGCCCCTGATTGTACACTTAAGGTGAAAATGTCAAAGTCTTCAAAATGAGCATAAGCACAATGAAATTAATGCTGGAATCATCTTCAGGATGCTAGAATACACTAAATACAGCAAAAATTTTGAGTCTACAACGTTTAGTTTAGGTGTGAGAGCCAAAATGAACTTTTTATTGCTTTAAACGCGTTTTCAGCCTGATTGTGCACTTTAGGTGAAAATGTCAAAATCTTAAAAATGAGCATAAGCACAATGAAATTAATGCTGGAATCATCTTCAGGATGCTAGAATACACTAAATACAGCAAAAATTTTGAGTCTACAACGTTTAGTTTAGGTGTGAGAGCCAAAATGAACTTTTTATTGCTTTAAACGCGTTTTCAGCCCGATTGTACACTTAAGGTGAAAATGTCAAAATCTTAAAAATTAGCATAAGCACAATGAAATTAATGCTGGAATCATCTTCAGGATGCTAGAATACACTAAATACAGCAAAAATGTTGAGTCTACAACGTTTTGTTTAGGTGTGAGAGCCAAAATGAACTTTTTATGGCTTTAAATGCGTTTTCAGCCTGATTGTGCACTTTAGGTGAAAATGTCAAAATCTTCAAAATGAGCATAAGCACAATGAAATTAATGCTGGAATCATCTTCAGGATGCTAGAATACACTAAATACAGCAAAAATTTTGAGTCTACAACGTTTAGTTTAGGTGTGAGAGCCAAAATGAACTTTTTATTGCTTTAAACGCGTTTTCAGCCCCTGATTGTACACTTAAGGTGAAAATGTCAAAATCTTCAAAATGAGCATAAGCACAATGAAATTAATGCTGGAATCATCTTCAGGATGCTAGAATACACTAAATACAGCAAAAATTTTGAGTCTACAACGTTTAGTTTAGGTGTGAGAGCCAAAATGAACTTTTTATTGCTTTAAACGCGTTTTCAGCCTGATTGTGCACTTTAGGTGAAAATGTCAAAATCTTAAAAATGAGCATAAGCACAATGAAATTAATGCTGGAATCATCTTCAGGATGCTAGAATACACTAAATACAGCAAAAATTTTGAGTCTACAACGTTTAGTTTAGGTGTGAGAGCCAAAATGAACTTTTTATTGCTTTAAACGCGTTTTCAGCCCCTGATTGTACACTTAAGGTGAAAATGTCAAAATCTTAAAAATGAGCATAAGCACAATGAAATTAATGCTGGAATCATCTTCAGGATGCTAGAATACACTAAATACAGCAAAAATGTTGAGTCTACAACGTTTTGTTTAGGTGTGAGAGCCAAAATGAACTTTTTATGGCTTTAAATGCGTTTTCAGCCTGATTGTGCACTTTAGGTGAAAATGTCAAAATCTTCAAAATGAGCATAAGCACAATGAAATTAATGCTGGAATCATCTTCAGGATGCTAGAATACACTAAATACAGCAAAAATTTTGAGTCTACAACGTTTAGTTTAGGTGTGAGAGCCAAAATGAACTTTTTATTGCTTTAAACGCGTTTTCAGCCCCTGATTGTACACTTAAGGTGAAAATGTCAAAATCTTCAAAATGAGCATAAGCACGATGAAATTAATGCTGGAATCATCTTCAGGATGCTAGAATACACTAAATACAGCAAAAATTTTGAGTCTACAACGTTTAGTTTAGGTGTGAGAGCCAAAATGAACTTTTTATTGCTTTAAACGCGTTTTCAGCCCCTGATTGTACACTTAAGGTGAAAATGTCAAAATCTTAAAAATGAGCATAAGCACAATGAAATTAATGCTGGAATCATCTTCAGGATGCTAGAATACACTAAATACAGCAAAAATGTTGAGTCTACAACGTTTTGTTTAGGTGTGAGAGCCAAAATGAACTTTTTATGGCTTTAAATGCGTTTTCAGCCTGATTGTGCACTTTAGGTGAAAATGTCAAAATCTTCAAAATGAGCATAAGCACAATGAAATTAATGCTGGAATCATCTTCAGGATGCTAGAATACACTAAATACAGCAAAAATTTTGAGTCTACAACGTTTAGTTTAGGTGTGAGAGCCAAAATGAACTTTTTATTGCTTTAAACGCGTTTTCAGCCCCTGATTGTACACTTAAGGTGAAAATGTCAAAATCTTCAAAATGAGCATAAGCACGATGAAATTAATGCTGGAATCATCTTCAGGATGCTAGAATACACTAAATACAGCAAAAATTTTGAGTCTACAACGTTTAGTTTAGGTGTGAGAGCCAAAATGAACTTTTTATTGCTTTAAACACGTTTTCAGCCTGATTGTGCACTTTAGGTGAAAATGTCAAAATCCTAAAAATGAGCATAAGCACAATGAAATTAATGCTGGAATCATCTTCAGGATGCTAGAATACACTAAATACAGCAAAAAGTTTGAGTCTACAAGGTTTAGTTTAGGTGTGAGAGCCAAAATGAACTTTGTATTGCTTTAAACGCGTTTTCAGCCTGATTGTGCACTTTAGGTGAAAATGTCAAAATCTTAAAAATGAGCATAAGCACAATGAAATTAATGCTGGAATCATCTTCAGGATGCTAGAATACACTAAATACAGCAAAAATGTTGAGTCTACAACGTTTTGTTTAGGTGTGAGAGCCAAAATGAACTTTTTATGGCTTTAAATGCGTTTTCAGCCTGATTGTGCACTTTAGGTGAAAATGTCAAAATCTTCAAAATGAGCATAAGCACAATGAAATTAATGCTGGAATCATCTTCAGGATGCTAGAATACACTAAATACAGCAAAAATTTTGAGTCTACAACGTTTAGTTTAGGTGTGAGAGCCAAAATGAACTTTTTATTGCTTTAAACGCGTTTTCAGCCCCTGATTGTACACTTAAGGTGAAAATGTCAAAATCTTCAAAATGAGCATAAGCACGATGAAATTAATGCTGGAATCATCTTCAGGATGCTAGAATACACTAAATACAGCAAAAATTTTGAGTCTACAACGTTTAGTTTAGGTGTGAGAGCCAAAATGAACTTTTTATTGCTTTAAACGCGTTTTCAGCCCCTGATTGTACACTTAAGGTGAAAATGTCAAAATCTTAAAAATGAGCATAAGCACAATGAAATTAATGCTGGAATCATCTTCAGGATGCTAGAATACACTAAATACAGCAAAAATGTTGAGTCTACAACGTTTTGTTTAGGTGTTTAAGCCAAAATGAACTTTTTATGGCTTTAAATGCGTTTTCAGCCTGATTGTGCACTTTAGGTGAAAATGTCAAAATCTTCAAAATGAGCATAAGCACAATGAAATTAATGCTGGAATCATCTTCAGGATGCTAGAATACACTAAATACAGCAAAAATTTTGAGTCTACAACGTTTAGTTTAGGTGTGAGAGCCAAAATGAACTTTTTATTGCTTTAAACGCGTTTTCAGCCCCTGATTGTACACTTAAGGTGAAAATGTCAAAATCTTCAAAATGAGCATAAGCACGATGAAATTAATGCTGGAATCATCTTCAGGATGCTAGAATACACTAAATACAGCAAAAATTTTGAGTCTACAACGTTTAGTTTAGGTGTGAGAGCCAAAATGAACTTTTTATTGCTTTAAACACGTTTTCAGCCTGATTGTGCACTTTAGGTGAAAATGTCAAAATCCTAAAAATGAGCATAAGCACAATGAAATTAATGCTGGAATCATCTTCAGGATGCTAGAATACACTAAATACAGCAAAAAGTTTGAGTCTACAACGTTTAGTTTAGGTGTGAGAGCCAAAATGAACTTTTTATTGCTTTAAACGCGTTTTCAGCCCCTGATTGTACACTTAAGGTGAAAATGTCAAAATCTTCAAAATGAGCATAAGCACGATGAAATTAATGCTGGAATCATCTTCAGGATGCTAGAATACACTAAATACAGCAAAAATTTTGAGTCTACAACGTTTAGTTTAGGTGTGAGAGCCAAAATGAACTTTGTATTGCTTTAAACGCGTTTTCAGCCTGATTGTGCACTTTAGGTGAAAATGTCAAAATCTTAAAAATGAGCATAAGCACAATGAAATTAATGCTGGAATCATCTTCAGGATGCTAGAATACACTAAATACAGCAAAAATTTTGAGTCTACAAGGTTTAGTTTCGGTGTGAGAGCCAAAATGAACTTTTTATTGCTTTAAACGCGTTTTCAGCCCCTGATTGTACACTTAAGGTGAAAATGTCAAAATCTTCAAAATGAGCATAAGCACAATGAAATTAATGCTGGAATCATCTTCAGGATGCTAGAATACACTAAATACAGCAAAAATGTTGAGTCTACAACGTTTTGTTTAGGTGTGAGAGCCAAAATGAACTTTTTATGGCTTTAAATGCGTTTTCAGCCTGATTGTGCACTTTATGTGAAAATGTCAAAATCTTCAAAATGAGCATAAGCACAATGAAATTAATGCTGGAATCATCTTCAGGATGCTAGAATACACTAAATACAGCAAAAATTTTGAGTTTACAACGTTTAGTTTAGGTGTGAGAGCCAAAATGAACTTTTTATTGCTTTAAACGCGTTTTCAGCCTGATTGTGCACTTTAGGTGAAAATGTCAAAATCTTCAAAATGAGCATAAGCACAATGAAATTAATGCTGGAATCATCTTCAGGATGCTAGAATACACTAAATACAGCAAAAATTTTGAGTCTACAACGTTTAGTTTAGGTGTGAGAGCCAAAATGAACTTTTTATTGCTTTAAACGTGTTTTCAGCCCCTGATTGTACACTTAAGGTGAAAATGTCAAAATCTTCAAAATGAGCATAAGCACAATGAAATTAATGCTGGAATCATCTTCAGGATGCTAGAATACACTAAATACAGCAAAAATTTTGAGTCTACAACGTTTAGTTTAGGTGTGAGAGCCAAAATGAACTTTTTATTGCTTTAAACACGTTTTCAGCCTGATTGTGCACTTTAGGTGAAAATGTCAAAATCCTAAAAATGAGCATAAGCACAATGAAATTAATGCTGGAATCATCTTCAGGATGCTAGAATACACTAAATACAGCAAAAAGTTTGAGTCTACAACGTTTAGTTTAGGTGTGAGAGCCAAAATGAACTTTTTATTGCTTTAAACGCGTTTTCAGCCCCTGATTGTACACTTAAGGTGAAAATGTCAAAATCTTCAAAATGAGCATAAGCACGATGAAATTAATGCTGGAATCATCTTCAGGATGCTAGAATACACTAAATACAGCAAAAATTTTGAGTCTACAACGTTTAGTTTAGGTGTGAGAGCCAAAATGAACTTTGTATTGCTTTAAACGCGTTTTCAGCCTGATTGTGCACTTTAGGTGAAAATGTCAAAATCTTAAAAATGAGCATAAGCACAATGAAATTAATGCTGGAATCATCTTCAGGATGCTAGAATACACTAAATACAGCAAAAATTTTGAGTCTACAAGGTTTAGTTTAGGTGTGAGAGCCAAAATGAACTTTTTATTGCTTTAAACGCGTTTTCAGCCCCTGATTGTACACTTAAGGTGAAAATGTCAAAATCTTCAAAATGAGCATAAGCACAATGAAATTAATGCTGGAATCATCTTCAGGATGCTAGAATACACTAAATACAGCAAAAATGTTGAGTCTACAACGTTTTGTTTAGGTGTGAGAGCCAAAATGAACTTTTTATGGCTTTAAATGCGTTTTCAGCCTGATTGTGCACTTTATGTGAAAATGTCAAAATCTTCAAAATGAGCATAAGCACAATGAAATTAATGCTGGAATCATCTTCAGGATGCTAGAATACACTAAATACAGCAAAAATTTTGAGTTTACAACGTTTAGTTTAGGTGTGAGAGCCAAAATGAACTTTTTATTGCTTTAAACGCGTTTTCAGCCTGATTGTGCACTTTAGGTGAAAATGTCAAAATCTTCAAAATGAGCATAAGCACAATGAAATTAATGCTGGAATCATCTTCAGGATGCTAGAATACACTAAATACAGCAAAAATTTTGAGTCTACAACGTTTAGTTTAGGTGTGAGAGCCAAAATGAACTTTTTATTGCTTTAAACGCGTTTTCAGCCCCTGATTGTACACTTAAGGTGAAAATGTCAAAATCTTCAAAATGAGCATAAGCACAATGAAATTAATGCTGGAATCATCTTCAGGATGCTAGAATACACTAAATACAGCAAAAATTTTGAGTCTACAACGTTTAGTTTAGGTGTGAGAGCCAAAATGAACTTTTTATTGCTTTAAACGCGTTTTCAGCCTGATTGTGCACTTTAGGTGAAAATGTCAAAATCTTAAAAATGAGCATAAGCACAATGAAATTAATGCTGGAATCATCTTCAGGATGCTAGAATACACTAAATACAGCAAAAATTTTGAGTCTACAACGTTTAGTGTAGGTGTGAGAGCCAAAATGAACTTTTTATTGCTTTAAACGCGTTTTCAGCCCCTGATTGTACACTTAAGGTGAAAATGTCAAAATCTTAAAAATGAGCATAAGCACAATGAAATTAATGCTGGAATCATCTTCAGGATGCTAGAATACACTAAATACAGCAAAAATGTTGAGTCTACAACGTTTTGTTTAGGTGTGAGAGCCAAAATGAACTTTTTATGGCTTGAAATGCGTTTTCAGCCTGATTGTGCACTTTAGGTGAAAATGTCAAAATCTTCAAAATGAGCATAAGCACAATGAAATTAATGCTGGAATCATCTTCAGGATGCTAGAATACACTAAATACAGCAAAAATTTTGAGTCTACAACGTTTAGTTTAGGTGTGAGAGCCAAAATGAACTTTTTATTGCTTTAAACGCGTTTTCAGCCCCTGATTGTACACTTAAGGTGAAAATGTCAAAATCTTCAAAATGAGCATAAGCACGATGAAATTAATGCTGGAATCATCTTCAGGATGCTAGAATACACTAAATACAGCAAAAATTTTGAGTCTACAACGTTTAGTTTAGGTGTGAGAGCCAAAATGAACTTTTTATTGCTTTAAACGCGTTTTCAGCCTGATTGTGCACTTTAGGTGAAAATGTCAAAATCCTAAAAATGAGCATAAGCACAATGAAATTAATGCTGGAATCATCTTCAGGATGCTAGAATACACTAAATACAGCAAAAAGTTTGAGTCTACAACGTTTAGTTTAGGTGTGAGAGCCAAAATGAACTTTTTATTGCTTTAAACGCGTTTTCAGCCCCTGATTGTACACTTAAGGTGAAAATGTCAAAATCTTCAAAATGAGCATAAGCACAATGAAATTAATGCTGGAATCATCTTCAGGATGCCAGAATACACTAAATACAGCAAAAATTTTGAGTCTACAAGGTTTAGTTTAGGTGTGAGAGCCAAAATGAACTTTTTATTGCTTTCAACGCGTTTTCAGCCCCTGATTGTACACTTAAGGTGAAAATGTCAAAATCTTCAAAATGAGCATAAGCACAATGAAATTAATGCTGGAATCATCTTCAGGATGCTAGAATACACTAAATACAGCAAAAATGTTGAGTCTACAACGTTTTGTTTAGGTGTGAGAGCCAAAATGAACTTTTTATGGCTTTAAATGCGTTTTCAGCCTGATTGTGCACTTTAGGTGAAAATGTCAAAATCTTCAAAATGAGCATAAGCACAATGAAATTAATGCTGGAATCATCTTCAGGATGCTAGAATACACTAAATACAGCAAAAATTTTGAGTCTACAAGGTTTAGTTTAGGTGTGAGAGCCAAAATGAACTTTTTATTGCTTTAAACGCGTTTTCAGCCTGATTGTGCACTTTAGGTGAAAATGTCAAAATCTTAAAAATGAGCATAAGCACAATGAAATTAATGCTGGAATCATCTTCAGGATGCTAGAATACACTAAATACAGCAAAAATTTTGAGTATACAACGTTTAGTTTAGGTGTGAGAGCCAAAATGAACTTTTTATTGCTTTAAACGCGTTTTCAGCCCCTGATTGTACACTTAAGGTGAAAATGTCAAAGTCTTCAAAATGAGCATAAGCACAATGAAATTAATGCTGGAATCATCTTCAGGATGCTAGAATACACTAAATACAGCAAAAATTTTGAGTCTACAACGTTTAGTTTAGGTGTGAGAGCCAAAATGAACTTTTTGTTGCTTTAAACGCGTTTTCAGCCTGATTGTGCACTTTAGGTGAAAATGTCAAAATCTTAAAAATGAGCATAAGCACAATGAAATTAATGCTGGAATCATCTTCAGGATGCTAGAATACACTAAATACAGCAAAAATTTTGAGTCTACAACGTTTAGTTTAGGTGTGAGAGCCAAAATGAACTTTTTATTGCTTTAAACGCGTTTTCAGCCCCTGATTGTACACTTAAGGTGAAAATGTCAAAATCTTAAAAATTAGCATAAGCACAATGAAATTAATGCTGGAATCATCTTCAGGATGCTAGAATACACTAAATACAGCAAAAATGTTGAGTCTACAACGTTTTGTTTAGGTGTGAGAGCCAAAATGAACTTTTTATGGCTTTAAATGCGTTTTCAGCCTGATTGTGCACTTTAGGTGAAAATGTCAAAATCTTCAAAATGAGCATAAGCACAATGAAATTAATGCTGGAATCATCTTCAGGATGCTAGAATACACTAAATACAGCAAAAATTTTGAGTCTACAACGTTTAGTTTAGGTGTGAGAGCCAAAATGAACTTTTTATTGCTTTAAACGCGTTTTCAGCCCCTGATTGTACACTTAAGGTGAAAATGTCAAAATCTTCAAAATGAGCATAAGCACAATGAAATTAATGCTGGAATCATCTTCAGGATGCTAGAATACACTAAATACAGCAAAAATTTTGAGTCTACAACGTTTAGTTTAGGTGTGAGAGCCAAAATGAACTTTTTATTGCTTTAAACGCGTTTTCAGCCTGATTGTGCACTTTAGGTGAAAATGTCAAAATCTTAAAAATGAGCATAAGCACAATGAAATTAATGCTGGAATCATCTTCAGGATGCTAGAATACACTAAATACAGCAAAAATTTTGAGTCTACAACGTTTAGTTTAGGTGTGAGAGCCAAAATGAACTTTTTATTGCTTTAAACGCGTTTTCAGCCCCTGATTGTACACTTAAGGTGAAAATGTCAAAATCTTAAAAATGAGCATAAGCACAATGAAATTAATGCTGGAATCATCTTCAGGATGCTAGAATACACTAAATACAGCAAAAATGTTGAGTCTACAACGTTTTGTTTAGGTGTGAGAGCCAAAATGAACTTTTTATGGCTTTAAATGCGTTTTCAGCCTGATTGTGCACTTTAGGTGAAAATGTCAAAATCTTCAAAATGAGCATAAGCACAATGAAATTAATGCTGGAATCATCTTCAGGATGCTAGAATACACTAAATACAGCAAAAATTTTGAGTCTACAACGTTTAGTTTAGGTGTGAGAGCCAAAATGAACTTTTTATTGCTTTAAACGCGTTTTCAGCCCCTGATTGTACACTTAAGGTGAAAATGTCAAAATCTTCAAAATGAGCATAAGCACGATGAAATTAATGCTGGAATCATCTTCAGGATGCTAGAATACACTAAATACAGCAAAAATTTTGAGTCTACAACGTTTAGTTTAGGTGTGAGAGCCAAAATGAACTTTTTATTGCTTTAAACGCGTTTTCAGCCCCTGATTGTACACTTAAGGTGAAAATGTCAAAATCTTAAAAATGAGCATAAGCACAATGAAATTAATGCTGGAATCATCTTCAGGATGCTAGAATACACTAAATACAGCAAAAATGTTGAGTCTACAACGTTTTGTTTAGGTGTGAGAGCCAAAATGAACTTTTTATGGCTTTAAATGCGTTTTCAGCCTGATTGTGCACTTTAGGTGAAAATGTCAAAATCTTCAAAATGAGCATAAGCACAATGAAATTAATGCTGGAATCATCTTCAGGATGCTAGAATACACTAAATACAGCAAAAATTTTGAGTCTACAACGTTTAGTTTAGGTGTGAGAGCCAAAATGAACTTTTTATTGCTTTAAACGCGTTTTCAGCCCCTGATTGTACACTTAAGGTGAAAATGTCAAAATCTTCAAAATGAGCATAAGCACGATGAAATTAATGCTGGAATCATCTTCAGGATGCTAGAATACACTAAATACAGCAAAAATTTTGAGTCTACAACGTTTAGTTTAGGTGTGAGAGCCAAAATGAACTTTTTATTGCTTTAAACACGTTTTCAGCCTGATTGTGCACTTTAGGTGAAAATGTCAAAATCCTAAAAATGAGCATAAGCACAATGAAATTAATGCTGGAATCATCTTCAGGATGCTAGAATACACTAAATACAGCAAAAAGTTTGAGTCTACAACGTTTAGTTTAGGTGTGAGAGCCAAAATGAACTTTTTATTGCTTTAAACGCGTTTTCAGCCCCTGATTGTACACTTAAGGTGAAAATGTCAAAATCTTCAAAATGAGCAATAGCACGATGAAATTAATGCTGGAATCATCTTCAGGATGCTAGAATACACTAAATACAGCAAAAATTTTGAGTCTACAACGTTTAGTTTAGGTGTGAGAGCCAAAATGAACTTTGTATTGCTTTAAACGCGTTTTCAGCCTGATTGTGCACTTTAGGTGAAAATGTCAAAATCTTAAAAATGAGCATAAGCACAATGAAATTAATGCTGGAATCATCTTCAGGATGCTAGAATACACTAAATACAGCAAAAATTTTGAGTCTACAAGGTTTAGTTTAGGTGTGAGAGCCAAAATGAACTTTTTATTGCTTTAAACGCGTTTTCAGCCCCTGATTGTACACTTAAGGTGAAAATGTCAAAATCTTCAAAATGAGCATAAGCACAATGAAATTAATGCTGGAATCATCTTCAGGATGCTAGAATACACTAAATACAGCAAAAATGTTGAGTCTACAACGTTTTGTTTAGGTGTGAGAGCCAAAATGAACTTTTTATGGCTTTAAATGCGTTTTCAGCCTGATTGTGCACTTTAGGTGAAAATGTCAAAATCTTCAAAATGAGCATAAGCACAATGAAATTAATGCTGGAATCATCTTCAGGATGCTAGAATACACTAAATACAGCAAAAATTTTGAGTTTACAACGTTTAGTTTAGGTGTGAGAGCCAAAATGAACTTTTTATTGCTTTAAACGCGTTTTCAGCCTGATTGTGCACTTTAGGTGAAAATGTCAAAATCTTCAAAATGAGCATAAGCACAATGAAATTAATGCTGGAATCATCTTCAGGATGCTAGAATACACTAAATACAGCAAAAATTTTGAGTCTACAACGTTTAGTTTAGGTGTGAGAGCCAAAATGAACTTTTTATTGCTTTAAACGCGTTTTCAGCCCCTGATTGTACACTTAAGGTGAAAATGTCAAAATCTTCAAAATGAGCATAAGCACAATGAAATTAATGCTGGAATCATCTTCAGGATGCTAGAATACACTAAATACAGCAAAAATTTTGAGTCTACAACGTTTAGTTTAGGTGTGAGAGCCAAAATGAACTTTTTATTGCTTTAAACGCGTTTTCAGCCTGATTGTGCACTTTAGGTGAAAATGTCAAAATCTTAAAAATGAGCATAAGCACAATGAAATTAATGCTGGAATCATCTTCAGGATGCTAGAATACACTAAATACAGCAAAAATTTTGAGTCTACAACGTTTAGTTTAGGTGTGAGAGCCAAAATGAACTTTTTATTGCTTTAAACGCGTTTTCAGCCCCTGATTGTACACTTAAGGTGAAAATGTCAAAATCTTCAAAATGAGCATAAGCACGATGAAATTAATGCTGGAATCATCTTCAGGATGCTAGAATACACTAAATACAGCAAAAATTTTGAGTCTACAACGTTTAGTTTAGGTGTGAGAGCCAAAATGAACTTTTTATTGCTTTAAACGCGTTTTCAGCCTGATTGTGCACTTTAGGTGAAAATGTCAAAATCCTAAAAATGAGCATAAGCACAATGAAATTAATGCTGGAATCATCTTCAGGATGCTAGAATACACTAAATACAGCAAAAAGTTTGAGTCTACAACGTTTAGTTTAGGTGTGAGAGCCAAAATGAACTTTTTATTGCTTTAAACGCGTTTTCAGCCCCTGATTGTACACTTAAGGTGAAAATGTCAAAATCTTCAAAATGAGCATAAGCACAATGAAATTAATGCTGGAATCATCTTCAGGATGCTAGAATACACTAAATACAGCAAAAATTTTGAGTCTACAAGGTTTAGTTTAGGTGTGAGAGCCAAAATGAACTTTTTATTGCTTTCAACGCGTTTTCAGCCCCTGATTGTACACTTAAGGTGAAAATGTCAAAATCTTCAAAATGAGCATAAGCACAATGAAATTAATGCTGGAATCATCTTCAGGATGCTAGAATACACTAAATACAGCAAAAATTTTGAGTCTACAACGTTTAGTTTAGGTGTGAGAGCCAAAATGAACTTTTTATTGCTTTAAACGCGTTTTCAGCCCCTGATTGTACACTTAAGGTGAAAATGTCAAAATCCTAAAAATGAGCATAAGCACAATGAAATTAATGCTGGAATCATCTTCAGGATGCTAGAATACACTAAATACAGCAAAAAGTTTGAGTCTACAACGTTTAGTTTAGGTGTGAGAGCCAAAATGAACTTTTTATTGCTTTAAACGCGTTTTCAGCCCCTGATTGTACACTTAAGGTGAAAATGTCAAAATCTTCAAAATGAGCATAAGCACAATGAAATTAATGCTGGAATCATCTTCAGGATGCTAGAATACACTAAATACAGCAAAAATTTTGAGTCTACAAGGTTTAGTTTAGGTGTGAGAGCCAAAATGAACTTTTTATTGCTTTCAACGCGTTTTCAGCCCCTGATTGTACACTTAAGGTGAAAATGTCAAAATCTTCAAAATGAGCATAAGCACAATGAAATTAATGCTGGAATCATCTTCAGGATGCTAGAATACACTAAATACAGCAAAAATGTTGAGTCTACAACGTTTTGTTTAGGTGTGAGAGCCAAAATGAACTTTTTATTGCTTTAAACGCGTTTTCAGCCCCTGATTGTACACTTAAGGTGAAAATGTCAAAATCTTAAAAATGAGCATAAGCACAATGAAATTAATGCTGGAATCATCTTCAGGATGCTAGAATACACTAAATACAGCAAAAATGTTGAGTCTACAACGTTTTGTTTAGGTGTGAGAGCCAAAATGAACTTTTTATGGCTTTAAATGCGTTTTCAGCCTGATTGTGCACTTTAGGTGAAAATGTCAAAATCTTCAAAATGAGCATAAGCACAATGAAATTAATGCTGGAATCATCTTCAGGATGCTAGAATACACTAAATACAGCAAAAATTTTGAGTCTACAACGTTTAGTTTAGGTGTGAGAGCCAAAATGAACTTTTTATTGCTTTAAACGCGTTTTCAGCCTGATTGTGCACTTTAGGTGAAAATGTCAAAATCTTAAAAATGAGCATAAGCACAATGAAATTAATGCTGGAATCATCTTCAGGATGCTAGAATACACTAAATACAGCAAAAATTTTGAGTCTACAACGTTTAGTTTAGGTGTGAGAGCCAAAATGAACTTTTTATTGCTTTAAACGCGTTTTCAGCCTGATTGTGCACTTTAGGTGAAAATGTCAAAATCTTAAAAATGAGCATAAGCACAATGAAATTAATGCTGGAATCATCTTCAGGATGCTAGAATACACTAAATACATTAAAAATTTTGAGTCTACAACGTTTAGTTTAGGTGTGAGAGCCAAAATGAACTTTTTATTGCTTTAAACGCGTTTTCAGCCCCTGATTGTACACTTAAGGTGAAAATGTCAAAATCTTAAAAATGAGCATAAGCACAATGCAATTAATGCTGGAATCATCTTCAGGATGCTAGAATACACTAAATACAGCAAAAATTTTGAGTCTACAACGTTTAGTTTAGGTGTGAGAGCCAAAATGAACTTTTTATTGCTTTAAACGCGTTTTCAGCCCCTGATTGTACACTTAAGGTGAAAATGTCAAAATCTTCAAAATGAGCATAAGCACGATGAAATTAATGCTGGAATCATCTTCAGGATGCTAGAATACACTAAATACAGCAAAAATTTTGAGTCTACAACGTTTAGTTTAGGTGTGAGAGCCAAAATGAACTTTTTATTGCTTTAAACGCGTTTTCAGCCTGATTGTGCACTTTAGGTGAAAATGTCAAAATCCTAAAAATGAGCATAAGCACAATGAAATTAATGCTGGAATCATCTTCAGGATGCTAGAATACACTAAATACAGCAAAAAGTTTGAGTCTACAACGTTTAGTTTAGGTGTGAGAGCCAAAATGAACTTTTTATTGCTTTAAACGCGTTTTCAGCCCCTGATTGTACACTTAAGGTGAAAATGTCAAAATCTTCAAAATGAGCATAAGCACAATGAAATTAATGCTGGAATCATCTTCAGGATGCTAGAATACACTAAATACAGCAAAAATTTTGAGTCTACAAGGTTTAGTTTAGGTGTGAGAGCCAAAATGAACTTTTTATTGCTTTCAACGCGTTTTCAGCCCCTGATTGTACACTTAAGGTGAAAATGTCAAAATCTTCAAAATGAGCATAAGCACAATGAAATTAATGCTGGAATCATCTTCAGGATGCTAGAATACACTAAATACAGCAAAAATTTTGAGTCTACAACGTTTAGTTTAGGTGTGAGAGCCAAAATGAACTTTTTATTGCTTTAAACGCGTTTTCAGCCCCTGATTGTACACTTAAGGTGAAAATGTCAAAATCTTCAAAATGAGCATAAGCACGATGAAATTAATGCTGGAATCATCTTCAGGATGCTAGAATACACTAAATACAGCAAAAATTTTGAGTCTACAACGTTTAGTTTAGGTGTGAGAGCCAAAATGAACTTTTTATTGCTTTAAACACGTTTTCAGCCTGATTGTGCACTTTAGGTGAAAATGTCAAAATCCTAAAAATGAGCAAAAGCACAATGAAATTAATGCTGGAATCATCTTCAGGATGCTAGAATACACTAAATACAGCAAAAAGTTTGAGTCTACAACGTTTAGTTTAGGTGTGAGAGCCAAAATGAACTTTTTATTGCTTTAAACGCGTTTTCAGCCCCTGATTGTACACTTAAGGTGAAAATGTCAAAATCTTCAAAATGAGCATAAGCACAATGAAATTAATGCTGGAATCATCTTCAGGATGCTAGAATACACTAAATACAGCAAAAATTTTGAGTTTACAACGTTTAGTTTAGGTGTGAGAGCCAAAATGAACTTTTTATTGCTTTAACGCGTTTTCAGCCTGATTGTGCACTTTAGGTGAAAATGTCAAAATCTTAAAAATGAGCATAAGCACAATGAAATTAATGCTGGAATCATCTTCAGGATGCTAGAATACACTAAATACAGCAAAAATTTTGAGTCTACAACGTTTAGTTTAGGTGTGAGAGCCAAAATGAACTTTATATTGCTTTAAACGCGTTTTCAGCCCCTGATTGTACACTTAAGGTGAAAATGTCAAAATCTTCAAAATGAGCATAAGCACAATGAAATTAATGCTGGAATCATCTTCAGGATGCTAGAATACACTAAATACAGCAAAAATTTTGAGTCTACAACGTTTAGTTTAGGTGTGAGAGCCAAAATGAACTTTTTATTGCTTTAAACGCGTTTTCAGCCTGATTGTGCACTTTAGGTGAAAATGTCAAAATCTTAAAAATGAGCATAAGCACAATGAAATTAATGCTGGAATCATCTTCAGGATGCTAGAATACACTAAATACAGCAAAAATTTTGAGTCTACAACGTTTAGTTTAGGTGTGAGAGCCAAAATGAACTTTTTATTGCTTTAAACGCGTTTTCAGCCCCTGATTGTACACTTAAGGTGAAAATGTCAAAATCTTAAAAATGAGCATAAGCACAATGAAATTAATGCTGGAATCATCTTCAGGATGCTAGAATACACTAAATACAGCAAAAATGTTGAGTCTACAACGTTTTGTTTAGGTGTGAGAGCCAAAATGAACTTTTTATGGCTTTAAATGCGTTTTCAGCCTGATTGTGCACTTTAGGTGAAAATGTCAAAATCTTCAAAATGAGCATAAGCACAATGAAATTAATGCTGGAATCATCTTCAGGATGCTAGAATACACTAAATACAGCAAAAATTTTGAGTCTACAACGTTTAGTTTAGGTGTGAGAGCCAAAATGAACTTTTTATTGCTTTAAACGCGTTTTCAGCCTGATTGTGCACTTTAGGTGAAAATGTCAAAATCTTAAAAATGAGCATAAGCACAATGAAATTAATGCTGGAATCATCTTCAGGATGCTAGAATACACTAAATACAGCAAAAATTTTGAGTCTACAACGTTTAGTTTAGGTGTGAGAGCCAAAATGAACTTTTTATTGCTTTAAACGCGTTTTCAGCCTGATTGTGCACTTTAGGTGAAAATGTCAAAATCCTAAAAATGAGCATAAGCACAATGAAATTAATGCTGGAATCATCTTCAGGATGCTAGAATACACTAAATACAGCAAAAAGTTTGAGTCTACAACGTTTAGTTTAGTTGTGAGAGCCAAAATGAACTTTTTATTGCTTTAAACGCGTTTTCAGCCCCTGATTGTACACTTAAGGTGAAAATGTCAAAAACTTAAAAATGAGCATAAGCACAATGAAATTAATGCTGGAATCATCTTCAGGATGCTAGAATACACTAAATACAGCAAAAATGTTGAGTCTACAACGTTTTGTTTAGGTGTGAGAGCCAAAATGAACTTTTTATGGCTTTAAATGCGTTTTCAGCCTGATTGTGCACTTTAGGTGAAAATGTCAAAATCTTCAAAATGAGCATAAGCACAATGAAATTAATGCTGGAATCATCTTCAGGATGCTAGAATACACTAAATACAGCAAAAATTTTGAGTCTACAACGTTTAGTTTAGGTGTGAGAGCCAAAATGAACTTTTTATTGCTTTAAACGCGTTTTCAGCCTGATTGTGCACTTAAGGTGAAAATGTCAAAATCTTAAAAATGAGCATAAGCACAATGAAATTAATGCTGGAATCATCTTCAGGATGCTAGAATACACTAAATACAGCAAAAATTTTGAGTCTACAACGTTTAGTTTAGGTGTGAGAGCCAAAATGAACTTTTTATTGCTTTAAACGCGTTTTCAGCCTGATTGTGCACTTTAGGTGAAAATGTCAAAATCTTAAAAATGAGCATAAGCACAATGAAATTAATGCTGGAATCATCTTCAGGATGCTAGAATACACTAAATACAGCAAAAATTTTGAGTCTACAACGTTTAGTTTAGGTGTGAGAGCCAAAATGAACTTTTTATTGCTTTAAACGCGTTTTCAGCCCCTGATTGTACACTTAAGGTGAAAATGTCAAAATCTTAAAAATGAGCATAAGCACAATGAAATTAATGCTGGAATCATCTTCAGGATGCTAGAATACACTAAATACAGCAAAAATTTTGAGTCTACAACGTTTAGTTTAGGTGTGAGAGCCAAAATGAACTTTTTATTGCTTTAAACGCGTTTTCAGCCTGATTGTGCACTTTAGGTGAAAATGTCAAAATCCTAAAAATGAGCATAAGCACAATGAAATTAATGCTGGAATCATCTTCAGGATGCTAGAATACACTAAATACAGCAAAAAGTTTGAGTCTACAACGTTTAGTTTAGGTGTGAAAGCCAAAATGAACTTTTTATTGCTTTAAACGCGTTTTCAGCCTGATTGTGCACTTTAGGTGAAAATGTCAAAATCTTAAAAATGAGCATAAGCACAATGAAATTAATGCTGGAATCATCTTCAGGATGCTAGAATACACTAAATACAGCAAAAATTTTGAGTCTACAACGTTTAGTTTAGGTGTGAGAGCCAAAATGAACTTTTTATTGCTTTAAACGCGTTTTCAGCCCCTGATTGTACACTTAAGGTGAAAATGTCAAAATCTTAAAAATGAGCATAAGCACAATGAAATTAATGCTGGAATCATCTTCAGGATGCTAGAATACACTAAATACAGCAAAAATGTTGAGTCTACAACGTTTTGTTTAGGTGTGAGAGCCAAAATGAACTTTTTATGGCTTTAAATGCGTTTTCAGCCTGATTGTGCACTTTAGGTGAAAATGTCAAAATCTTCAAAATGAGCATAAGCACAATGAAATTAATGCTGGAATCATCTTCAGGATGCTAGAATACACTAAATACAGCAAAAATTTTGAGTCTACAACGTTTAGTTTAGGTGTGAGAGCCAAAATGAACTTTTTATTGCTTTAAACGCGTTTTCAGCCTGATTGTGCACTTTAGGTGAAAATGTCAAAATCTTAAAAATGAGCATAAGCACAATGAAATTAATGCTGGAATCATCTTCAGGATGCTAGAATACACTAAATACAGCAAAAATTTTGAGTCTACAACGTTTAGTTTAGGTGTGAGAGCCAAAATGAACTTTTTATTGCTTTAAACGCGTTTTCAGCCTGATTGTGCACTTTAGGTGAAAATGTCAAAATCCTAAAAATGAGCATAAGCACAATGAAATTAATGCTGGAATCATCTTCAGGATGCTAGAATACACTAAATACAGCAAAAAGTTTGAGTCTACAACGTTTAGTTTAGTTGTGAGAGCCAAAATGAACTTTTTATTGCTTTAAACGCGTTTTCAGCCCCTGATTGTACACTTAAGGTGAAAATGTCAAAAACTTAAAAATGAGCATAAGCACAATGAAATTAATGCTGGAATCATCTTCAGGATGCTAGAATACACTAAATACAGCAAAAATGTTGAGTCTACAACGTTTTGTTTAGGTGTGAGAGCCAAAATGAACTTTTTATGGCTTTAAATGCGTTTTCAGCCTGATTGTGCACTTTAGGTGAAAATGTCAAAATCTTCAAAATGAGCATAAGCACAATGAAATTAATGCTGGAATCATCTTCAGGATGCTAGAATACACTAAATACAGCAAAAATTTTGAGTCTACAACGTTTAGTTTAGGTGTGAGAGCCAAAATGAACTTTTTATTGCTTTAAACGCGTTTTCAGCCTGATTGTGCACTTTAGGTGAAAATGTCAAAATCTTAAAAATGAGCATAAGCACAATGAAATTAATGCTGGAATCATCTTCAGGATGCTAGAATACACTAAATACAGCAAAAATTTTGAGTCTACAACGTTTAGTTTAGGTGTGAGAGCCAAAATGAACTTTTTATTGCTTTAAACGCGTTTTCAGCCTGATTGTGCACTTAAGTGAAAATGTCAAAATCTTAAAAATGAGCATAAGCACAATGAAATTAATGCTGGAATCATCTTCAGGATGCTAGAATACACTAAATACAGCAAAAATTTTGAGTCTACAACGTTTAGTTTAGGTGTGAGAGCCAAAATGAACTTTTTATTGCTTTAAACGCGTTTTCAGCCCCTGATTGTACACTTAAGGTGAAAATGTCAAAATCTTAAAAATGAGCATAAGCACAATGAAATTAATGCTGGAATCATCTTCAGGATGCTAGAATACACTAAATACAGCAAAAATTTTGAGTCTACAACGTTTAGTTTAGGTGTGAGAGCCAAAATGAACTTTTTATTGCTTTAAACGCGTTTTCAGCCTGATTGTGCACTTTAGGTGAAAATGTCAAAATCCTAAAAATGAGCATAAGCACAATGAAATTAATGCTGGAATCATCTTCAGGATGCTAGAATACACTAAATACAGCAAAAAGTTTGAGTCTACAACGTTTAGTTTAGGTGTGAAAGCCAAAATGAACTTTTTATTGCTTTAAACGCGTTTTCAGCCTGATTGTGCACTTTAGGTGAAAATGTCAAAATCTTAAAAATGAGCATAAGCACAATGAAATTAATGCTGGAATCATCTTCAGGATGCTAGAATACACTAAATACAGCAAAAATTTTGAGTCTACAACGTTTAGTTTAGGTGTGAGAGCCAAAATGAACTTTTTATTGCTTTAAACGCGTTTTCAGCCCCTGATTGTACACTTAAGGTGAAAATGTCAAAATCTTCAAAATGAGCATAAGCACAATGAAATTAATGCTGGAATCATCTTCAGGATGCTAGAATACACTAAATACAGCAAAAATGTTGAGTCTACAACGTTTTGTTTAGGTGTGAGAGCCAAAATGAACTTTTTATGGCTTTAAATGCGTTTTCAGCCTGATTGTGCACTTTAGGTGAAAATGTCAAAATCTTCAAAATGAGCATAAGCACAATGAAATTAATGCTGGAATCATCTTCAGGATGCTAGAATACACTAAATACAGCAAAAATTTTGAGTCTACAACGTTTTGTTTAGGTGTGAGAGCCAAAATGAACTTTTTATGGCTTTAAATGCGTTTTCAGCCTGATTGTGCACTTTAGGTGAAAATGTCAAAATCTTCAAAATGAGCATAAGCACAATGAAATTAATGCTGGAATCATCTTCAGGATGCTAGAATACACTAAATACAGCAAAAATTTTGAGTTTACAACGTTTAGTTTAGGTGTGAGAGCCAAAATGAACTTTTTATTGCTTTAAACGCGTTTTCAGCCTGATTGTGCACTTTAGGTGAAAATGTCAAAATCTTAAAAATGAGCATAAGCACAATGAAATTAATGCTGGAATCATCTTCAGGATGCTAGAATACACTAAATACAGCAAAAATTTTGAGTCTACAACGTTTAGTTTAGGTGTGAGAGCCAAAATGAACTTTTTATTGCTTTAAACGCGTTTTCAGCCCCTGATTGTACACTTAAGGTGAAAATGTCAAAATCTTCAAAATGAGCATAAGCACAATGAAATTAATGCTGGAATCATCTTCAGGATGCTAGAATACACTAAATACAGCAAACATTTTGAGTCTACAACGTTTAGTTTAGGTGTGAGAGCCAAAATGAACTTTTTATTGCTTTAAACGCGTTTTCAGCCTGATTGTGCACTTTAGGTGAAAATGTCAAAATCCTAAAAATGAGCATAAGCACAATGAAATTAATGCTGGAATCATCTTCAGGATGCTAGAATACACTAAATACAGCAAAAAGTTTGAGTCTACAACGTTTAGTTTAGGTGTGAGAGCCAAAATGAACTTTTTATTGCTTTAAATGCGTTTTCAGCCCCTGATTGTACACTTAAGGTGAAAATGTCAAAATCTTCAAAATGAGCATAAGCACAATGAAATTAATGCTGGAATCATCTTCAGGATGCTAGAATACACTAAATACAGCAAAAATTTTGAGTCTACAACGTTTAGTTTAGGTGTGAGAGCCAAAATGAACTTTTTATTGCTTTAAACGCGTTTTCAGCCTGATTGTGCACTTAAGTGAAAATGTCAAAATCTTAAAAATGAGCATAAGCACAATGAAATTAATGCTGGAATCATCTTCAGGATGCTAGAATACACTAAATACAGCAAAAATTTTGAGTCTACAACGTTTAGTTTAGGTGTGAGAGCCAAAATGAACTTTTTATTGCTTTAAACGCGTTTTCAGCCCCTGATTGTACACTTAAGGTGAAAATGTCAAAATCTTAAAAATGAGCATAAGCACAATGAAATTAATGCTGGAATCATCTTCAGGATGCTAGAATACACTAAATACAGCAAAAATTTTGAGTCTACAACGTTTAGTTTAGGTGTGAGAGCCAAAATGAACTTTTTATTGCTTTAAACGCGTTTTCAGCCTGATTGTGCACTTTAGGTGAAAATGTCAAAATCCTAAAAATGAGCATAAGCACAATGAAATTAATGCTGGAATCATCTTCAGGATGCTAGAATACACTAAATACAGCAAAAAGTTTGAGTCTACAACGTTTAGTTTAGGTGTGAAAGCCAAAATGAACTTTTTATTGCTTTAAACGCGTTTTCAGCCTGATTGTGCACTTTAGGTGAAAATGTCAAAATCTTAAAAATGAGCATAAGCACAATGAAATTAATGCTGGAATCATCTTCAGGATGCTAGAATACACTAAATACAGCAAAAATGTTGAGTCTACAACGTTTTGTTTAGGTGTGAGAGCCAAAATGAACTTTTTATGGCTTTAAATGCGTTTTCAGCCTGATTGTGCACTTTATGTGAAAATGTCAAAATCTTCAAAATGAGCATAAGCACAATGAAATTAATGCTGGAATCATCTTCAGGATGCTAGAATACACTAAATACAGCAAAAATTTTGAGTTTACAACGTTTAGTTTAGGTGTGAGAGCCAAAATGAACTTTTTATTGCTTTAAACGCGTTTTCAGCCTGATTGTGCACTTTAGGTGAAAATGTCAAAATCTTCAAAATGAGCATAAGCACAATGAAATTAATGCTGGAATCATCTTCAGGATGCTAGAATACACTAAATACAGCAAAAATTTTGAGTCTACAACGTTTAGTTTAGGTGTGAGAGCCAAAATGAACTTTTTATTGCTTTAAACGTGTTTTCAGCCCCTGATTGTACACTTAAGGTGAAAATGTCAAAATCTTCAAAATGAGCATAAGCACAATGAAATTAATGCTGGAATCATCTTCAGGATGCTAGAATACACTAAATACAGCAAAAATTTTGAGTCTACAACGTTTAGTTTAGGTGTGAGAGCCAAAATGAACTTTTTATTGCTTTAAACACGTTTTCAGCCTGATTGTGCACTTTAGGTGAAAATGTCAAAATCCTAAAAATGAGCATAAGCACAATGAAATTAATGCTGGAATCATCTTCAGGATGCTAGAATACACTAAATACAGCAAAAAGTTTGAGTCTACAACGTTTAGTTTAGGTGTGAGAGCCAAAATGAACTTTTTATTGCTTTAAACGCGTTTTCAGCCCCTGATTGTACACTTAAGGTGAAAATGTCAAAATCTTCAAAATGAGCATAAGCACGATGAAATTAATGCTGGAATCATCTTCAGGATGCTAGAATACACTAAATACAGCAAAAATTTTGAGTCTACAACGTTTAGTTTAGGTGTGAGAGCCAAAATGAACTTTGTATTGCTTTAAACGCGTTTTCAGCCTGATTGTGCACTTTAGGTGAAAATGTCAAAATCTTAAAAATGAGCATAAGCACAATGAAATTAATGCTGGAATCATCTTCAGGATGCTAGAATACACTAAATACAGCAAAAATTTTGAGTCTACAAGGTTTAGTTTAGGTGTGAGAGCCAAAATGAACTTTTTATTGCTTTAAACGCGTTTTCAGCCCCTGATTGTACACTTAAGGTGAAAATGTCAAAATCTTCAAAATGAGCATAAGCACAATGAAATTAATGCTGGAATCATCTTCAGGATGCTAGAATACACTAAATACAGCAAAAATGTTGAGTCTACAACGTTTTGTTTAGGTGTGAGAGCCAAAATGAACTTTTTATGGCTTTAAATGCGTTTTCAGCCTGATTGTGCACTTTATGTGAAAATGTCAAAATCTTCAAAATGAGCATAAGCACAATGAAATTAATGCTGGAATCATCTTCAGGATGCTAGAATACACTAAATACAGCAAAAATTTTGAGTTTACAACGTTTAGTTTAGGTGTGAGAGCCAAAATGAACTTTTTATTGCTTTAAACGCGTTTTCAGCCTGATTGTGCACTTTAGGTGAAAATGTCAAAATCTTCAAAATGAGCATAAGCACAATGAAATTAATGCTGGAATCATCTTCAGGATGCTAGAATACACTAAATACAGCAAAAATTTTGAGTCTACAACGTTTAGTTTAGGTGTGAGAGCCAAAATGAACTTTTTATTGCTTTAAACGCGTTTTCAGCCCCTGATTGTACACTTAAGGTGAAAATGTCAAAATCTTCAAAATGAGCATAAGCACAATGAAATTAATGCTGGAATCATCTTCAGGATGCTAGAATACACTAAATACAGCAAAAATTTTGAGTCTACAACGTTTAGTTTAGGTGTGAGAGCCAAAATGAACTTTTTATTGCTTTAAACGCGTTTTCAGCCTGATTGTGCACTTTAGGTGAAAATGTCAAAATCTTAAAAATGAGCATAAGCACAATGAAATTAATGCTGGAATCATCTTCAGGATGCTAGAATACACTAAATACAGCAAAAATTTTGAGTCTACAACGTTTAGTGTAGGTGTGAGAGCCAAAATGAACTTTTTATTGCTTTAAACGCGTTTTCAGCCCCTGATTGTACACTTAAGGTGAAAATGTCAAAATCTTAAAAATGAGCATAAGCACAATGAAATTAATGCTGGAATCATCTTCAGGATGCTAGAATACACTAAATACAGCAAAAATGTTGAGTCTACAACGTTTTGTTTAGGTGTGAGAGCCAAAATGAACTTTTTATGGCTTGAAATGCGTTTTCAGCCTGATTGTGCACTTTAGGTGAAAATGTCAAAATCTTCAAAATGAGCATAAGCACAATGAAATTAATGCTGGAATCATCTTCAGGATGCTAGAATACACTAAATACAGCAAAAATTTTGAGTCTACAACGTTTAGTTTAGGTGTGAGAGCCAAAATGAACTTTTTATTGCTTTAAACGCGTTTTCAGCCCCTGATTGTACACTTAAGGTGAAAATGTCAAAATCTTCAAAATGAGCATAAGCACGATGAAATTAATGCTGGAATCATCTTCAGGATGCTAGAATACACTAAATACAGCAAAAATTTTGAGTCTACAACGTTTAGTTTAGGTGTGAGAGCCAAAATGAACTTTTTATTGCTTTAAACGCGTTTTCAGCCTGATTGTGCACTTTAGGTGAAAATGTCAAAATCCTAAAAATGAGCATAAGCACAATGAAATTAATGCTGGAATCATCTTCAGGATGCTAGAATACACTAAATACAGCAAAAAGTTTGAGTCTACAACGTTTAGTTTAGGTGTGAGAGCCAAAATGAACTTTTTATTGCTTTAAACGCGTTTTCAGCCCCTGATTGTACACTTAAGGTGAAAATGTCAAAATCTTCAAAATGAGCATAAGCACAATGAAATTAATGCTGGAATCATCTTCAGGATGCCAGAATACACTAAATACAGCAAAAATTTTGAGTCTACAAGGTTTAGTTTAGGTGTGAGAGCCAAAATGAACTTTTTATTGCTTTCAACGCGTTTTCAGCCCCTGATTGTACACTTAAGGTGAAAATGTCAAAATCTTCAAAATGAGCATAAGCACAATGAAATTAATGCTGGAATCATCTTCAGGATGCTAGAATACACTAAATACAGCAAAAATGTTGAGTCTACAACGTTTTGTTTAGGTGTGAGAGCCAAAATGAACTTTTTATGGCTTTAAATGCGTTTTCAGCCTGATTGTGCACTTTAGGTGAAAATGTCAAAATCTTCAAAATGAGCATAAGCACAATGAAATTAATGCTGGAATCATCTTCAGGATGCTAGAATACACTAAATACAGCAAAAATTTTGAGTCTACAAGGTTTAGTTTAGGTGTGAGAGCCAAAATGAACTTTTTATTGCTTTAAACGCGTTTTCAGCCTGATTGTGCACTTTAGGTGAAAATGTCAAAATCTTAAAAATGAGCATAAGCACAATGAAATTAATGCTGGAATCATCTTCAGGATGCTAGAATACACTAAATACAGCAAAAATTTTGAGTATACAACGTTTAGTTTAGGTGTGAGAGCCAAAATGAACTTTTTATTGCTTTAAACGCGTTTTCAGCCCCTGATTGTACACTTAAGGTGAAAATGTCAAAGTCTTCAAAATGAGCATAAGCACAATGAAATTAATGCTGGAATCATCTTCAGGATGCTAGAATACACTAAATACAGCAAAAATTTTGAGTCTACAACGTTTAGTTTAGGTGTGAGAGCCAAAATGAACTTTTTGTTGCTTTAAACGCGTTTTCAGCCTGATTGTGCACTTTAGGTGAAAATGTCAAAATCTTAAAAATGAGCATAAGCACAATGAAATTAATGCTGGAATCATCTTCAGGATGCTAGAATACACTAAATACAGCAAAAATTTTGAGTCTACAACGTTTAGTTTAGGTGTGAGAGCCAAAATGAACTTTTTATTGCTTTAAACGCGTTTTCAGCCCCTGATTGTACACTTAAGGTGAAAATGTCAAAATCTTAAAAATTAGCATAAGCACAATGAAATTAATGCTGGAATCATCTTCAGGATGCTAGAATACACTAAATACAGCAAAAATGTTGAGTCTACAACGTTTTGTTTAGGTGTGAGAGCCAAAATGAACTTTTTATGGCTTTAAATGCGTTTTCAGCCTGATTGTGCACTTTAGGTGAAAATGTCAAAATCTTCAAAATGAGCATAAGCACAATGAAATTAATGCTGGAATCATCTTCAGGATGCTAGAATACACTAAATACAGCAAAAATTTTGAGTCTACAACGTTTAGTTTAGGTGTGAGAGCCAAAATGAACTTTTTATTGCTTTAAACGCGTTTTCAGCCCCTGATTGTACACTTAAGGTGAAAATGTCAAAATCTTCAAAATGAGCATAAGCACAATGAAATTAATGCTGGAATCATCTTCAGGATGCTAGAATACACTAAATACAGCAAAAATTTTGAGTCTACAACGTTTAGTTTAGGTGTGAGAGCCAAAATGAACTTTTTATTGCTTTAAACGCGTTTTCAGCCTGATTGTGCACTTTAGGTGAAAATGTCAAAATCTTAAAAATGAGCATAAGCACAATGAAATTAATGCTGGAATCATCTTCAGGATGCTAGAATACACTAAATACAGCAAAAATTTTGAGTCTACAACGTTTAGTTTAGGTGTGAGAGCCAAAATGAACTTTTTATTGCTTTAAACGCGTTTTCAGCCCCTGATTGTACACTTAAGGTGAAAATGTCAAAATCTTAAAAATGAGCATAAGCACAATGAAATTAATGCTGGAATCATCTTCAGGATGCTAGAATACACTAAATACAGCAAAAATGTTGAGTCTACAACGTTTTGTTTAGGTGTGAGAGCCAAAATGAACTTTTTATGGCTTTAAATGCGTTTTCAGCCTGATTGTGCACTTTAGGTGAAAATGTCAAAATCTTCAAAATGAGCATAATCACAATGAAATTAATGCTGGAATCATCTTCAGGATGCTAGAATACACTAAATACAGCAAAAATTTTGAGTCTACAACGTTTAGTTTAGGTGTGAGAGCCAAAATGAACTTTTTATTGCTTTAAACGCGTTTTCAGCCCCTGATTGTACACTTAAGGTGAAAATGTCAAAATCTTCAAAATGAGCATAAGCACGATGAAATTAATGCTGGAATCATCTTCAGGATGCTAGAATACACTAAATACAGCAAAAATTTTGAGTCTACAACGTTTAGTTTAGGTGTGAGAGCCAAAATGAACTTTTTATTGCTTTAAACGCGTTTTCAGCCCCTGATTGTACACTTAAGGTGAAAATGTCAAAATCTTAAAAATGAGCATAAGCACAATGAAATTAATGCTGGAATCATCTTCAGGATGCTAGAATACACTAAATACAGCAAAAATGTTGAGTCTACAACGTTTTGTTTAGGTGTGAGAGCCAAAATGAACTTTTTATGGCTTTAAATGCGTTTTCAGCCTGATTGTGCACTTTAGGTGAAAATGTCAAAATCTTCAAAATGAGCATAAGCACAATGAAATTAATGCTGGAATCATCTTCAGGATGCTAGAATACACTAAATACAGCAAAAATTTTGAGTCTACAACGTTTAGTTTAGGTGTGAGAGCCAAAATGAACTTTTTATTGCTTTAAACGCGTTTTCAGCCCCTGATTGTACACTTAAGGTGAAAATGTCAAAATCTTCAAAATGAGCATAAGCACGATGAAATTAATGCTGGAATCATCTTCAGGATGCTAGAATACACTAAATACAGCAAAAATTTTGAGTCTACAACGTTTAGTTTAGGTGTGAGAGCCAAAATGAACTTTTTATTGCTTTAAACACGTTTTCAGCCTGATTGTGCACTTTAGGTGAAAATGTCAAAATCCTAAAAATGAGCATAAGCACAATGAAATTAATGCTGGAATCATCTTCAGGATGCTAGAATACACTAAATACAGCAAAAAGTTTGAGTCTACAACGTTTAGTTTAGGTGTGAGAGCCAAAATGAACTTTTTATTGCTTTAAACGCGTTTTCAGCCCCTGATTGTACACTTAAGGTGAAAATGTCAAAATCTTCAAAATGAGCAATAGCACGATGAAATTAATGCTGGAATCATCTTCAGGATGCTAGAATACACTAAATACAGCAAAAATTTTGAGTCTACAACGTTTAGTTTAGGTGTGAGAGCCAAAATGAACTTTGTATTGCTTTAAACGCGTTTTCAGCCTGATTGTGCACTTTAGGTGAAAATGTCAAAATCTTAAAAATGAGCATAAGCACAATGAAATTAATGCTGGAATCATCTTCAGGATGCTAGAATACACTAAATACAGCAAAAATTTTGAGTCTACAAGGTTTAGTTTAGGTGTGAGAGCCAAAATGAACTTTTTATTGCTTTAAACGCGTTTTCAGCCCCTGATTGTACACTTAAGGTGAAAATGTCAAAATCTTCAAAATGAGCATAAGCACAATGAAATTAATGCTGGAATCATCTTCAGGATGCTAGAATACACTAAATACAGCAAAAATGTTGAGTCTACAACGTTTTGTTTAGGTGTGAGAGCCAAAATGAACTTTTTATGGCTTTAAATGCGTTTTCAGCCTGATTGTGCACTTTAGGTGAAAATGTCAAAATCTTCAAAATGAGCATAAGCACAATGAAATTAATGCTGGAATCATCTTCAGGATGCTAGAATACACTAAATACAGCAAAAATTTTGAGTTTACAACGTTTAGTTTAGGTGTGAGAGCCAAAATGAACTTTTTATTGCTTTAAACGCGTTTTCAGCCTGATTGTGCACTTTAGGTGAAAATGTCAAAATCTTCAAAATGAGCATAAGCACAATGAAATTAATGCTGGAATCATCTTCAGGATGCTAGAATACACTAAATACAGCAAAAATTTTGAGTCTACAACGTTTAGTTTAGGTGTGAGAGCCAAAATGAACTTTTTATTGCTTTAAACGCGTTTTCAGCCCCTGATTGTACACTTAAGGTGAAAATGTCAAAATCTTCAAAATGAGCATAAGCACAATGAAATTAATGCTGGAATCATCTTCAGGATGCTAGAATACACTAAATACAGCAAAAATTTTGAGTCTACAACGTTTAGTTTAGGTGTGAGAGCCAAAATGAACTTTTTATTGCTTTAAACGCGTTTTCAGCCTGATTGTGCACTTTAGGTGAAAATGTCAAAATCTTAAAAATGAGCATAAGCACAATGAAATTAATGCTGGAATCATCTTCAGGATGCTAGAATACACTAAATACAGCAAAAATTTTGAGTCTACAACGTTTAGTTTAGGTGTGAGAGCCAAAATGAACTTTTTATTGCTTTAAACGCGTTTTCAGCCCCTGATTGTACACTTAAGGTGAAAATGTCAAAATCTTCAAAATGAGCATAAGCACGATGAAATTAATGCTGGAATCATCTTCAGGATGCTAGAATACACTAAATACAGCAAAAATTTTGAGTCTACAACGTTTAGTTTAGGTGTGAGAGCCAAAATGAACTTTTTATTGCTTTAAACGCGTTTTCAGCCTGATTGTGCACTTTAGGTGAAAATGTCAAAATCCTAAAAATGAGCATAAGCACAATGAAATTAATGCTGGAATCATCTTCAGGATGCTAGAATACACTAAATACAGCAAAAAGTTTGAGTCTACAACGTTTAGTTTAGGTGTGAGAGCCAAAATGAACTTTTTATTGCTTTAAACGCGTTTTCAGCCCCTGATTGTACACTTAAGGTGAAAATGTCAAAATCTTCAAAATGAGCATAAGCACAATGAAATTAATGCTGGAATCATCTTCAGGATGCTAGAATACACTAAATACAGCAAAAATTTTGAGTCTACAAGGTTTAGTTTAGGTGTGAGAGCCAAAATGAACTTTTTATTGCTTTCAACGCGTTTTCAGCCCCTGATTGTACACTTAAGGTGAAAATGTCAAAATCTTCAAAATGAGCATAAGCACAATGAAATTAATGCTGGAATCATCTTCAGGATGCTAGAATACACTAAATACAGCAAAAATTTTGAGTCTACAACGTTTAGTTTAGGTGTGAGAGCCAAAATGAACTTTTTATTGCTTTAAACGCGTTTTCAGCCCCTGATTGTACACTTAAGGTGAAAATGTCAAAATCCTAAAAATGAGCATAAGCACAATGAAATTAATGCTGGAATCATCTTCAGGATGCTAGAATACACTAAATACAGCAAAAAGTTTGAGTCTACAACGTTTAGTTTAGGTGTGAGAGCCAAAATGAACTTTTTATTGCTTTAAACGCGTTTTCAGCCCCTGATTGTACACTTAAGGTGAAAATGTCAAAATCTTCAAAATGAGCATAAGCACAATGAAATTAATGCTGGAATCATCTTCAGGATGCTAGAATACACTAAATACAGCAAAAATTTTGAGTCTACAAGGTTTAGTTTAGGTGTGAGAGCCAAAATGAACTTTTTATTGCTTTCAACGCGTTTTCAGCCCCTGATTGTACACTTAAGGTGAAAATGTCAAAATCTTCAAAATGAGCATAAGCACAATGAAATTAATGCTGGAATCATCTTCAGGATGCTAGAATACACTAAATACAGCAAAAATGTTGAGTCTACAACGTTTTGTTTAGGTGTGAGAGCCAAAATGAACTTTTTATTGCTTTAAACGCGTTTTCAGCCCCTGATTGTACACTTAAGGTGAAAATGTCAAAATCTTAAAAATGAGCATAAGCACAATGAAATTAATGCTGGAATCATCTTCAGGATGCTAGAATACACTAAATACAGCAAAAATGTTGAGTCTACAACGTTTTGTTTAGGTGTGAGAGCCAAAATGAACTTTTTATGGCTTTAAATGCGTTTTCAGCCTGATTGTGCACTTTAGGTGAAAATGTCAAAATCTTCAAAATGAGCATAAGCACAATGAAATTAATGCTGGAATCATCTTCAGGATGCTAGAATACACTAAATACAGCAAAAATTTTGAGTCTACAACGTTTAGTTTAGGTGTGAGAGCCAAAATGAACTTTTTATTGCTTTAAACGCGTTTTCAGCCTGATTGTGCACTTTAGGTGAAAATGTCAAAATCTTAAAAATGAGCATAAGCACAATGAAATTAATGCTGGAATCATCTTCAGGATGCTAGAATACACTAAATACAGCAAAAATTTTGAGTCTACAACGTTTAGTTTAGGTGTGAGAGCCAAAATGAACTTTTTATTGCTTTAAACGCGTTTTCAGCCTGATTGTGCACTTTAGGTGAAAATGTCAAAATCTTAAAAATGAGCATAAGCACAATGAAATTAATGCTGGAATCATCTTCAGGATGCTAGAATACACTAAATACATTAAAAATTTTGAGTCTACAACGTTTAGTTTAGGTGTGAGAGCCAAAATGAACTTTTTATTGCTTTAAACGCGTTTTCAGCCCCTGATTGTACACTTAAGGTGAAAATGTCAAAATCTTAAAAATGAGCATAAGCACAATGCAATTAATGCTGGAATCATCTTCAGGATGCTAGAATACACTAAATACAGCAAAAATTTTGAGTCTACAACGTTTAGTTTAGGTGTGAGAGCCAAAATGAACTTTTTATTGCTTTAAACGCGTTTTCAGCCCCTGATTGGACACTTAAGGTGAAAATGTCGAAATCTTCAAAATGAGCATAAGCACGATGAAATTAATGCTGGAATCATCTTCAGGATGCTAGAATACACTAAATACAGCAAAAATTTTGAGTCTACAACGTTTAGTTTAGGTGTGAGAGCCAAAATGAACTTTTTATTGCTTTAAACGCGTTTTCAGCCTGATTGTGCACTTTAGGTGAAAATGTCAAAATCCTAAAAATGAGCATAAGCACAATGAAATTAATGCTGGAATCATCTTCAGGATGCTAGAATACACTAAATACAGCAAAAAGTTTGAGTCTACAACGTTTAGTTTAGGTGTGAGAGCCAAAATGAACTTTTTATTGCTTTAAACGCGTTTTCAGCCCCTGATTGTACACTTAAGGTGAAAATGTCAAAATCTTCAAAATGAGCATAAGCACAATGAAATTAATGCTGGAATCATCTTCAGGATGCTAGAATACACTAAATACAGCAAAAATTTTGAGTCTACAAGGTTTAGTTTAGGTGTGAGAGCCAAAATGAACTTTTTATTGCTTTCAACGCGTTTTCAGCCCCTGATTGTACACTTAAGGTGAAAATGTCAAAATCTTCAAAATGAGCATAAGCACAATGAAATTAATGCTGGAATCATCTTCAGGATGCTAGAATACACTAAATACAGCAAAAATTTTGAGTCTACAACGTTTAGTTTAGGTGTGAGAGCCAAAATGAACTTTTTATTGCTTTAAACGCGTTTTCAGCCCCTGATTGTACACTTAAGGTGAAAATGTCAAAATCTTCAAAATGAGCATAAGCACGATGAAATTAATGCTGGAATCATCTTCAGGATGCTAGAATACACTAAATACAGCAAAAATTTTGAGTCTACAACGTTTAGTTTAGGTGTGAGAGCCAAAATGAACTTTTTATTGCTTTAAACACGTTTTCAGCCTGATTGTGCACTTTAGGTGAAAATGTCAAAATCCTAAAAATGAGCAAAAGCACAATGAAATTAATGCTGGAATCATCTTCAGGATGCTAGAATACACTAAATACAGCAAAAAGTTTGAGTCTACAACGTTTAGTTTAGGTGTGAGAGCCAAAATGAACTTTTTATTGCTTTAAACGCGTTTTCAGCCCCTGATTGTACACTTAAGGTGAAAATGTCAAAATCTTCAAAATGAGCATAAGCACAATGAAATTAATGCTGGAATCATCTTCAGGATGCTAGAATACACTAAATACAGCAAAAATTTTGAGTTTACAACGTTTAGTTTAGGTGTGAGAGCCAAAATGAACTTTTTATTGCTTTAACGCGTTTTCAGCCTGATTGTGCACTTTAGGTGAAAATGTCAAAATCTTAAAAATGAGCATAAGCACAATGAAATTAATGCTGGAATCATCTTCAGGATGCTAGAATACACTAAATACAGCAAAAATTTTGAGTCTACAACGTTTAGTTTAGGTGTGAGAGCCAAAATGAACTTTATATTGCTTTAAACGCGTTTTCAGCCCCTGATTGTACACTTAAGGTGAAAATGTCAAAATCTTCAAAATGAGCATAAGCACAATGAAATTAATGCTGGAATCATCTTCAGGATGCTAGAATACACTAAATACAGCAAAAATTTTGAGTCTACAACGTTTAGTTTAGGTGTGAGAGCCAAAATGAACTTTTTATTGCTTTAAACGCGTTTTCAGCCTGATTGTGCACTTTAGGTGAAAATGTCAAAATCTTAAAAATGAGCATAAGCACAATGAAATTAATGCTGGAATCATCTTCAGGATGCTAGAATACACTAAATACAGCAAAAATTTTGAGTCTACAACGTTTAGTTTAGGTGTGAGAGCCAAAATGAACTTTTTATTGCTTTAAACGCGTTTTCAGCCCCTGATTGTACACTTAAGGTGAAAATGTCAAAATCTTAAAAATGAGCATAAGCACAATGAAATTAATGCTGGAATCATCTTCAGGATGCTAGAATACACTAAATACAGCAAAAATGTTGAGTCTACAACGTTTTGTTTAGGTGTGAGAGCCAAAATGAACTTTTTATGGCTTTAAATGCGTTTTCAGCCTGATTGTGCACTTTAGGTGAAAATGTCAAAATCTTCAAAATGAGCATAAGCACAATGAAATTAATGCTGGAATCATCTTCAGGATGCTAGAATACACTAAATACAGCAAAAATTTTGAGTCTACAACGTTTAGTTTAGGTGTGAGAGCCAAAATGAACTTTTTATTGCTTTAAACGCGTTTTCAGCCTGATTGTGCACTTTAGGTGAAAATGTCAAAATCTTAAAAATGAGCATAAGCACAATGAAATTAATGCTGGAATCATCTTCAGGATGCTAGAATACACTAAATACAGCAAAAATTTTGAGTCTACAACGTTTAGTTTAGGTGTGAGAGCCAAAATGAACTTTTTATTGCTTTAAACGCGTTTTCAGCCTGATTGTGCACTTTAGGTGAAAATGTCAAAATCCTAAAAATGAGCATAAGCACAATGAAATTAATGCTGGAATCATCTTCAGGATGCTAGAATACACTAAATACAGCAAAAAGTTTGAGTCTACAACGTTTAGTTTAGTTGTGAGAGCCAAAATGAACTTTTTATTGCTTTAAACGCGTTTTCAGCCCCTGATTGTACACTTAAGGTGAAAATGTCAAAAACTTAAAAATGAGCATAAGCACAATGAAATTAATGCTGGAATCATCTTCAGGATGCTAGAATACACTAAATACAGCAAAAATGTTGAGTCTACAACGTTTTGTTTAGGTGTGAGAGCCAAAATGAACTTTTTATGGCTTTAAATGCGTTTTCAGCCTGATTGTGCACTTTAGGTGAAAATGTCAAAATCTTCAAAATGAGCATAAGCACAATGAAATTAATGCTGGAATCATCTTCAGGATGCTAGAATACACTAAATACAGCAAAAATTTTGAGTCTACAACGTTTAGTTTAGGTGTGAGAGCCAAAATGAACTTTTTATTGCTTTAAACGCGTTTTCAGCCTGATTGTGCACTTAAGGTGAAAATGTCAAAATCTTAAAAATGAGCATAAGCACAATGAAATTAATGCTGGAATCATCTTCAGGATGCTAGAATACACTAAATACAGCAAAAATTTTGAGTCTACAACGTTTAGTTTAGGTGTGAGAGCCAAAATGAACTTTTTATTGCTTTAAACGCGTTTTCAGCCTGATTGTGCACTTTAGGTGAAAATGTCAAAATCTTAAAAATGAGCATAAGCACAATGAAATTAATGCTGGAATCATCTTCAGGATGCTAGAATACACTAAATACAGCAAAAATTTTGAGTCTACAACGTTTAGTTTAGGTGTGAGAGCCAAAATGAACTTTTTATTGCTTTAAACGCGTTTTCAGCCCCTGATTGTACACTTAAGGTGAAAATGTCAAAATCTTAAAAATGAGCATAAGCACAATGAAATTAATGCTGGAATCATCTTCAGGATGCTAGAATACACTAAATACAGCAAAAATTTTGAGTCTACAACGTTTAGTTTAGGTGTGAGAGCCAAAATGAACTTTTTATTGCTTTAAACGCGTTTTCAGCCTGATTGTGCACTTTAGGTGAAAATGTCAAAATCCTAAAAATGAGCATAAGCACAATGAAATTAATGCTGGAATCATCTTCAGGATGCTAGAATACACTAAATACAGCAAAAAGTTTGAGTCTACAACGTTTAGTTTAGGTGTGAAAGCCAAAATGAACTTTTTATTGCTTTAAACGCGTTTTCAGCCTGATTGTGCACTTTAGGTGAAAATGTCAAAATCTTAAAAATGAGCATAAGCACAATGAAATTAATGCTGGAATCATCTTCAGGATGCTAGAATACACTAAATACAGCAAAAATTTTGAGTCTACAACGTTTAGTTTAGGTGTGAGAGCCAAAATGAACTTTTTATTGCTTTAAACGCGTTTTCAGCCCCTGATTGTACACTTAAGGTGAAAATGTCAAAATCTTAAAAATGAGCATAAGCACAATGAAATTAATGCTGGAATCATCTTCAGGATGCTAGAATACACTAAATACAGCAAAAATGTTGAGTCTACAACGTTTTGTTTAGGTGTGAGAGCCAAAATGAACTTTTTATGGCTTTAAATGCGTTTTCAGCCTGATTGTGCACTTTAGGTGAAAATGTCAAAATCTTCAAAATGAGCATAAGCACAATGAAATTAATGCTGGAATCATCTTCAGGATGCTAGAATACACTAAATACAGCAAAAATTTTGAGTCTACAACGTTTAGTTTAGGTGTGAGAGCCAAAATGAACTTTTTATTGCTTTAAACGCGTTTTCAGCCTGATTGTGCACTTTAGGTGAAAATGTCAAAATCTTAAAAATGAGCATAAGCACAATGAAATTAATGCTGGAATCATCTTCAGGATGCTAGAATACACTAAATACAGCAAAAATTTTGAGTCTACAACGTTTAGTTTAGGTGTGAGAGCCAAAATGAACTTTTTATTGCTTTAAACGCGTTTTCAGCCTGATTGTGCACTTTAGGTGAAAATGTCAAAATCCTAAAAATGAGCATAAGCACAATGAAATTAATGCTGGAATCATCTTCAGGATGCTAGAATACACTAAATACAGCAAAAAGTTTGAGTCTACAACGTTTAGTTTAGTTGTGAGAGCCAAAATGAACTTTTTATTGCTTTAAACGCGTTTTCAGCCCCTGATTGTACACTTAAGGTGAAAATGTCAAAAACTTAAAAATGAGCATAAGCACAATGAAATTAATGCTGGAATCATCTTCAGGATGCTAGAATACACTAAATACAGCAAAAATGTTGAGTCTACAACGTTTTGTTTAGGTGTGAGAGCCAAAATGAACTTTTTATGGCTTTAAATGCGTTTTCAGCCTGATTGTGCACTTTAGGTGAAAATGTCAAAATCTTCAAAATGAGCATAAGCACAATGAAATTAATGCTGGAATCATCTTCAGGATGCTAGAATACACTAAATACAGCAAAAATTTTGAGTCTACAACGTTTAGTTTAGGTGTGAGAGCCAAAATGAACTTTTTATTGCTTTAAACGCGTTTTCAGCCTGATTGTGCACTTTAGGTGAAAATGTCAAAATCTTAAAAATGAGCATAAGCACAATGAAATTAATGCTGGAATCATCTTCAGGATGCTAGAATACACTAAATACAGCAAAAATTTTGAGTCTACAACGTTTAGTTTAGGTGTGAGAGCCAAAATGAACTTTTTATTGCTTTAAACGCGTTTTCAGCCTGATTGTGCACTTAAGTGAAAATGTCAAAATCTTAAAAATGAGCATAAGCACAATGAAATTAATGCTGGAATCATCTTCAGGATGCTAGAATACACTAAATACAGCAAAAATTTTGAGTCTACAACGTTTAGTTTAGGTGTGAGAGCCAAAATGAACTTTTTATTGCTTTAAACGCGTTTTCAGCCCCTGATTGTACACTTAAGGTGAAAATGTCAAAATCTTAAAAATGAGCATAAGCACAATGAAATTAATGCTGGAATCATCTTCAGGATGCTAGAATACACTAAATACAGCAAAAATTTTGAGTCTACAACGTTTAGTTTAGGTGTGAGAGCCAAAATGAACTTTTTATTGCTTTAAACGCGTTTTCAGCCTGATTGTGCACTTTAGGTGAAAATGTCAAAATCCTAAAAATGAGCATAAGCACAATGAAATTAATGCTGGAATCATCTTCAGGATGCTAGAATACACTAAATACAGCAAAAAGTTTGAGTCTACAACGTTTAGTTTAGGTGTGAAAGCCAAAATGAACTTTTTATTGCTTTAAACGCGTTTTCAGCCTGATTGTGCACTTTAGGTGAAAATGTCAAAATCTTAAAAATGAGCATAAGCACAATGAAATTAATGCTGGAATCATCTTCAGGATGCTAGAATACACTAAATACAGCAAAAATTTTGAGTCTACAACGTTTAGTTTAGGTGTGAGAGCCAAAATGAACTTTTTATTGCTTTAAACGCGTTTTCAGCCCCTGATTGTACACTTAAGGTGAAAATGTCAAAATCTTCAAAATGAGCATAAGCACAATGAAATTAATGCTGGAATCATCTTCAGGATGCTAGAATACACTAAATACAGCAAAAATGTTGAGTCTACAACGTTTTGTTTAGGTGTGAGAGCCAAAATGAACTTTTTATGGCTTTAAATGCGTTTTCAGCCTGATTGTGCACTTTAGGTGAAAATGTCAAAATCTTCAAAATGAGCATAAGCACAATGAAATTAATGCTGGAATCATCTTCAGGATGCTAGAATACACTAAATACAGCAAAAATTTTGAGTCTACAACGTTTTGTTTAGGTGTGAGAGCCAAAATGAACTTTTTATGGCTTTAAATGCGTTTTCAGCCTGATTGTGCACTTTAGGTGAAAATGTCAAAATCTTCAAAATGAGCATAAGCACAATGAAATTAATGCTGGAATCATCTTCAGGATGCTAGAATACACTAAATACAGCAAAAATTTTGAGTTTACAACGTTTAGTTTAGGTGTGAGAGCCAAAATGAACTTTTTATTGCTTTAAACGCGTTTTCAGCCTGATTGTGCACTTTAGGTGAAAATGTCAAAATCTTAAAAATGAGCATAAGCACAATGAAATTAATGCTGGAATCATCTTCAGGATGCTAGAATACACTAAATACAGCAAAAATTTTGAGTCTACAACGTTTAGTTTAGGTGTGAGAGCCAAAATGAACTTTTTATTGCTTTAAACGCGTTTTCAGCCCCTGATTGTACACTTAAGGTGAAAATGTCAAAATCTTCAAAATGAGCATAAGCACAATGAAATTAATGCTGGAATCATCTTCAGGATGCTAGAATACACTAAATACAGCAAACATTTTGAGTCTACAACGTTTAGTTTAGGTGTGAGAGCCAAAATGAACTTTTTATTGCTTTAAACGCGTTTTCAGCCTGATTGTGCACTTTAGGTGAAAATGTCAAAATCCTAAAAATGAGCATAAGCACAATGAAATTAATGCTGGAATCATCTTCAGGATGCTAGAATACACTAAATACAGCAAAAAGTTTGAGTCTACAACGTTTAGTTTAGGTGTGAGAGCCAAAATGAACTTTTTATTGCTTTAAATGCGTTTTCAGCCCCTGATTGTACACTTAAGGTGAAAATGTCAAAATCTTCAAAATGAGCATAAGCACAATGAAATTAATGCTGGAATCATCTTCAGGATGCTAGAATACACTAAATACAGCAAAAATTTTGAGTCTACAACGTTTAGTTTAGGTGTGAGAGCCAAAATGAACTTTTTATTGCTTTAAACGCGTTTTCAGCCTGATTGTGCACTTAAGTGAAAATGTCAAAATCTTAAAAATGAGCATAAGCACAATGAAATTAATGCTGGAATCATCTTCAGGATGCTAGAATACACTAAATACAGCAAAAATTTTGAGTCTACAACGTTTAGTTTAGGTGTGAGAGCCAAAATGAACTTTTTATTGCTTTAAACGCGTTTTCAGCCCCTGATTGTACACTTAAGGTGAAAATGTCAAAATCTTAAAAATGAGCATAAGCACAATGAAATTAATGCTGGAATCATCTTCAGGATGCTAGAATACACTAAATACAGCAAAAATTTTGAGTCTACAACGTTTAGTTTAGGTGTGAGAGCCAAAATGAACTTTTTATTGCTTTAAACGCGTTTTCAGCCTGATTGTGCACTTTAGGTGAAAATGTCAAAATCCTAAAAATGAGCATAAGCACAATGAAATTAATGCTGGAATCATCTTCAGGATGCTAGAATACACTAAATACAGCAAAAAGTTTGAGTCTACAACGTTTAGTTTAGGTGTGAAAGCCAAAATGAACTTTTTATTGCTTTAAACGCGTTTTCAGCCTGATTGTGCACTTTAGGTGAAAATGTCAAAATCTTAAAAATGAGCATAAGCACAATGAAATTAATGCTGGAATCATCTTCAGGATGCTAGAATACACTAAATACAGCAAAAATTTTGAGTCTACAACGTTTAGTTTAGGTGTGAGAGCCAAAATGAACTTTTTATTGCTTTAAACGCGTTTTCAGCCCCTGATTGTACACTTAAGGTGAAAATGTCAAAATCTTCAAAATGAGCATAAGCACAATGAAATTAATGCTGGAATCATCTTCAGGATGCTAGAATACACTAAATACAGCAAAAATGTTGAGTCTACAACGTTTTGTTTAGGTGTGAGAGCCAAAATGAACTTTTTATGGCTTTAAATGCGTTTTCAGCCTGATTGTGCACTTTAGGTGAAAATGTCAAAATCTTCAAAATGAGCATAAGCACAATGAAATTAATGCTGGAATCATCTTCAGGATGCTAGAATACACTAAATACAGCAAAAATTTTGAGTCTACAACGTTTTGTTTAGGTGTGAGAGCCAAAATGAACTTTTTATGGCTTTAAATGCGTTTTCAGCCTGATTGTGCACTTTAGGTGAAAATGTCAAAATCTTCAAAATGAGCATAAGCACAATGAAATTAATGCTGGAATCATCTTCAGGATGCTAGAATACACTAAATACAGCAAAAATTTTGAGTTTACAACGTTTAGTTTAGGTGTGAGAGCCAAAATGAACTTTTTATTGCTTTAAACGCGTTTTCAGCCTGATTGTGCACTTTAGGTGAAAATGTCAAAATCTTAAAAATGAGCATAAGCACAATGAAATTAATGCTGGAATCATCTTCAGGATGCTAGAATACACTAAATACAGCAAAAATTTTGAGTCTACAACGTTTAGTTTAGGTGTGAGAGCCAAAATGAACTTTTTATTGCTTTAAACGCGTTTTCAGCCCCTGATTGTACACTTAAGGTGAAAATGTCAAAATCTTCAAAATGAGCATAAGCACAATGAAATTAATGCTGGAATCATCTTCAGGATGCTAGAATACACTAAATACAGCAAACATTTTGAGTCTACAACGTTTAGTTTAGGTGTGAGAGCCAAAATGAACTTTTTATTGCTTTAAACGCGTTTTCAGCCTGATTGTGCACTTTAGGTGAAAATGTCAAAATCCTAAAAATGAGCATAAGCACAATGAAATTAATGCTGGAATCATCTTCAGGATGCTAGAATACACTAAATACAGCAAAAAGTTTGAGTCTACAACGTTTAGTTTAGGTGTGAGAGCCAAAATGAACTTTTTATTGCTTTAAATGCGTTTTCAGCCCCTGATTGTACACTTAAGGTGAAAATGTCAAAATCTTCAAAATGAGCATAAGCACAATGAAATTAATGCTGGAATCATCTTCAGGATGCTAGAATACACTAAATACAGCAAAAATTTTGAGTCTACAACGTTTAGTTTAGGTGTGAGAGCCAAAATGAACTTTTTATGGCTTTAAATGCGTTTTCAGCCTGATTGTGCACTTTAGGTGAAAATGTCAAAATCTTCAAAATGAGCATAAGCACAATGAAATTAATGCTGGAATCATCTTCAGGATGCTAGAATACACTAAATACAGCAAAAATTTTGAGTCTACAAGGTTTAGTTTAGGTGTGAGAGCCAAAATGAACTTTTTATTGCTTTAAACGCGTTTTCAGCCCCTGATTGTACACTTAAGGTGAAAATGTCAAAATCTTCAAAATGAGCATAAGCACAATGAAATTAATGCTGGAATCATCTTCAGGATGCTAGAATACACTAAATACAGCAAAAATGTTGAGTCTACAACGTTTAGTTTAGGTGTGAGAGCCAAAATGAACTTTTTATGGCTTTAAATGCGTTTTCAGCCTGATTGTGCACTTTAGGTGAAAATGTCAAAATCCTAAAAATGAGCAAAAGCACAATGAAATTAATGCTGGAATCATCTTCAGGATGCTAGAATACACTAAATACAGCAAAAAGTTTGAGTCTACAACGTTTAGTTTAGGTGTGAGAGCCAAAATGAACTTTTTATTGCTTTAAACGCGTTTTCAGCCCCTGATTGTACACTTAAGGTGAAAATGTCAAAATCTTCAAAATGAGCATAAGCACGATGAAATTAATGCTGGAATCATCTTCAGGATGCTAGAATACACTAAATACAGCAAAAATGTTGAGTCTACAACGTTTTGTTTAGGTGTGAGAGCCAAAATGAACTTTTTATTGCTTTAAATGCGTTTTCAGCCTGATTGTGCACTTTAGGTGAAAATGTCAAAATCTTCAAAATGAGCATAAGCACAATGAAATTAATGCTGGAATCATCTTCAGGATGCTAGAATACACTAAATACAGCAAAAATTTTGAGTCTACAACGTTTAGTTTAGGTGTGAGAGCCAAAATGAACTTTTTATTGCTTTAAACGCGTTTTCAGCCTGATTGTGCACTTTAGGTGAAAATGTCAAAATCTTAAAAATGAGCATAAGCACAATGAAATTAATGCTGGAATCATCTTCAGGATGCTAGAATACACTAAATACAGCAAAAATTTTGAGTCTACAACGTTTAGTTTAGGTGTGAGAGCCAAAATGAACTTTTTATTGCTTTAAACGCGTTTTCAGCCTGATTGTGCACTTTAGGTGAAAATGTCAAAATCCTAAAAATGAGCATAAGCACAATGAAATTAATGCTGGAATCATCTTCAGGATGCTAGAATACACTAAATACAGCAAAAAGTTTGAGTCTACAACGTTTAGTTTAGGTGTGAGAGCCAAAATGAACTTTTTATTGCTTTAAACGCGTTTTCAGCCCCTGATTGTACACTTAAGGTGAAAATGTCAAAAACTTAAAAATGAGCATAAGCACAATGAAATTAATGCTGGAATCATCTTCAGGATGCTAGAATACACTAAATACAGCAAAAATGTTGAGTCTACAACGTTTTGTTTAGGTGTGAGAGCCAAAATGAACTTTTTATGGCTTTAAATGCGTTTTCAGCCTGATTGTGCACTTTAGGTGAAAATGTCAAAATCTTCAAAATGAGCATAAGCACAATGAAATTAATGCTGGAATCATCTTCAGGATGCTAGAATACACTAAATACAGCAAAAATTTTGAGTCTACAACGTTTAGTTTAGGTGTGAGAGCCAAAATGAACTTTTTATTGCTTTAAACGCGTTTTCAGCCTGATTGTGCACTTTAGGTGAAAATGTCAAAATCTTAAAAATGAGCATAAGCACAATGAAATTAATGCTGGAATCATCTTCAGGATGCTAGAATACACTAAATACAGCAAAAATTTTGAGTCTACAACGTTTAGTTTAGGTGTGAGAGCCAAAATGAACTTTTTATTGCTTTAAACGCGTTTTCAGCCTGATTGTGCACTTTAGGTGAAAATGTCAAAATCTTAAAAATGAGCATAAGCACAATGAAATTAATGCTGGAATCATCTTCAGGATGCTAGAATACACTAAATACAGCAAAAATTTTGAGTCTACAACGTTTAGTTTAGGTGTGAGAGCCAAAATGAACTTTTTATTGCTTTAAACGCGTTTTCAGCCCCTGATTGTACACTTAAGGTGAAAATGTCAAAATCTTAAAAATGAGCATAAGCACAATGAAATTAATGCTGGAATCATCTTCAGGATGCTAGAATACACTAAATACAGCAAAAATTTTGAGTCTACAACGTTTAGTTTAGGTGTGAGAGCCAAAATGAACTTTTTATTGCTTTAAACGCGTTTTCAGCCTGATTGTGCACTTTAGGTGAAAATGTCAAAATCCTAAAAATGAGCATAAGCACAATGAAATTAATGCTGGAATCATCTTCAGGATGCTAGAATACACTAAATACAGCAAAAAGTTTGAGTCTACAACGTTTAGTTTAGGTGTGAAAGCCAAAATGAACTTTTTATTGCTTTAAACGCGTTTTCAGCCTGATTGTGCACTTTAGGTGAAAATGTCAAAATCTTAAAAATGAGCATAAGCACAATGAAATTAATGCTGGAATCATCTTCAGGATGCTAGAATACACTAAATACAGCAAAAATTTTGAGTCTACAACGTTTAGTTTAGGTGTGAGAGCCAAAATGAACTTTTTATTGCTTTAAACGCGTTTTCAGCCCCTGATTGTACACTTAAGGTGAAAATGTCAAAATCTTCAAAATGAGCATAAGCACAATGAAATTAATGCTGGAATCATCTTCAGGATGCTAGAATACACTAAATACAGCAAAAATGTTGAGTCTACAACGTTTTGTTTAGGTGTGAGAGCCAAAATGAACTTTTTATGGCTTTAAATGCGTTTTCAGCCTGATTGTGCACTTTAGGTGAAAATGTCAAAATCTTCAAAATGAGCATAAGCACAATGAAATTAATGCTGGAATCATCTTCAGGATGCTAGAATACACTAAATACAGCAAAAATTTTGAGTTTACAACGTTTAGTTTAGGTGTGAGAGCCAAAATGAACTTTTTATTGCTTTAAACGCGTTTTCAGCCTGATTGTGCACTTTAGGTGAAAATGTCAAAATCTTAAAAATGAGCATAAGCACAATGAAATTAATGCTGGAATCATCTTCAGGATGCTAGAATACACTAAATACAGCAAAAATTTTGAGTCTACAACGTTTAGTTTAGGTGTGAGAGCCAAAATGAACTTTTTATTGCTTTAAACGCGTTTTCAGCCCCTGATTGTACACTTAAGGTGAAAATGTCAAAATCTTCAAAATGAGCATAAGCACAATGAAATTAATGCTGGAATCATCTTCAGGATGCTAGAATACACTAAATACAGCAAACATTTTGAGTCTACAACGTTTAGTTTAGGTGTGAGAGCCAAAATGAACTTTTTATTGCTTTAAACGCGTTTTCAGCCTGATTGTGCACTTTAGGTGAAAATGTCAAAATCCTAAAAATGAGCATAAGCACAATGAAATTAATGCTGGAATCATCTTCAGGATGCTAGAATACACTAAATACAGCAAAAAGTTTGAGTCTACAACGTTTAGTTTAGGTGTGAGAGCCAAAATGAACTTTTTATTGCTTTAAATGCGTTTTCAGCCCCTGATTGTACACTTAAGGTGAAAATGTCAAAATCTTCAAAATGAGCATAAGCACAATGAAATTAATGCTGGAATCATCTTCAGGATGCTAGAATACACTAAATACAGCAAAAATTTTGAGTCTACAACGTTTAGTTTAGGTGTGAGAGCCAAAATGAACTTTTTATGGCTTTAAATGCGTTTTCAGCCTGATTGTGCACTTTAGGTGAAAATGTCAAAATCTTCAAAATGAGCATAAGCACAATGAAATTAATGCTGGAATCATCTTCAGGATGCTAGAATACACTAAATACAGCAAAAATTTTGAGTCTACAAGGTTTAGTTTAGGTGTGAGAGCCAAAATGAACTTTTTATTGCTTTAAACGCGTTTTCAGCCCCTGATTGTACACTTAAGGTGAAAATGTCAAAATCTTCAAAATGAGCATAAGCACAATGAAATTAATGCTGGAATCATCTTCAGGATGCTAGAATACACTAAATACAGCAAAAATGTTGAGTCTACAACGTTTAGTTTAGGTGTGAGAGCCAAAATGAACTTTTTATGGCTTTAAATGCGTTTTCAGCCTGATTGTGCACTTTAGGTGAAAATGTCAAAATCTTCAAAATGAGCATAAGCACAATGAAATTAATGCTGGAATCATCTTCAGGATGCTAGAATACACTAAATACAGCAAAAATTTTGAGTCTACAACGTTTAGTTTAGGTGTGAGAGCCAAAATGAACTTTTTATTGCTTTAAACGCGTTTTCAGCCTGATTGTGCACTTTAGGTGAAAATGTCAAAATCTTAAAAATGAGCATAAGCACAATGAAATTAATGCTGGAATCATCTTCAGGATGCTAGAATACACTAAATACAGCAACAATTTTGAGTCTACAACGTTTAGTTTAGGTGTGAGAGCCAAAATGAACTTTTTATTGCTTTAAACGCGTTTTCAGCCCCTGATTGTACACTTAAGGTGAAAATGTCAAAATCTTCAAAATGAGCATAAGCACAATGAAATTAATGCTGGAATCATCTTCAGGATGCTAGAATACACTAAATACAGCAAAAATTTTGAGTCTACAAAGTTTAGTTTAGGTTTGAGAGCCAAAATGAACTTTTTATTGCTTTAAACGCGTTTTCAGCCTGATTGTGCACTTTAGGTGAAAATGTCAAAATCTTCAAAATGAGCATAAGCACAATGAAATTAATGCTGGAATCATCTTCAGGATGATAGAATACACTAAATACAGCAAAAATTTTGAGTCTACAACGTTTAGTTTAGGTGTGAGAGCCAAAATGAACTTTTTATTGCTTTAAACGCGTTTTCAGCCCCTGATTGTACACTTGAGGTGAAAATGTCAAAATCTTCAAAATGAGCATAAGCACAATGAAATTAATGCTGGAATCATCTTCAGGATGCTAGAATACACTAAATACAGCAAAAATTTTGAGTCTACAACGTTTAGTTTAGGTGTGAGAGCCAAAATGAACTTTTTATTGCTTTAAACGCGTTTTCAGCCTGATTGTGCACTTTAGGTGAAAATGTCAAAATCCTAAAAATGAGCATAAGCACAATGAAATTAATGCTGGAATCATCTTCAGGATGCTAGAATACACTAAATACAGCAAAAATGTTGAGTCTACAACGTTTTGTTTAGGTGTGAGAGCCAAAATGAACTTTTTATGGCTTTAAATGCGTTTTCAGCCTGATTGTGCACTTTAGGTGAAAATGTCAAAATCTTCAAAATGAGCATAAGCACAATGAAATTAATGCTGGAATCATCTTCAGGATGCTAGAATACACTAAATACAGCAAAAATTTTGAGTCTACAACGTTTAGTTTAGGTGTGAGAGCCAAAATGAACTTTTTATTGCTTTAAACGCGTTTTCAGCCTGATTGTGCACTTAAGGTGAAAATTTCGAAATCTTAAAAATGAGCATAAGCACAATGAAATTAATGCTGGAATCATCTTCAGGATGCTAGAATACACTATATACAGCAAAAATTTTGAGTCTACAACGTTTAGTTTAGGTGTGAGAGCCAAAATGAACTTTTTATTGCTTTAAACGCGTTTTCAGCCCCTGATTGTACACTTAAGGTGAAAATGTCAAAATCTTCAAAATGAGCATAAGCACAATGAAATTAATGCTGGAATCATCTTCAGGATGCTAGAATACACTAAATACAGCAAAAATTTTGAGTCTACAACGTTTAGTTTAGGTGTGAGAGCCAAAATGAACTTTTTATTGCTTTAAACGCATTTTCAGCCTGATTGTGCACTTTAGGTGAAAATGTCAAAATCTTCAAAATGAGCATAAGCACAATGAAATTAATGCTGGAATCATCTTCAGGATGCTAGAATACACTAAATACAGCAAAAATGTTGAGTCTACAACGTTTAGTTTAGGTGTGAGAGCCAAAATGAACTTTTTATTGCTTTAAACGCGTTTTCAGCCCCTGATTGTACACTTAAGGTGAAAATGTCAAAATCTTAAAAATGAGCATAAGCACAATGAAATTAATGCTGGAATCATCTTCAGGATGCTAGAATACACTAAATACAGCAAAAATGTTGAGTCTACAACGTTTTGTTTAGGTGTGACAGCCAAAATGAACTTTTTATGGCTTTAAATGCGTTTTCAGCCTGATTGTGCACTTTAGGTGAAAATGTCAAAATCTTCAAAATGAGCATAAGCACAATGAAATTAATGCTGGAATCATCTTCAGGATGCTAGAATACACTAAATACAGCAAAATTTTTGAGTCTACAACGTTTAGTTTAGGTGTGAGAGCCAAAATGAACTTTTTATTGCTTTAAACGCGTTTTCAGCCCCTGATTGTACACTTAAGGTGAAAATGTCAAAATCTTCAAAATGAGCATAAGCACAATGAAATTAATGCTGGAATCATCTTCAGGATGCTAGAATACACTAAATACAGCAAAAATTTTGAGTCTACAACGTTTAGTTTAGGTGTGAGAGCCAAAATGAACTTTTTATTGCTTTAAACGCGTTTTCAGCCTGATTGTGCACTTTAGGTGAAAATGTCAAAATCTTAAAAATGAGCATAAGCACAATGAAATTAATGCTGGAATCATCTTCAGGATGCTAGAATACACTAAATACAGCAAAAATTTTGAGTCTACAACGTTTAGTTTAGGTGTGAGAGCCAAAATGAACTTTTTATTGCTTTAAACGCGTTTTCAGCCCCTGATTGTACACTTAAGGTGAAAATGTCAAAATCTTAAAAATGAGCATAAGCACAATGAAATTAATGCTGGAATCATCTTCAGGATGCTAGAATACACTAAATACAGCAAAAATGTTGAGTCTACAACGTTTTGTTTAGGTGTGAGAGCCAAAATGAACTTTTTATGGCTTTAAATGCGTTTTCAGCCTGATTGTGCACTTTAGGTGAAAATGTCAAAATCTTCAAAATGAGCATAAGCACAATGAAATTAATGCTGGAATCATCTTCAGGATGCTAGAATACACTAAATACAGCAAAAATTTTGAGTCTACAACGTTTAGTTTAGGTGTGAGAGCCAAAATGAACTTTTTATTGCTTTAAACGCGTTTTCAGCCCCTGATTGTACACTTAAGGGGAAAATGTCAAAATCTTCAAAATGAGCATAAGCACAATGAAATTAATGCTGGAATCATCTTCAGGATGCTAGAATACACTAAATACAGCAAAAATTTTGAGTCTACAACGTTTAGTTTAGGTGTGAGAGCCAAAATGAACTTTTTATTGCTTTAAACGCGTTTTCAGCCTGATTGTGCACTTTAGGTGAAAATGTCAAAATCTTAAAAATGAGCATAAGCACAATGAAATTAATGCTGGAATCATCTTCAGGATGCTAGAATACACTAAATACAGCAAAAATTTTGAGTCTACAACGTTTAGTTTAGGTGTGAGAGCCAAAATGAACTTTTTATTGCTTTAAACGCGTTTTCAGCCCCTGATTGTACACTTAAGGTGAAAATGTCAAAATCTTCAAAATGAGCATAAGCACAATGAAATTAATGCTGGAATCATCTTCAGGATGCTAGAATACACTAAATACAAAAAAAATTTTGAGTCTACAACGTTTAGTTTAGGTGTGAGAGCCAAAATGAACTTTTTATTGCTTTAAACGCGTTTTCAGCCTGATTGTGCACTTTAGGTGAAAATGTCAAAATCTTAAAAATGAGCATAAGCACAATGAAATTAATGCTGGAATCATCTTCAGGATGCTAGAATACACTAAATACAGCAAAAATTTTGAGTCTACAAGGTTTAGTTTAGGTGTGAGAGCCAAAATGAACTTTTTATTGCTTTAAACGCGTTTTCAGCCCCTGATTGTACACTTAAGGTGAAAATGTCAAAATCTTCAAAATGAGCATAAGCACAATGAAATTAATGCTGGAATCATCTTCAGGATGCTAGAATACACTAAATACAGCAAAAATGTTGAGTCTACAACGTTTTGTTTAGGTGTGAGAGCCAAAATGAACTTTTTATGGCTTTAAATGCGTTTTCAGCCTGATTGTGCACTTTAGGTGAAAATGTCAAAATCTTCAAAATGAGCATAAGCACAATGAAATTAATGCTGGAATCATCTTCAGGATGCTAGAATACACTAAATACAGCAAAAATTTTGAGTCTACAACGTTTAGTTTAGTGTGAGAGCCAAAATGAACTTTTTATTGCTTTAAACGCGTTTTCAGCCTGATTGTGCACTTTAGGTCAAAATGTCAAAATCTTAAAAATGAGCATAAGCACAATGAAATTAATGCTGGAATCATCTTCAGGATGCTAGAATACACTAAATACAGCAAAAATTTTGAGTCTACAACGTTTAGTTTAGGTGTGAGAGCCAAAATGAACTTTTTATTGCTTTAAACGCGTTTTCAGCCCCTGATTGTACACTTAAGGTGAAAATGTCAAAATCTTAAAAATGAGCATAAGCACAATGAAATTAATGCTGGAATCATCTTCAGGATGCTAGAATACACTAAATACAGCAAAAATGTTGAGTCTACAACGTTTTGTTTAGGTGTGAGAGCCAAAATGAACTTTTTATGGCTTTAAATGCGTTTTCAGCCTGATTGTGCACTTTAGGTGAAAATGTCAAAATCTTCAAAATGAGCATAAGCACAATGAAATTAATGCTGGAATCATCTTCAGGATGCTAGAATACACTAAATACAGCAAAAATTTTGAGTCTACAACGTTTAGTTTAGGTGTGAGAGCCAAAATGAACTTTTTATTGCTTTAAACGCGTTTTCAGCCTGATTGTGCACTTTAGGTGAAAATGTCAAAATCCTAAAAATGAGCATAAGCACAATGAAATTAATGCTGGAATCATCTTCAGGATGCTAGAATACACTAAATACAGCACAAAGTTTGAGTCTACAACGTTTAGTTTAGGTGTGAGAGCCAAAATGAACTTTTTATTGCTTTAAACGCGTTTTCAGCCTGATTGTGCACTTTAGGTGAAAATATCAAAATCTTAAAAATGAGCATAAGCACAATGAAATTAATGCTGGAATCATCTTCAGGATGCTAGAATACACTAAATACAGCAAAAATTTTGAGTCTACAAGGTTTAGTTTAGGTGTGAGAGCCAAAATGAACTTTTTATTGCTTTAAACGCGTTTTCAGCCCCTGATTGTACACTTAAGGTGAAAATGTCAAAATCTTCAAAATGAGCATAAGCACAATGAAATTAATGCTGGAATCATCTTCAGGATGCTAGAATACACTAAATACAGCAAAAATGTTGAGTCTACAACGTTTTGTTTAGGTGTGAGAGCCAAAATGAACTTTTTATGGCTTTAAATGCGTTTTCAGCCTGATTGTGCACTTTAGGTGAAAATGTCAAAATCTTCAAAATGAGCATAAGCACAATGAAATTAATGCTGGAATCATCTTCAGGATGCTAGAATACACTAAATACAGCAAAAATTTTGAGTCTACAACGTTTAGTTTAGGTGTGAGAGCCAAAATGAACTTTTTATTGCTTTAAACGCGTTTTCAGCCTGATTGTGCACTTTAGGTGAAAATGTCAAAATCTTAAAAATGAGCATAAGCACAATGAAATTAATGCTGGAATCATCTTCAGGATGCTAGAATACACTAAATACAGCAAAAATTTTGAGTCTACAACGTTTAGTTTAGGTGTGAGAGCCAAAATGAACTTTTTATTGCTTTAAACGCGTTTTCAGCCCCTGATTGTACACTTAAGGTGAAAATGTCAAAATCTTCAAAATGAGCATAAGCACAATGAAATTAATGCTGGAATCATCTTCAGGATGCTAGAATACACTAAATACAGCAAAAATTTTGAGTCTACAACGTTTAGTTTAGGTGTGAGAGCCAAAATGAACTTTTTATTGCTTTAAACGCGTTTTCAGCCTGATTGTGCACTTTAGGTGAAAATGTCAAAATCTTAAAAATGAGCATAAGCACAATGAAATTAATGCTGGAATCATCTTCAGGATGCTAGAATACACTAAATACAGCAAAAATGTTGAGTCTACAACGTTTTGTTTAGGTGTGAGAGCCAAAATGAACTTTTTATGGCTTTAAATGCGTTTTCAGCCTGATTGTGCACTTTAGGTGAAAATGTCAAAATCTTCAAAATGAGCATAAGCACAATGAAATTAATTCTGGAATCATCTTCAGGATGCTAGAATACACTAAATATAGCAAAAATTTTGAGTCTACAACGTTTAGTTTAGGTGTGAGAGCCAAAATGAACTTTTTATTGCTTTAAACGCGTTTTCAGCCTGATTGTGCACTTTAGGTGAAAATGTCAAAATCTTAAAAATGAGCATAAGCACAATGAAATTAATGCTGGAATCATCTTCAGGATGCTAGAATACACTAAATACAGCAAAAATTTTGAGTCTACAACGTTTAGTTTAGGTGTGAGAGCCAAAATGAACTTTTTATTGCTTTAAACGCGTTTTCAGCCTGATTGTGCACTTTAGGTGAAAATGTCAAAATCCTAAAAATGAGCATAAGCACAATGAAATTAATGCTGGAATCATCTTCAGGATGCTAGAATACACTAAATACAGCACAAAGTTTGAGTCTACAACGTTTAGTTTAGGTGTGAGAGCCAAAATGAACTTTTTATTGCTTTAAACGCGTTTTCAGCCTGATTGTGCACTTTAGGTGAAAATATCAAAATCTTAAAAATGAGCATAAGCACAATGAAATTAATGCTGGAATCATCTTCAGGATGCTAGAATACACTAAATACAGCAAAAATTTTGAGTCTACAAGGTTTAGTTTAGGTGTGAGAGCCAAAATGAACTTTTTATTGCTTTAAACGCGTTTTCAGCCCCTGATTGTACACTTAAGGTGAAAATGTCAAAATCTTCAAAATGAGCATAAGCACAATGAAATTAATGCTGGAATCATCTTCAGGATGCTAGAATACACTAAATACAGCAAAAATGTTGAGTCTACAACGTTTTGTTTAGGTGTGAGAGCCAAAATGAACTTTTTATGGCTTTAAATGCGTTTTCAGCCTGATTGTGCACTTTAGGTGAAAATGTCAAAATCTTCAAAATGAGCATAAGCACAATGAAATTAATGCTGGAATCATCTTCAGGATGCTAGAATACACTAAATACAGCAAAAATTTTGAGTCTACAACGTTTAGTTTAGGTGTGAGAGCCAAAATTAACTTTTTATTGCTTTAAACGCGTTTTCAGCCTGATTGTGCACTTTAGGTGAAAATGTCAAAATCTTAAAAATGAGCATAAGCACAATGAAATTAATGCTGGAATCATCTTCAGGATGCTAGAATACACTAAATACAGCAAAAATTTTGAGTCTACAACGTTTAGTTTAGGTGTGAGAGCCAAAATGAACTTTTTATTGCTTTAAACGCGTTTTCAGCCCCTGATTGTACACTTAAGGTGAAAATGTCAAAATCTTCAAAATGAGCATAAGCACAATGAAATTAATGCTGGAATCATCTTCAGGATGCTAGAATACACTAAATACAGCAAAAATTTTGAGTCTACAACGTTTAGTTTAGGTGTGAGAGCCAAAATGAACTTTTTATTGCTTTAAACGCGTTTTCAGCCTGATTGTGCACTTTAGGTGAAAATGTCAAAATCTTAAAAATGAGCATAAGCACAATGAAATTAATGCTGGAATCATCTTCAGGATGCTAGAATACACTAAATACAGCAAAAATGTTGAGTCTACAACGTTTTGTTTAGGTGTGAGAGCCAAAATGAACTTTTTATGGCTTTAAATGCGTTTTCAGCCTGATTGTGCACTTTAGGTGAAAATGTCAAAATCTTCAAAATGAGCATAAGCACAATGAAATTAATTCTGGAATCATCTTCAGGATGCTAGAATACACTAAATATAGCAAAAATTTTGAGTCTACAACGTTTAGTTTAGGTGTGAGAGCCAAAATGAACTTTTTATTGCTTTAAACGCGTTTTCAGCCTGATTGTGCACTTTAGGTGAAAATGTCAAAATCTTAAAAATGAGCATAAGCACAATGAAATTAATGCTGGAATCATCTTCAGGATGCTAGAATACACTAAATACAGCAAAAATTTTGAGTCTACAACGTTTAGTTTAGGTGTGAGAGCCAAAATGAACTTTTTATTGCTTTAAACGCGTTTTCAGCCCCTGATTGTACACTTAAGGTGAAAATGTCAAAATCTTAAAAATGAGCATAAGCACAATGAAATTAATGCTGGAATCATCTTCAGGATGCTAGAATACACTAAATACAGCAAAAATGTTGAGTCTACAACGTTTTGTTTAGGTGTGAGAGCCAAAATGAACTTTTTATGGCTTTAAATGCGTTTTCAGCCTGATTGTGCACTTTAGGTGAAAATGTCAAAATCTTCAAAATGAGCATAAGCACAATGAAATTAATGCTGGAATCATCTTCAGGATGCTAGAATACACTAAATACAGCAACAATTTTGAGTCTACAACGTTTAGTTTAGGTGTGAGAGCCAAAATGAACTTTTTATTGCTTTAAACGCGTTTTCAGCCCCTGATTGTACACTTAAGGTGAAAATGTCAAAATCTTCAAAATGAGCATAAGCACAATGAAATTAATGCTGGAATCATCTTCAGGATGCTAGAATACACTAAATACAGCAAAAATTTTGAGTCTACAACGTTTAGTTTAGGTGTGAGAGCCAAAATGAACTTTTTATTGCTTTAAACGCGTTTTCAGCCTGATTGTGCACTTTAGGTGAAAATGTCAAAATCTTAAAAATGAGCATAAGCACAATGAAATTAATGCTGGAATCATCTTCAGGATGCTAGAATACACTAAATACAGCAAAAAGTTTGAGTCTACAACGTTTAGTTTAGGTGTAAGAGCCAAAATGAACTTTTTATTGCTTTAAACGCGTTTTCAGCCTGATTGTGCACTTTAGGTGAAAATGTCAAAATCTTAAAAATGAGCATAAGCACAATGAAATTAATGCTGGAATCATCTTCAGGATGCTAGAATACACTAAATACAGCAAAAATTTTGAGTCTACAACGTTTAGTTTAGGTGTGAGAGCCAAAATGAACTTTTTATTGCTTTAAACGCGTTTTCAGCCCCTGATTGTACACTTAAGGTGAAAATGTCAAAATCTTCAAAATGAGCATAAGCACAATGAAATTAATGCTGGAATCATCTTCAGGATGCTAGAATACACTAAATACAGCAAAAATTTTGAGTCTACAACGTTTAGTTTAGGTGTGAGAGCCAAAATGAACTTTTTATTGCTTTAAACGCGTTTTCAGCCTGATTGTGCACTTTAGGTGAAAATGTCAAAATCCTAAAAATGAGCATAAGCACAATGAAATTAATGCTGGAATCATCTTCAGGATGCTAGAATACACTAAATACAGCAAAAAGTTTGAGTCTACAACGTTTAGTTTAGGTGTGAGAGCCAAAATGAACTTTTTATTGCTTTAAACGCGTTTTCAGCCCCTGATTGTACACTTAAGGTGAAAATGTCAAAATCTTAAAAATGAGCATAAGCACAATGAAATTAATGCTGGAATCATCTTCAGGATGCTAGAATACACTAAATACAGCAAAAATTTTGAGTCTACAACGTTTAGTTTAGGTGTGAGAGCCAAAATGAACTTTTTATTGCTTTAAACGCGTTTTCAGCCCCTGATTGTACACTTAAGGTGAAAATGTCAAAATCTTAAAAATGAGCATAAGCACAATGAAATTAATGCTGGAATCATCTTCAGGATGCTAGAATACACTAAATACAGCAAAAATGTTGAGTCTACAACGTTTTGTTTAGGTGTGAGAGCCAAAATGAACTTTTTCTGGCTTTAAATGCGTTTTCAGCCTGATTGTGCACTTTAGGTGAAAATGTCAAAATCTTCAAAATGAGCATAAGCACAATGAAATTAATGCTGGAATCATCTTCAGGATGCTAGAATACACTAAATACAGCAAAAATTTTGAGTCTACAACGTTTAGTTTAGGTGTGAGAGCCAAAATGAACTTTTTATTGCTTTAAACGCGTTTTCAGCCCCTGATTGTACACTTAAGGTGAAAATGTCAAAATCTTCAAAATGAGCATAAGCACGATGAAATTAATGCTGGAATCATCTTCAGGATGCTAGAATACACTAAATACAGCAAAAATTTTGAGTCTACAACGTTTAGTTTAGGTGTGAGAGCCAAAATGAACTTTTTATTGCTTTAAACGCGTTTTCAGCCTGATTGTGCACTTAAGGTGAAAATGTCAAAATCCTAAAAATGAGCATAAGCACAATGAAATTAATGCTGGAATCATCTTCAGGATGCTAGAATACACTAAATACAGCAAAAAGTTTGAGTCTACAACGTTTAGTTTAGGTGTGAGAGCCAAAATGAACTTTTTATTGCTTTAAACGCGTTTTCAGCCCCTGATTGTACACTTAAGGTGAAAATGTCAAAATCTTAAAAATGAGCATAAGCACAATGAAATTAATGCTGGAATCATCTTCAGGATGCTAGAATACACTAAATACAGCAAAAATGTTGAGTCTACAACGTTTTGTTTAGGTGTGAGAGCCAAAATGAACTTTTTATTGCTTTAAACGCGTTTTCAGCCTGATTGTGCACTTTAGGTGAAAATGTCAAAATCTTAAAAATGAGCATAAGCACAATGAAATTAATGCTGGAATCATCTTCAGGATGCTAGAATACACTAAATACAGCAAAAATTTTGAGTCTACAACGTTTAGTTTAGGTGTGAGAGCCAAAATGAACTTTTTATTGCTTTAAACGCGTTTTCAGCCTGATTGTGCACTTAAGGTGAAAATGTCAAAATCCTAAAAATGAGCATAAGCACAATGAAATTAATGCTGGAATCATCTTCAGGATGCTAGAATACACTAAATACAGCAAAAAGTTTGAGTCTACAACGTTTAGTTTAGGTGTGAGAGCCAAAATGAACTTTTTATTGCTTTAAACGCGTTTTCAGCCCCTGATTGTACACTTAAGGTGAAAATGTCAAAATCTTAAAAATGAGCATAAGCACAATGAAATTAATGCTGGAATCATCTTCAGGATGCTAGAATACACTAAATACAGCAAAAATTTTGAGTCTACAAGGTTTAGTTTAGGTGTGAGAGCCAAAATGAACTTTTTATTGCTTTAAACGCGTTTTCAGCCTGATTGTGCACTTTAGGTGAAAATGTCAAAATCTTCAAAATGAGCATAAGCACAATGAAATTAATGCGGGAATCATCTTCAGGATGCTAGAATACACTAAATACAGCAAAAAATTTGAGTCTACAACGTTTAGTTTAGGTGTGAGAGCCAAAATGAACTTTTTATTGCTTTAAACGCGTTTTCAGCCCCTGATTGTACACTTAAGGTGAAAATGTCAAAATCTTCAAAATGAGCATAAGCACAATGAAATTAATGCTGGAATCATCTTCAGGATGCTAGAATACACTAAATACAGCAAAAATTTTGAGTCTACAACGTTTAGTTTAGGTGTGAGAGCCAAAATGAACTTTTTATTGCTTTAAACGCGTTTTCAGCCTGTTTGTGCACTTTAGGTGAAAATGTCAAAATCTTAAAAATGAGCATAAGCACAATGAAATTAATGCTGGAATCATCTTCAGGATGCTAGAATACACTAAATACAGCAAAAATTTTGAGTCTACAAGGTTTAGTTTAGGTGTGAGAGCCAAAATGAACTTTTTATTGCTTTAAACGCGTTTTCAGCCCCTGATTGTACACTTAAGGTGAAAATGTCAAAATCTTCAAAATGAGCATAAGCACAATGAAATTAATGCTGGAATAATCTTCAGGATGCTAGAATACACTAAATACAGCAAAAATGTTGAGTCTACAACGTTTTGTTTAGGTGTGAGAGCCAAAATGAACTTTTTATGGCTTTAAATGCGTTTTCAGCCTGATTGTGCACTTTAGGTGAAAATGTCAAAATCTTCAAAATGAGCATAAGCACAATGAAATTAATGCTGGAATCATCTTCAGGATGCTAGAATACACTAAATACAGCAAAAATTTTGAGTCTACAACGTTTAGTTTAGGTGTGAGAGCCAAAATGAACTTTTTATTGCTTTAAACGCGTTTTCAGCCTGATTGTGCACTTAAGGTGAAAATGTCGAAATCTTCAAAATGAGCATAAGCACAATGAAATTAATGCTGGAATCATCTTCAGGATGCTAGAATACACTAAATACAGCAAAAATTTTGAGTCTACAACGTTTAGTTTAGGTGTGAGAGCCAAAATGAACTTTTTATTGCTTTAAACGCGTTTTCAGCCCCTGATTGTACACTTAAGGTGAAAATGTCAAAATCTTCAAAATGAGCATAAGCACAATGAAATTAATGCTGGAATCATCTTCAGGATGCTAGAATACACTAAATACAGCAAAAATTTTGAGTCTACAACGTTTAGTTTAGGTGTGAGAGCCAAAATGAACTTTTTATTGCTTTCAACGCGTTTTCAGCCTGATTGTGCACTTTAGGTGAAAATGTCAAAATCTTAAAAATGAGCATAAGCACAATGAAATTAATGCTGGAATCATCTTCAGGATGCTAGAATACACTAAATACAGCAAAAAATTTGAGTCTACAACGTTTAGTTTAGGTGTGAGAGCCAAAATGAACTTTTTATTGCTTTAAACGCGTTTTCAGTCCCTGATTGTACACTTAAGGTGAAAATGTCAAAATCTTCAAAATGAGCATAAGCACAATGAAATTAATGCTGGAATCATCTTCAGGATGCTAGAATACACTAAATACAGCAAAAATGTTGAGTCTACAACGTTTTGTTTAGGTGTGAGAGCCAAAATGAACTTTTTATGGCTTTAAATGCGTTTTCAGCCTGATTGTGCACTTAAGGGGAAAATGTCAAAATCTTCAAAATGTGCATAAGCACAATGAAATTAATGCTGGAATCATCTTCAGGATGCTAGAATACACTAAATACAGCAAAAATTTTGAGTCTACAACGTTTAGTTTAGGTGTGAGAGCCAAAATGAACTTTTTATTGCTTTAAACGCGTTTTCAGCCCCTGATTGTACACTTAAGGTGAAAATGTCAAAATCTTCAAAATTAGCATAAGCACAATGAAATTAATGCTGGAATCATCTTCAGGATGCTAGAATACACTAAATACAGCAAAAATGTTGAGTCTACAACGTTTTGTTTAGGTGTGAGAGCCAAAATGAACTTTTTATGGCTTTAAATGCGTTTTCAGCCTGATTGTGCACTTTAGGTGAAAATGTCAAAATCTTCAAAATGAGCATAAGCACCATGAAATTAATGCTGGAATCATCTTCAGGATGCTAGAATACACTAAATACAGCAAAAAATTTGAGTCTACAACGTTTAGTTTAGGTGTGAGAGCCAAAATGAACTTTTTATTGCTTTAAACGCGTTTTCAGCCCCTGATTGTACACTTAAGGTGAAAATGTCAAAATCTTAAAAATGAGCATAAGCACAATGAAATTAATGCTGGAATCATCTTCAGGATGCTAGAATACACTAAATACAGCAAAAATGTTGAGTCTACAACGTTTTGTTTAGGTGTGAGAGCCAAAATGAACTTTTTATTGCTTTAAACGCGTTTTCAGCCTGATTGTGCACTTTAGGTGAAAATGTCAAAATCTTAAAAATGAGCATAAGCACAATGAAATTAATGCTGGAATCATCTTCAGGATGCTAGAATACACTAAATACAGCAAAAATTTTGAGTCTACAACGTTTAGTTTAGGTGTGAGAGCCAAAATGAACTTTTTATTGCTTTAAACGCGTTTTCAGCCTGATTGTGCACTTAAGGTGAAAATGTCAAAATCCTAAAAATGAGCATAAGCACAATGAAATTAATGCTGGAATCATCTTCAGGATGCTAGAATACACTAAATACAGCAAAAATTTTGAGTCTACAAGGTTTAGTTTAGGTGTGAGAGCCAAAATGAACTTTTTATTGCTTTAAACGCGTTTTCAGCCCCTGATTGTACACTTAAGGTGAAAATGTCAAAATCTTCAAAATGAGCATAAGCACGATGAAATTAATGCTGGAATCATCTTCAGGATGCTAGAATACATTGAATACAGCAAAAATTTTGAGTCTACAACGTTTAGTTTAGGTGTGAGAGCCAAAATGAACTTTTTATTGCTTTAAACGCGTTTTCAGCCCCTGATTGTACACTTAAGGTGAAAATGTCAAAATCTTAAAAATGAGCATAAGCACAATGAAATTAATGCTGGAATCATCTTCAGGATGCTAGAATACACTAAATACAGCAAAAATTTTGAGTCTACAAGGTTTAGTTTAGGTGTGAGAGCCAAAATGAACTTTTTATTGCTTTAAACGCGTTTTCAGCCTGATTGTGCACTTTAGGTGAAAATGTCAAAATCTTCAAAATGAGCATAAGCACAATGAAATTAATGCGGGAATCATTTTCAGGATGCTAGAATACACTAAATACAGCAAAAAATTTGAGTCTACAACGTTTAGTTTAGGTGTGAGAGCCAAAATGAACTTTTTATTGCTTTAAACGCGTTTTCAGCCCCTGATTGTACACTTAAGGTGAAAATGTCAAAATCTTCAAAATGAGCATAAGCACAATGAAATTAATGCTGGAATCATCTTCAGGATGCTAGAATACACTAAATACAGCAAAAATTTTGAGTCTACAACGTTTAGTTTAGGTGTGAGAGCCAAAATGAACTTTTTATTGCTTTAAACGCGTTTTCAGCCTGATTGTGCACTTTAGGTGAAAATGTCAAAATCTTAAAAATGAGCATAAGCACAATGAAATTAATGCTGGAATCATCTTCAGGATGCTAGAATACACTAAATACAGCAAAAATTTTGAGTCTACAACGTTTAGTTTAGGTGTGAGAGCCAAAATGAACTTTTTATTGCTTTAAACGCGTTTTCAGCCCCTGATTGTACACTTAAGGTGAAAATGTCAAAATCTTCAAAATGAGCATAAGCACAATGAAATTAATGCTGGAATAATCTTCAGGATGCTAGAATACACTAAATACAGCAAAAATGTTGAGTCGACAACGTTTTGTTTAGGTGTGAGAGCCAAAATGAACTTTTTATGGCTTTAAATGCGTTTTCAGCCTGATTGTGCACTTTAGGTGAAAATGTCAAAATCTTCAAAATGAGCATAAGCACAATGAAATTAATGCTGGAATCATCTTCAGGATGCTAGAATACACTAAATACAGCAAAAATTTTGAGTCTACAACGTTTAGTTTAGGTGTGAGAGCCAAAATGAACTTTTTATTGCTTTAAACGCGTTTTCAGCCTGATTGTGCACTTAAGGTGAAAATGTCGAAATCTTCAAAATGAGCATAAGCACAATGAAATTAATGCTGGAATCATCTTCAGGATGCTAGAATACACTAAATACAGCAAAAATTTTGAGTCTACAACGTTTAGTTTAGGTGTGAGAGCCAAAATGAACTTTTTATTGCTTTAAACGCGTTTTCAGCCCCTGATTGTACACTTAAGGTGAAAATGTCAAAATCTTCAAAATGAGCATAAGCACAATGAAATTAATGCTGGAATCATCTTCAGGATGCTAGAATACACTAAATACAGCAAAAATTTTGAGTCTACAACGTTTAGTTTAGGTGTGAGAGCCAAAATGAACTTTTTATTGCTTTCAACGCGTTTTCAGCCTGATTGTGCACTTTAGGTGAAAATGTCAAAATCTTAAAAATGAGCATAAGCACAATGAAATTAATGCTGGAATCATCTTCAGGATGCTAGAATACACTAAATACAGCAAAAAATTTGAGTCTACAACGTTTAGTTTAGGTGTGAGAGCCAAAATGAACTTTTTATTGCTTTAAACGCGTTTTCAGTCCCTGATTGTACACTAAAGGTGAAAATGTCAAAATCTTCAAAATGAGCATAAGCACAATGAAATTAATGCTGGAATCATCTTCAGGATGCTAGAATACACTAAATACAGCAAAAATGTTGAGTCTACAACGTTTTGTTTAGGTGTGAGAGCCAAAATGAACTTTTTATGGCTTTAAATGCGTTTTCAGCCTGATTGTGCACTTAAGGGGAAAATGTCAAAATCTTCAAAATGAGCATAAGCACAATGAAATTAATGCTGGAATCATCTTCAGGATGCTAGAATACACTAAATACAGCAAAAATTTTGAGTCTCCAACGTTTAGTTTAGGTGTGAGAGCCAAAATGAACTTTTTATTGCTTTAAACGCGTTTTCAGCCCCTGATTGTACACTTAAGGTGAAAATGTCAAAATCTTCAAAATGAGCATAAGCACAATGAAATTAATGCTGGAATCATCTTCAGGATGCTAGAATACACAAAATACAGCAAAAATTTTGAGTCTACAACGTTTAGTTTAGGTGTGAGAGCCAAAATGAACTTTTTATTGCTTTAAACGCGTTTTCAGCCCCTGATTGTACACTTAAGGTGAAAATGTCAAAATCTTCAAAATGAGCATAAGCACGATGAAATTAATGCTGGAATCATCTTCAGGATGCTAGAATACATTGAATACAGCAAAAATTTTGAGTCTACAACGTTTAGTTTAGGTGTGAGAGCCAAAATGAACTTTTTATTGCTTTAAACGCGTTTTCAGCCCCTGATTGTACACTTAAGGTGAAAATGTCAAAATCTTCAAAATGAGCATAAGCACGATGAAATTAATGCTGGAATCATCTTCAGGATGCTAGAATACACTAAATACAGCAAAAATTTTGAGTCTACAACGTTTAGTTTAGGTGTGAGAGCCAAAATGAACTTTTTATTGCTTTAAACGCGTTTTCAGCCTGATTGTGCACTTAAGGTGAAAATGTCAAAATCCTAAAAATGAGCATAAGCACAATGAAATTAATGCTGGAATCATCTTCAGGATGCTAGAATACACTAAATACAGCAAAAATGTTGAGTCTACAACGTTTAGTTTAGGTGTGAGAGCCAAAATGAACTTTTTATTGCTTTAAACGCGTTTTCAGCCCCTGATTGTACACTTAAGGTGAAAATGTCAAAATCTTAAAAATGAGCATAAGCACAATGAAATTAATGCTGGAATCATCTTCAGGATGCTAGAATACACTAAATACAGCAAAAATGTTGAGTCTACAACGTTTTGTTTAGGTGTGAGAGCCAAAATGAACTTTTTATTGCTTTAAACGCGTTTTCAGCCTGATTGTGCACTTTAGGTGAAAATGTCAAAATCTTAAAAATGAGCATAAGCACAATGAAATTAATGCTGGAATCATCTTCAGGATGCTAGAATACACTAAATACAGCAAAAATTTTGAGTCTACAACGTTTAGTTTAGGTGTGAGAGCCAAAATGAACTTTTTATTGCTTTAAACGCGTTTTCAGCCTGATTGTGCACTTAAGGTGAAAATGTCAAAATCCTAAAAATGAGCATAAGCACAATGAAATTAATGCTGGAATCATCTTCAGGATGCTAGAATACACTAAATACAGCAAAAAGTTTGAGTCTACAACGTTTAGTTTAGGTGTGAGAGCCAAAATGAACTTTTTATTGCTTTAAACGCGTTTTCAGCCCCTGATTGTACACTTAAGGTGAAAATGTCAAAATCTTAAAAATGAGCATAAGCACAATGAAATTAATGCTGGAATCATCTTCAGGATGCTAGAATACACTAAATACAGCAAAAATTTTGAGTCTACAAGGTTTAGTTTAGGTGTGAGAGCCAAAATGAACTTTTTATTGCTTTAAACGCGTTTTCAGCCTGATTGTGCACTTTAGGTGAAAATGTCAAAATCTTCAAAATGAGCATAAGCACAATGAAATTAATGCGGGAATCATCTTCAGGATGCTAGAATACACTAAATACAGCAAAAAATTTGAGTCTACAACGTTTAGTTTAGGTGTGAGAGCCAAAATGAACTTTTTATTGCTTTAAACGCGTTTTCAGCCCCTGATTGTACACTTAAGGTGAAAATGTCAAAATCTTCAAAATGAGCATAAGCACAATGAAATTAATGCTGGAATCATCTTCAGGATGCTAGAATACACTAAATACAGCAAAAATTTTGAGTCTACAACGTTTAGTTTAGGTGTGAGAGCCAAAATGAACTTTTTATTGCTTTAAACGCGTTTTCAGCCTGATTGTGCACTTTAGGTGAAAATGTCAAAATCTTAAAAATGAGCATAAGCACAATGAAATTAATGCTGGAATCATCTTCAGGATGCTAGAATACACTAAATACAGCAAAAATTTTGAGTCTACAAGGTTTAGTTTAGGTGTGAGAGCCAAAATGAACTTTTTATTGCTTTAAACGCGTTTTCAGCCCCTGATTGTACACTTAAGGTGAAAATGTCAAAATCTTCAAAATGAGCATAAGCACAATGAAATTAATGCTGGAATAATCTTCAGGATGCTAGAATACACTAAATACAGCAAAAATGTTGAGTCTACAACGTTTTGTTTAGGTGTGAGAGCCAAAATGAACTTTTTATGGCTTTAAATGCGTTTTCAGCCTGATTGTGCACTTTAGGTGAAAATGTCAAAATCTTCAAAATGAGCATAAGCACAATGAAATTAATGCTGGAATCATCTTCAGGATGCTAGAATACACTAAATACAGCAAAAATTTTGAGTCTACAACGTTTAGTTTAGGTGTGAGAGCCAAAATGAACTTTTTATTGCTTTAAACGCGTTTTCAGCCTGATTGTGCACTTAAGGTGAAAATGTCGAAATCTTCAAAATGAGCATAAGCACAATGAAATTAATGCTGGAATCATCTTCAGGATGCTAGAATACACTAAATACAGCAAAAATTTTGAGTCTACAACGTTTAGTTTAGGTGTGAGAGCCAAAATGAACTTTTTATTGCTTTAAACGCGTTTTCAGCCCCTGATTGTACACTTAAGGTGAAAATGTCAAAATCTTCAAAATGAGCATAAGCACAATGAAATTAATGCTGGAATCATCTTCAGGATGCTAGAATACACTAAATACAGCAAAAATTTTGAGTCTACAACGTTTAGTTTAGGTGTGAGAGCCAAAATGAACTTTTTATTGCTTTCAACGCGTTTTCAGCCTGATTGTGCACTTTAGGTGAAAATGTCAAAATCTTAAAAATGAGCATAAGCACAATGAAATTAATGCTGGAATCATCTTCAGGATGCTAGAATACACTAAATACAGCAAAAAATTTGAGTCTACAACGTTTAGTTTAGGTGTGAGAGCCAAAATGAACTTTTTATTGCTTTAAACGCGTTTTCAGTCCCTGATTGTACACTTAAGGTGAAAATGTCAAAATCTTCAAAATGAGCATAAGCACAATGAAATTAATGCTGGAATCATCTTCAGGATGCTAGAATACACTAAATACAGCAAAAATGTTGAGTCTACAACGTTTTGTTTAGGTGTGAGAGCCAAAATGAACTTTTTATGGCTTTAAATGCGTTTTCAGCCTGATTGTGCACTTAAGGGGAAAATGTCAAAATCTTCAAAATGAGCATAAGCACAATGAAATTAATGCTGGAATCATCTTCAGGATGCTAGAATACACTAAATACAGCAAAAATTTTGAGTCTACAACGTTTAGTTTAGGTGTGAGAGCCAAAATGAACTTTTTATTGCTTTAAACGCGTTTTCAGCCCCTGATTGTACACTTAAGGTGAAAATGTCAAAATCTTCAAAATGAGCATAAGCACAATGAAATTAATGCTGGAATCATCTTCAGGATGCTAGAATACACTAAATACAGCAAAAATGTTGAGTCTACAACGTTTTGTTTAGGTGTGAGAGCCAAAATGAACTTTTTATGGCTTTAAATGCGTTTTCAGCCTGATTGTGCACTTTAGGTGAAAATGTCAAAATCTTCAAAATGAGCATAAGCACCATGAAATTAATGCTGGAATCATCTTCAGGATGCTAGAATACACTAAATACAGCAAAAAATTTGAGTCTACAACGTTTAGTTTAGGTGTGAGAGCCAAAATGAACTTTTTATTGCTTTAAACGCGTTTTCAGCCCCTGATTGTACACTTAAGGTGAAAATGTCAAAATCTTAAAAATGAGCATAAGCACAATGAAATTAATGCTGGAATCATCTTCAGGATGCTAGAATACACTAAATACAGCAAAAATGTTGAGTCTACAACGTTTTGTTTAGGTGTGAGAGCCAAAATGAACTTTTTATTGCTTTAAACGCGTTTTCAGCCTGATTGTGCACTTTAGGTGAAAATGTCAAAATCTTAAAAATGAGCATAAGCACAATGAAATTAATGCTGGAATCATCTTCAGGATGCTAGAATACACTAAATACAGCAAAAATTTTGAGTCTACAACGTTTAGTTTAGGTGTGAGAGCCAAAATGAACTTTTTATTGCTTTAAACGCGTTTTCAGCCTGATTGTGCACTTAAGGTGAAAATGTCAAAATCCTAAAAATGAGCATAAGCACAATGAAATTAATGCTGGAATCATCTTCAGGATGCTAGAATACACTAAATACAGCAAAAAGTTTGAGTCTACAACGTTTAGTTTAGGTGTGAGAGCCAAAATGAACTTTTTATTGCTTTAAACGCGTTTTCAGCCCCTGATTGTACACTTAAGGTGAAAATGTCAAAATCTTAAAAATGAGCATAAGCACAATGAAATTAATGCTGGAATCATCTTCAGGATGCTAGAATACACTAAATACAGCAAAAATTTTGAGTCTACAAGGTTTAGTTTAGGTGTGAGAGCCAAAATGAACTTTTTATTGCTTTAAACGCGTTTTCAGCCTGATTGTGCACTTTAGGTGAAAATGTCAAAATCTTCAAAATGAGCATAAGCACAATGAAATTAATGCGGGAATCATCTTCAGGATGCTAGAATACACTAAATACAGCAAAAAATTTGAGTCTACAACGTTTAGTTTAGGTGTGAGAGCCAAAATGAACTTTTTATTGCTTTAAACGCGTTTTCAGCCCCTGATTGTACACTTAAGGTGAAAATGTCAAAATCTTCAAAATGAGCATAAGCACAATGAAATTAATGCTGGAATCATCTTCAGGATGCTAGAATACACTAAATACAGCAAAAATTTTGAGTCTACAACGTTTAGTTTAGGTGTGAGAGCCAAAATGAACTTTTTATTGCTTTAAACGCGTTTTCAGCCTGATTGTGCACTTTAGGTGAAAATGTCAAAATCTTAAAAATGAGCATAAGCACAATGAAATTAATGCTGGAATCATCTTCAGGATGCTAGAATACACTAAATACAGCAAAAATTTTGAGTCTCCAACGTTTAGTTTAGGTGTGAGAGCCAAAATGAACTTTTTATGGCTTTAAATGCGTTTTCAGCCTGATTGTGCACTTTAGGTGAAAATGTCAAAATCTTCAAAATGAGCATAAGCACAATGAAATTAATGCTGGAATCATCTTCAGGATGCTAGAATACACTAAATACAGCAAAAATTTTGAGTCTACAACGTTTAGTTTAGGTGTGAGAGCCAAAATGAACTTTTTATTGCTTTAAACGCGTTTTCAGCCCCTGTGTACACTTAAGGTGAAAATGTCAAAATCTTCAAAATGAGCATAAGCACAATGAAATTAATGCTGGAATCATCTTCAGGATGCTAGAATACACTAAATACAGCAAAAATGTTGAGTCTACAACGTTTTGTTTAGGTGTGAGAGCCAAAATGAACTTTTTATGGCTTTAAATGCGTTTTCAGCCTGATTGTGCACTTTAGGTGAAAATGTCAAAATCTTCAAAATGAGCATAAGCACAATGAAATTAATGCTGGAATCATCTTCAGGATGCTAGAATACACTAAATACAGCAAAAATTTTGAGTCTACATGGTTTAGTTTAGGTGTGAGAGCCAAAGTGAACTTTTTATTGCTTTAAACGCGTTTTCAGCCCCTGATTGTACACTTAAGGTGAAAATGTCAAAATCTTCAAAATGAGCATAAGCACAATGAAATTAATGCTGGAATCATCTTCAGGATGCTAGAATACACTAAATACAGCAAAAATTTTGAGTCTACAACGTTTAGTTTAGGTGTGAGAGCCAAAATGAACTTTTTATTGCTTTAAACGCGTTTTCAGCCTGATTGTGCACTTTAGGTGAAAATGTCAAAATCCTAAAAATGAGCATAAGCACAATGAAATTAATGCTGGAATCATCTTCAGGATGCTAGAATACACTAAATACAGCAAAAATTTTGAGTCTACAACGTTTAGTTTAGGTGTGAGAGCCAAAATGAACTTTTTATTGCTTTAAACGCGTTTTCAGCCTGATTGTGCACTTTAGGTGAAAATGTCAAAATCTTAAAAATGAGCATAAGCACAATGAAATTAATGCTGGAATCATCTTCAGGATGCTAGAATGCACTAAATACAGCAAAAATGTTGAGTCTACAACGTTTTGTTTAGGTGTGAGAGCCAAAATGAACTTTTTATGGCTTTAAATGCGTTTTCAGCCTGATTGTGCACTTTAGGTGAAAATGTCAAAATCTTCAAAATGAGCATAAGCACAATGAAATTAATGCTGGAATCATCTTCAGGATGCTAGAATACACTAAATACAGCAAAAATTTTGAGTCTACAACGTTTAGTTTAGGTGTGAGAGCCAAAATGAACTTTTTATTGCTTTAAACGCGTTTTCAGCCCCTGATTGTACACTTAAGGTGAAAATGTCAAAATCTTCAAAATGAGCATAAGCACAATGAAATTAATGCTGGAATCATCTTCAGGATGCTAGAATACACTAAATACAGCAAAAATTTTGAGTCTACAACGTTTAGTTTAGGTGTGAGAGCCAAAATGAACTTTTTATTGCTTTAAACGCGTTTTCAGCCTGATTGTGCACTTTAGGTGAAAATGTCAAAATCTTAAAAATGAGCATAAGCACAATGAAATTAATGCTGGAATCATCTTCAGGATGCTAGAATACACTAAATACAGCAAAAATGTTGAGTCTACAACGTTTTGTTTAGGTGTGAGAGCCAAAATGAACTTTTTATTGCTTTAAATGCGTTTTCAGCCTGATTGTGCACTTTAGGTGAAAATGTCAAAATCTTCAAAATGAGCATAAGCACAATGAAATTAATGCTGGAATCATCTTCAGGATGCTAGAATACACTAAATACAGCAAAAATGTTGAGTCTACAACGTTTTGTTTAGGTGTGAGAGCCAAAATGAACTTTTTATGGCTTTAAATGCGTTTTCAGCCTGATTGTGCACTTTAGGTGAAAATGTCAAAATCTTCAAAATGAGCATAAGCACGATGAAATTAATGCTGGAATCATCTTCAGGATGCTAGAATACACTAAATACAGCAAAAATTTTGAGTCTACAACGTTTAGTTTAGGTGTGAGAGCCAAAATGAACTTTTTATTGCTTTAAACGCGTTTTCAGCCTGATTGTGCACTTTAGGTGAAAATGTCAAAATCCTAAAAATGAGCATAAGCACAATGAAATTAATGCTGGAATCATCTTCAGGATGCTAGAATACACTAAATACAGCAAAAAGTTTGAGTCTACAACGTTTAGTTTAGGTGTGAGAGCCAAAATGAACTTTTTATTGCTTTAAACGCGTTTTCAGCCCCTGATTGTACACTTAAGGTGAAAATGTCAAAATCTTAAAAATGAGCATAAGCACAATGAAATTAATGCTGGAATCATCTTCAGGATGCTAGAATACACTAAATACAGCAAAAATTTTGAGTCTACAACGTTTAGTTTAGGTGTGAGAGCCAAAATGAACTTTTTATGGCTTTAAATGCGTTTTCAGCCTGATTGTGCACTTTAGGTGAAAATGTCAAAATCTTCAAAATGAGCATAAGCACAATGAAATTAATGCTGGAATCATCTTCAGGATGCTAGAATACACTAAATACAGCAAAAATTTTGAGTCTACAACGTTTAGTTTAGGTGTGAGAGCCAAAATGAACTTTTTATTGCTTTAAACGCGTTTTCAGCCCCTGATTGTACACTTAAGGTGAAAATGTCAAAATCTTCAAAATGAGCATAAGCACGATGAAATTAATGCTGGAATCATCTTCAGGATGCTAGAATACACTAAATACAGCAAAAATTTTGAGTCTACAACGTTTAGTTTAGGTGTGAGAGCCAAAATGAACTTTTTATTGCTTTAAACGCGTTTTCAGCCTGATTGTGCACTTTAGGTGAAAATGTCAAAATCCTAAAAATGAGCATAAGCACAATGAAATTAATGCTGGAATCATCTTCAGGATGCTAGAATACACTAAATACAGCAAAAAGTTTGAGTCTACAACGTTTAGTTTAGGTGTGAGAGCCAAAATGAACTTTTTATTGCTTTAAACGCGTTTTCAGCCTGATTGTGCACTTTAGGTGAAAATGTCAAAATCTTCAAAATGAGCATAAGCACAATGAAATTAATGCTGGAATCATCTTCAGGATACTAGAATACACTAAATACAGCAAAAATTTTGAGTCTACAACGTTTAGTTTAGGTGTGAGAGCCAAAATGAACTTTTTATTGCTTTAAATGCGTTTTCAGCCCCTGACTGTACACTTAAGGTGAAAATGTCAAAATCTTCAAAATGAGCATAAGCACATTGCAATTAATGCTGGAATCATCTTCAGGATGCTAGAATACACTAAATACAGCAAAAATTTTGAGTCTACAACGTTTAGTTTAGGTGTGAGAGCCAAAATGAACTTTTTATGGCTTTAAATGCGTTTTCAGCCTGATTGTGCACTTTAGGTGAAAATGTCAAAATCTTCAAAATGAGCATAAGCACAATGAAATTAATGCTGGAATCATCTTCAGGATGCTAGAATACACTAAATACAGCAAAAATTTTGAGTCTACAACGTTTAGTTTAGGTGTGAGAGCCAAAATGAACTTTTTATTGCTTTAAACGCGTTTTCAGCCTGATTGTGCACTTTAGGTGAAAATGTCAAAATCTTAAAAATGAGCATAAGCACAATGAAATTAATGCTGGAATCATCTTCAGGATGCTAGAATTCACTAAATACAGCAAAAATTTTGAGTCTCCAACGTTTAGTTTAGGTGTGAGAGCCAAAATGAACTTTTTATGGCTTTAAATGCGTTTTCAGCCTGATTGTGCACTTTAGGTGAAAATGTCAAAATCTTCAAAATGAGCATAAGCACAATGAAATTAATGCTGGAATAATCTTCAGGATGCTAGAATACACTAAATACAGCAAAAATTTTGAGTCTACAACGTTTAGTTTAGGTGTGAGAGCCAAAATGAACTTTTTATTGCTTTAAACGCGTTTTCAGCCCCTGTGTACACTTAAGGTGAAAATGTCAAAATCTTCAAAATGAGCATAAGCACAATGAAATTAATGCTGGAATCATCTTCAGGATGCTAGAATACACTAAATACAGCAAAAATGTTGAGTCTACAACGTTTTGTTTAGGTGTGAGAGCCAAAATGAACTTTTTATGGCTTTAAATGCGTTTTCAGCCTGATTGTGCACTTTAGGTGAAAATGTCAAAATCTTCAAAATGAGCATAAGCACAATGAAATTAATGCTGGAATCATCTTCAGGATGCTAGAATACACTAAATACAGCAAAAATTTTGAGTCTACAAGGTTTAGTTTAGGTGTGAGAGCCAAAGTGAACTTTTTATTGCTTTAAACGCGTTTTCAGCCCCTGATTGTACACTTAAGGTGAAAATGTCAAAATCTTCAAAATGAGCATAAGCACAATGAAATTAATGCTGGAATCATCTTCAGGATGCTAGAATACACTAAATACAGCAAAAATTTTGAGTCTACAACGTTTAGTTTAGGTGTGAGAGCCAAAATGAACTTTTTATTGCTTTAAACGCGTTTTCAGCCTGATTGTGCACTTTAGGTGAAAATGTCAAAATCTTAAAAATGAGCATAAGCACAATGAAATTAATGCTGGAATCATCTTCAGGATGCTAGAATACACTAAATACAGCAAAAATTTTGAGTCTACAACGTTTAGTTTAGGTGTGAGAGCCAAAATGAACTTTTTATTGCTTTAAACGCGTTTTCAGCCTGATTGTGCACTTTAGGTGAAAATGTCAAAATCTTAAAAATGAGCATAAGCACAATGAAATTAATGCTGGAATCATCTTCAGGATGCTAGAATACACTAAATACAGCAAAAATTTTGAGTCTACAACGTTTAGTTTAGGTGTGAGAGCCAAAATGAACTTTTTATTGCTTTAAACGCGTTTTCAGCCCCTGATTGTACACTTAAGGTGAAAATGTCAAAATCTTAAAAATGAGCATAAGCACAATGAAATTAATGCTGGAATCATCTTCAGGATGCTAGAATACACTAAATACAGCAAAAATGTTGAGTCTACAACGTTTTGTTTAGGTGTGAGAGCCAAAATGAACTTTTTATGGCTTTAAATGCGTTTTCAGCCTGATTGTGCACTTTAGGTGAAAATGTCAAAATCTTCAAAATGAGCATAAGCACAATGAAATTAATGCTGGAATCATCTTCAGGATGCTAGAATACACTAAATACAGCAAAAATTTTGAGTGTACAACGTTTAGTTTAGGTGTGAGAGCCAAAATGAACTTTTTATTGCTTTAAACGCGTTTTCAGCCCCTGATTGTACACTTAAGGTGAAAATGTCAAAATCTTCAAAATGAGCATAAGCACAATGAAATTAATGCTGGAATCATCTTCAGGATGCTAGAATACACTAAATACAGCAAAAATTTTGAGTCTACAACGTTTAGTTTAGGTGTGAGAGCCAAAATGAACTTTTTATTGCTTTAAACGCGTTTTCAGCCTGATTGTGCACTTTAGGTGAAAATGTCAAAATCTTAAAAATGAGCATAAGCACAATGAAATTAATGCTGGAATCATCTTCAGGATGCTAGAATACACTAAATACAGCAAAAATTTTGAGTCTACAACGTTTAGTTTAGGTGTGAGAGCCAAAATGAACTTTTTATTGCTTTAAACGCGTTTTCAGCCCCTGATTGTACACTTAAGGTGAAAATGTCAAAATCTTCAAAATGAGCATAAGCACAATGAAATTAATGCTGGAATCATCTTCAGGATGTTAGAATACACTAAATACAGCAAAAATGTTGAGTCTACAACGTTTTGTTTAGGTGTGAGAGCCAAAATGAACTTTTTATGGCTTTAAATGCGTTTTCAGCCTGATTGTGCACTTTAGGTGAAAATATCAAAATCTTCAAAATGAGCATAAGCACAATGAAATTAATGCTGGAATCATCTTCAGGATGCTAGAATACACTAAATACAGCAAAAATTTTGAGTCTACAACGTTTAGTTTAGGTGTGAGAGCCAAAATGAACTTTTTATTGCTTTAAACGCGTTTTCAGCCCCTGATTGTACACTTAAGGTGAAAATGTCAAAATCTTCAAAATGAGCATAAGCACGATGAAATTAATGCTGGAATCATCTTCAGGATGCTAGAATACACTAAATACAGCAAAAATTTTGAGTCTACAACGTTTAGTTTAGGTGTGAGAGCCAAAATGAACTTTTTATTGCTTTAAACGCGTTTTCAGCCTGATTGTGCACTTTAGGTGAAAATGTCAAAATCCTAAAAATGAGCATAAGCTCAATGAAATTAATGCTGGAATCATCTTCAGGATGCTAGAATACACTAAATACAGCAAAAAGTTTGAGTCTACAACGTTTAGTTTAGGTGTGAGAGCCAAAATGAACTTTTTATTGCTTTAAACGCGTTTTCAGCCCCTGATTGTACACTTAAGGTGAAAATGTCAAAATCTTCAAAATGAGCATAAGCACAATGAAATTAATGCTGGAATCATCTTCAGGATGCTAGAATACACTAAATACAGCAAAAATTTTGAGTCTACAACGTTTAGTTTAGGTGTGAGAGCCAAAATGAACTTTTTATGGCTTTAAATGCGTTTTCAGCCTGATTGTGCACTTTAGGTGAAAATGTCAAAATCTTCAAAATGAGCATAAGCACAATGAAATTAATGCTGGAATCATCTTCAGGATGCTAGAATACACTAAATACAGCAACATTTTTGAGTCTACAACGTTTAGTTTAGGTGTGAGAGCCAAAATGAACTTTTTATTGCTTTAAACGCGTTTTCAGCCTGATTGTGCACTTTAGGTGAAAATGTCAAAATCTTAAAAATGAGCATAAGCACAATGAAATTAATGCTGGAATCATCTTCAGGATGCTGGAATACACTAAATACAGCAAAATTTTTGAGTCTACAACGTTTAGTTTAGGTGTGAGAGCCAAAATGAACTTTTTATTGCTTTAAACGCGTTTTCAGCCCCTGATTGTACACTTAAGGTGAAAATGTCAAAATCTTCAAAATGAGCATAAGCACATTGCAATTAATGCTGGAATCATCTTCAGGATGCTAGAATACACTAAATACAGCAAAAATTTTGAGTCTACAACGTTTAGTTTAGGTGTGAGAGCCAAAATGAACTTTTTATGGCTTTAAATGCGTTTTCAGCCTGATTGTGCACTTTAGGTGAAAATGTCAAAATCTTCAAAATGAGCATAAGCACAATGAAATTAATGCTGGAATCATCTTCAGGATGCTAGAATACACTAAATACAGCAAAAATTTTGAGTCTACAACGTTTAGTTTAGGTGTGAGAGCCAAAATGAACTTTTTATTGCTTTAAACGCGTTTTCAGCCTGATTGTGCACTTTAGGTGAAAATGTCAAAATATTAAAAATGAGCATAAGCACAATGAAATTAATGCTGGAATCATCTTCAGGATGCTAGAATACACTAAATACAGCAAAAATTTTGAGTCTCCAACGTTTAGTTTAGGTGTGAGAGCCAAAATGAACTTTTTATGGCTTTAAATGCGTTTTCAGCCTGATTGTGCACTTTAGGTGAAAATGTCAAAATCTTCAAAATGAGCATAAGCACAATGAAATTAATGCTGGAATCATCTTCAGGATGCTAGAATACACTAAATACAGCAAAAATGTTGAGTCTACAACGTTTTGTTTAGGTGTGAGAGCCAAAATGAACTTTTTATGGCTTTAAATGCGTTTTCAGCCTGATTGTGCACTTTAGGTGAAAATGTCAAAATCTTCAAAATGAGCATAAGCACAATGAAATTAATGCTGGAATCATCTTCAGGATGCTAGAATACACTAAATACAGCAAAAATTTTGAGTCTACAAGGTTTAGTTTAGGTGTGAGAGCCAAAATGAACTTTTTATGGCTTTAAATGCGTTTTCAGCCTGATTGTGCACTTTAGGTGAAAATGTCAAAATCTTCAAAATGAGCATAAGCACAATGAAATTAATGCTGGAATCATCTTCAGGATGCTAGAATAAACTAAATACAGCAAAAATTTTGAGTCTACAAGGTTTAGTTTAGGTGTGAGAGCCAAAATGAACTTTTTATTGCTTTAAACGCGTTTTCAGCCCCTGATTGTACACTTAAGGTGAAAATGTCAAAATCTTCAAAATGAGCATAAGCACAATGAAATTAATGCTGGAATCATCTTCAGGATGCTAGAATACACTAAATACAGCAAAAATTTTGAGTCTACAACGTTTAGTTTAGGTGTGAGAGCCAAAATGAACTTTTTATTGCTTTAAACGCGTTTTCAGCCTGATTGTGCACTTTAGGTGAAAATGTCAAAATCTTAAAAATGAGCATAAGCACATTGAAATTAATGCTGGAATCATCTTCAGGATGCTAGAATACACTAAATACAGCAAAAATTTTGAGTCTACAACGTTTAGTTTAGGTGTGAGAGCCAAAATGAAATTTTTATTGCTTTAAACGCGTTTTCAGCCCCTGATTGTACACTTAAGGTGAAAATGTCAAAATCTTAAAAATGAGCATAAGCACAATGAAATTAATGCTGGAATCATCTTCAGGATGCTAGAATACACTAAATACAGCAAAAATGTTGAGTCTACATCGTTTAGTTTAGGTGTGAGAGCCAAAATGAACTTTTTATTGCTTTAAACGTGTTTTCAGCCCCTGATTGTACACTTTAGGTGAAAATGTCAAAATCTTCAAAATGAGCATAAGCACAATGAAATTAATGCTGGAATCATCTTCAGGATGCTAGAATACACTAAATACAGCAAAAATTTTGAGTCTACAACGTTTAGTTTAGGTGTGAGAGCCAAAATGAACTTTTTATTGCTTTAAACGCGTTTTCAGCCTGATTGTGCACTTTAGGTGAAAATGTCAAAATCTTAAAAATGAGCATAAGCACAATGAAATTAATGCTGGAATCATCTTCAGGATGCTAGAATACACTAAATACAGCAAAAATTTTGAGTCTACAACGTTTAGTTTAGGTGTGAGAGCCAAAATGAACTTTTTATTGCTTTAAACGCGTTTTCAGCCCCTGATTGTACACTTAAGGTGAAAATGTCAAAATCTTAAAAATGAGCATAAGCACAATGAAATTAATGCTGGAATCATCTTCAGGATGCTAGAATACACTAAATACAGCAAAAATTTTGAGTCTACAACGTTTAGTTTAGGTGTGAGAGCCAAAATGAACTTTTTATTGCTTTAAATGCGTTTTCAGCCTGATTGTGCACTTTAGGTGAAAATGTCAAAATCTTCAAAATGAGCATAAGCACAATGAAATTAATGCTGGAATCATCTTCAGGATGCTAGAATACACTAAATACAGCACAAATTTTGAGTCTACAACGTTTAGTTTAGGTGTGAGAGCCAAAATGAACTTTTTATTGCTTTAAATACGTTTTCAGCCTGATTGTGCACTTTAGGTGAAAATGTCAAAATCTTAAAAATGAGCATAAGCACAATGAAATTAATGCTGGAATCATCTTCAGGATGCTAGAATACACTAAATACAGCAAAAATTTTGAGTCTACAACGTTTAGTTTAGGTGTGAGAGCCAAAATGAACTTTTTATTGCTTTAAATGCGTTTTCAGCCCCTGATTGTACACTTAAGGTGAAAATGTCAAAATCTTCAAAATGAGCATAAGCACAATGAAATTAATGCTGGAATCATCTTCAGGATGCTAAAATACACTAAATACAGCACAAATTTTGAGTCTACAACGTTTATTTTAGGTGTGAGAGCCAAAATGAACTTTTTATTGCTTTAAATGCGTTTTCAGCCTGATTGTGCACTTTAGGTGAAATTGTCAAAATCTTAAAAATGAGCATAAGCACAATGAAATTAATGCTGGAATCATCTTCAGGATGCTAGAATACACTAAATACAGCAAAAATTTTGAGTCTACAAAGTTTATTTTAGGTGTGTGAGCCAAAATGAACTTTTTATTGCTTTAAATGCGTTTTCAGCCTGATTGTGCACTTTAGGTGAAAATGTCAAAATCTTAAAAATGAGCATAAGCACAATGAAATTAATGCTGGAATCATCTTCAGGATGCTAGAATACACTAAATACAGCAAAAATTTTGAGTCTACAACGTTTAGTTTAGGTGTGAGAGCCAAAATGAACTTTTTATTGCTTTAAATGCGTTTTCAGCCCCTGATTGTACACTTAAGGTGAAAATGTCAAAATCTTCAAAATGAGCATAAGCACAATAAAATTAAAGCTGGAATCATCTTCAGGATGCTAGAATACACTAAATACAGCAAAAATTTTGAGTCTACAACGTTTATTTTAGATGTGAGAGCCAAAATGAACTTTTTATTGCTTTAAATGCGTTTTCAGCCTGATTGTGCACTTTAGGTGAAAATGTCAAAATCTTCAAAATGAGCACAATGAAATTAATGCTGGAATCATCTTCAGGATGCTAGAATACACTAAATACAACAAAAATTTTGAGTCTACAACGTTTAGTTTAGGTGTGAGAGCCAAAATGAACTTTTTATTGCTTTAAATGCGTTTTCAGCCCCTGATTGTACACTTGAGGTGAAAATGTCAAAATCTTCAAAATGAGCATAAGCACAATGAAATTAATGCTGGAATCATTTTCAGGATGCTAGAATACACTAAATACAGCACAAATTTTGAGTCTACAACGTTTATTTTAGGTGTGAGAGCCAAAATGAACTTTTTATTGCTTTAAATGCGTTTTCAGCCTGTTTGTGCACTTTAGGTGAAATTGTCAAAATCTTCAAAATGAGCATAAGCACGATGAAATTAATGCTGGAATCATCTTCAGGATGCTAGAATACATTGAATACAGCAAAAATTTTGAGTCTACAACGTTTAGTTTAGGTGTGAGAGCCAAAATGAACTTTTTATTGCTTTAAACGCGTTTTCAGCCCCTGAATGTACACTTAAGGTGAAAATGTCAAAATCTTAAAAATGAGCATAAGCACAATGAAATTAATGCTGGAATCATCTTCAGGATGCTAAAATACACTAAATACAGCAAAAATTTTGAGTCTACAACGTTTAGTTTAGGTGTGAGAGCCAAAATTAACTTTTTATTGCTTTGAATGCGTTTTCAGCCTGATTGTGCACTCTAGGTGAAAATGTCAAAATCTTAAAAATTAGCATAAGCACAATGAAATTAATGCTGGAATCATCTTCAGGATGCTAGAATACACTAAATACAGCAAAAATTTTGAGTCTACAAAGTTTATTTTAGGTGTGTGAGCCAAAATGAACTTTTTATTGCTTTAAATGCGTTTTCAGCCTGATTGTGCACTTTAGGTGAAAATGTCAAAATCTTCAAAATGAGCATAAGCACAATGAAATTAATGCTGGAATCATCTTCAGGATGCTAGAATACACTAAATACAGCACAAATTTTGAGTCTACAACGTTTAGTTTAGGTGTGAGAGCCAAAATGAACTTTTTATTGCTTTAAATACGTTTTCAGCCTGATTGTGCACTTTAGGTGAAAATGTCAAAATCTTAAAAATGAGCATAAGCACAATGAAATTAATGCTGGAATCATCTTCAGGATGCTAGAATACACTAAATACAGCAAAATTTTTGAGTCTACAACGTTTAGTTTAGGTGTGAGAGCCAAAATGAACTTTTTATTGCTTTAAATGCGTTTTCAGCCCCTGATTGTACACTTAAGGTGAAAATGTCAAAATCTTCAAAATGAGCATAAGCACAATGAAATTAATGCTGGAATCATCTTCAGGATGCTAGAATACACTAAATACAGCACAAATTTTGAGTCTACAACGTTTATTTTAGGTGTGAGAGCCAAAATGAACTTTTTATTGCTTTAAATGCGTTTTCAGCCTGATTGTGCACTTTAGGTGAAATTGTCAAAATCTTAAAAATGAGCATAAGCACAATGAAATTAATGCTGGAATCATCTTCAGGATGCTAGAATACACTAAATACAGCAAAAATTTTGAGTCTACAAAGTTTATTTTAGGTGTGTGAGCCAAAATGAACTTTTTATTGCTTTAAATGCGTTTTCAGCCTGATTGTGCACTTTAGGTGAAAATGTCAAAATCTTAAAAATGAGCATAAGCACAATGAAATTAATGCTGGAATCATCTTCAGGATGCTAGAATACACTAAATACAGCAAAAATTTTGAGTCTACAACGTTTAGTTTAGGTGTGAGAGCCAAAATGAACTTTTTATTGCTTTAAATGCGTTTTCAGCCCCTGATTGTACACTTAAGGTGAAAATGTCAAAATCTTCAAAATGAGCATAAGCACAATAAAATTAAAGCTGGAATCATCTTCAGGATGCTAGAATACACTAAATACAGCAAAAATTTTGAGTCTACAACGTTTATTTTAGATGTGAGAGCCAAAATGAACTTTTTATTGCTTTAAATGCGTTTTCAGCCTGATTGTGCACTTTAGGTGAAAATGTCAAAATCTTCAAAATGAGCACAATGAAATTAATGCTGGAATCATCTTCAGGATGCTAGAATACACTAAATACAGCAAAAATTTTGAGTCTACAACGTTTAGTTTAGGTGTGAGAGCCAAAATGAACTTTTTATTGCTTTAAATGCGTTTTCAGCCCCTGATTGTACACTTGAGGTGAAAATGTCAAAATCTTCAAAATGAGCATAAGCACAATGAAATTAATGCTGGAATCATCTTCAGGATGCTAGAATACACTAAATACAGCACAAATTTTGAGTCTACAACGTTTATTTTAGGTATGAGAGCCAAAATGAACTTTTTATTGCTTTAAATGCGTTTTCAGCCTGTTTGTGCACTTTAGGTGAAATTGTCAAAATCTTCAAAATGAGCATAAGCACGATGAAATTAATGCTGGAATCACCTTCAGGATGCTAGAATACATTGAATACAGCAAAAATTTTGAGTCTACAACGTTTAGTTTAGGTGTGAGAGCCAAAATGAACTTTTTATTGCTTTAAACGCGTTTTCAGCCCCTGATTGTACACTTAAGGTGAAAATGTCAAAATCTTAAAAATGAGCATAAGCACAATGAAATTAATGCTGGAATCATCTTCAGGATGCTAAAATACACTAAATACAGCAAAAATTTTGAGTCTACAACGTTTAGTTTATTTGTGAGAGCCAAAATGAACTTTTTATTGCTTTGAATGCGTTTTCAGCCTGATTGTGCACTCTAGGTGAAAATGTCAAAATCTTAAAAATGTGTATAAGCACAATGAAATTAATGCTGGAATCATCTTCAGGATGCTAGAATACACTAAATACAGCAAAAATTTTGAGTCTACAAAGTTTATTTTAGGTGTGTGAGCCAAAATGAACTTTTTATTGCTTTAAATGCGTTTTCAGCCTGATTGTGCACTTTAGGTGAAAATGTCAAAATCTTAAAAATGAGCATAAGCACAATGAAATTAATGCTGGAATCATCTTCAGGATGCTAGAATACACTAAATACAGCAAAAATTTTGAGTCTACAACGTTTAGTTTAGGTGTGAGAGCCAAAATGAACTTTTTATTGCTTTAAATGCGTTTTCAGCCTGATTGTGCACTTTAGGTGAAAATGTCAAAATCTTAAAAATGAGCATAAGCACAATGAAATTAATGCTGGAATCATCTTCAGGATGCTAGAATACACTAAATACAGCAAAAATTTTGAGTCTACAACGTTTAGTTTAGGTGTGAGAGCCAAAATGAACTTTTTATTGCTTTAAATGCGTTTTCAGCCCCTGATTGTACACTTAAGGTGAAAATGTCAAAATCTTCAAAATGAGCATAAGCACAATAAAATTAAAGCTGGAATCATCTTCAGGATGCTAGAATACACTAAATACAGCAAAAATTTTGAGTCTACAACGTTTAGTTTAGGTGTGAGAGCCAAAATGAACTTTTTATTGCTTTAAATGCGTTTTCAGCCTGATTGTGCACTTTAGGTGAAAATGTCAAAATCTTCAAAATGAGCAAAAGCACAATGAAATTAATGCTGGAATCATCTTCAGGATGCTAGAATACACTAAATACAGCAAAAATTTTGAGTCTACAAAGTTTATTTTAGGTGTGTGAGCCAAAATGAACTTTTTATTGCTTTAAATGCGTTTTCAGCCTGATTGTGCACTTTAGGTGAAAATGTCAAAATCTTAAAAATGAGCATAAGCACAATGAAATTAATGCTGGAATCATCTTCAGGATGCTAGAATACACTAAATACAGCAAAAATTTTGAGTCTACAACGTTTAGTTTAGGTGTGAGAGCCAAAATGAACTTTTTATTGCTTTAAATGCGTTTTCAGCCCCTGATTGTACACTTAAGGTGAAAATGTCAAAATCTTCAAAATGAGCATAAGCACAATAAAATTAAAGCTGGAATCATCTTCAGGATGCTAGAATACACTAAATACAGCAAAAATTTTGAGTCTACAACGTTTATTTTAGATGTGAGAGCCAAAATGAACTTTTTATTGCTTTAAATGCGTTTTCAGCCTGATTGTGCACTTTAGGTGAAAATGTCAAAATCTTCAAAATGAGCACAATGAAATTAATGCTGGAATCATCTTCAGGATGCTAGAATACACTAAATACAGCAAAAATTTTGAGTCTACAACGTTTAGTTTAGGTGTGAGAGCCAACATGAACTTTTTATTGCTTTAAATGCGTTTTCAGCCCCTGATTGTACACTTGAGGTGAAAATGTCAAAATCTTCAAAATGAGCATAAGCACAATGAAATTAATGCTGGAATCATCTTCAGGATGCTAGAATACACTAAATACAGCACAAATTTTGAGTCTACAACGTTTATTTTAGGTGTGAGAGCCAAAATGAACTTTTTATTGCTTTAAATGCGTTTTCAGCCTGTTTGTGCACTTTAGGTGAAATTGTCAAAATCTTCAAAATGAGCATAAGCACGATGAAATTAATGCTGGAATCATCTTCAGGATGCTAGAATACATTGAATACAGCAAAAATTTTGAGTCTACAACGTTTAGTTTAGGTGTGAGAGCCAAAATGAACTTTTTATTGCTTTAAACGCGTTTTCAGCCCCTGATTGTACACTTAAGGTGAAAATGTCAAAATCTTAAAAATGAGCATAAGCACAATGAAATTAATGCTGGAATCATCTTCAGGATGCTAAAATACACTAAATACAGCAAAAATTTTGAGTCTACAACGTTTAGTTTAGGTGTGAGAGCCAAAATTAACTTTTTATTGCTTTGAATGCGTTTTCAGCCTGATTGTGCACTCTAGGTGAAAATGTCAAAATCTTAAAAATTAGCATAAGCACAATGAAATTAATGCTGGAATCATCTTCAGGATGCTAGAATACACTAAATACAGCAAAAATTTTGAGTCTACAAAGTTTATTTTAGGTGTGTGAGCCAAAATGAACTTTTTATTGCTTTAAATGCGTTTTCAGCCTGATTGTGCACTTTAGGTGAAAATGTCAAAATCTTCAAAATGAGCATAAGCACAATGAAATTAATGCTGGAATCATCTTCAGGATGCTAGAATACACTAAATACAGCACAAATTTTGAGTCTACAACGTTTAGTTTAGGTGTGAGAGCCAAAATGAACTTTTTATTGCTTTAAATACGTTTTCAGCCTGATTGTGCACTTTAGGTGAAAATGTCAAAATCTTAAAAATGAGCATAAGCACAATGAAATTAATGCTGGAATCATCTTCAGGATGCTAGAATACACTAAATACAGCAAAAATTTTGAGTCTACAAAGTTTATTTTAGGTGTGTGAGCCAAAATGAACTTTTTATTGCTTTAAATGCGTTTTCAGCCTGATTGTGCACTTTAGGTGAAAATGTCAAAATCTTAAAAATGAGCATAAGCACAATGAAATTAATGCTGGAATCATCTTCAGGATGCTAGAATACACTAAATACAGCAAAAATTTTGAGTCTACAACGTTTAGTTTAGGTGTGAGAGCCAAAATGAACTTTTTATTGCTTTAAATGCGTTTTCAGCCCCTGATTGTACACTTAAGGTGAAAATGTCAAAATCTTCAAAATGAGCATAAGCACAATAAAATTAAAGCTGGAATCATCTTCAGGATGCTAGAATACACTAAATACAGCAAAAATTTTGAGTCTACAACGTTTATTTTAGATGTGAGAGCCAAAATGAACTTTTTATTGCTTTAAATGCGTTTTCAGCCTGATTGTGCACTTTAGGTGAAAATGACAAAATCTTCAAAATGAGCACAATGAAATTAATGCTGGAATCATCTTCAGGATGCTAGAATACACTAAATACAGCAAAAATTTTGAGTCTACAACGTTTAGTTTAGGTGTGAGAGCCAAAATGAACTTTTTATTGCTTTAAATGCGTTTTCAGCCCCTGATTGTACACTTGAGGTGAAAATGTCAAAATCTTCAAAATGAGCATAAGCACAATGAAATTAATGCTGGAATCATCTTCAGGATGCTAGAATACACTAAATACAGCACAAATTTTGAGTCTACAACGTTTATTTTAGGTATGAGAGCCAAAATGAACTTTTTATTGCTTTAAATGCGTTTTCAGCCTGTTTGTGCACTTTAGGTGAAATTGTCAAAATCTTCAAAATGAGCATAAGCACGATGAAATTAATGCTGGAATCACCTTCAGGATGCTAGAATACATTGAATACAGCAAAAATTTTGAGTCTACAACGTTTAGTTTAGGTGTGAGAGCCAAAATGAACTTTTTATTGCTTTAAACGCGTTTTCAGCCCCTGATTGTACACTTAAGGTGAAAATGTCAAAATCTTAAAAATGAGCATAAGCACAATGAAATTAATGCTGGAATCATCTTCAGGATGCTAAAATACACTAAATACAGCAAAAATTTTGAGTCTACAACGTTTAGTTTATTTGTGAGAGCCAAAATGAACTTTTTATTGCGTTGAATGCGTTTTCAGCCTGATTGTGCACTCTAGGTGAAAATGTCAAAATCTTAAAAATGTGTATAAGCACAATGAAATTAATGCTGGAATCATCTTCAGGATGCTAGAATACACTAAATACAGCAAAAATTTTGAGTCTACAAAGTTTATTTTAGGTGTGTGAGCCAAAATGAACTTTTTATTGCTTTAAATGCGTTTTCAGCCTGATTGTGCACTTTAGGTGAAAATGTCAAAATCTTAAAAATGAGCATAAGCACAATGAAATTAATGCTGGAATCATCTTCAGGATGCTAGAATACACTAAATACAGCAAAAATTTTGAGTCTACAACGTTTAGTTTAGGTGTGAGAGCCAAAATGAACTTTTTATTGCTTTAAATGCGTTTTCAGCCTGATTGTGCACTTTAGGTGAAAATGTCAAAATCTTAAAAATGAACATAAGCACAATGAAATTAATGCTGGAATCATCTTCAGGATGCTAGAATACACTAAATACAGCAAAAATTTTGAGTCTACAACGTTTAGTTTAGGTGTGAGAGCCAAAATGAACTTTTTATTGCTTTAAATGCGTTTTCAGCCCCTGATTGTACACTTAAGGGGAAAATGTCAAAATCTTCAAAATGAGCATAAGCACAATAAAATTAAAGCTGGAATCATCTTCAGGATGCTAGAATACACTAAATACAGCAAAAATTTTGAGTCTACAACGTTTAGTTTAGGTGTGAGAGCCAAAATGAACTTTTTATTGCTTTAAATGCGTTTTCAGCCTGATTGTGCACTTTAGGTGAAAATGTCAAAATCTTCAAAATGAGCAAAAGCACAATGAAATTAATGCTGGAATCATCTTCAGGATGCTAGAATACATTGAATACAGCAAAAATTTTGAGTCTACAACGTTTAGTTTAGGTGTGAGAGCCAAAATGAACTTTTTATTGCTTTAAACGCGTTTTCAGCCCCTGATTGTACACTTAAGGTGAAAAGTCAAAATCTTAAAAATGAGCATAAGCACAATGAAATTAATTCTGGAATCATCTTCAGGATGCTAAAATACACTAAATACAGCAAAAATTTTGAGTCTACAACGTTTAGTTTAGGTGTGAGAGCCAAAATGAACTTTTTATTGCTTTGAATGCGTTTTCAGCCTGATTGTGCACTTTAGGTGAAAATGTCAAAACCTTAAAAATGAGCATAAGCACAATGAAATTAATGCTGGAATCATCTTCAGGATGCTAGAATACACTAAATACAGCAAAAATTTTGAGTCTACAAAGTTTATTTTAGGCGTGTGAGCCAAAATGAACTTTTTATTGCTTTAAATGCGTTTTCAGCCTGATTGTGCACTTTAGGTGAAAATGTCAAAATCTTAAAAATGAGCATAAGCACAATGAAATTAATGCTGGAATCATCTTCAGGATGCTAGAATACACTAAATACAGCAAAAATTTTGAGTCTACAACGTTTAGTTTAGGTGTGAGAGCCAAAATGAACTTTTTATTGCTTTAAATGCGTTTTCAGCCTGATTGTGCACTTTAGGTGAAAATGTCAAAATCTTCAAAATGAGCATAAGCACAATGAAATTAATGCTGGAATCATCTTCAGGATGCTAGAATACACTAAATACAGCACAAATTTTGAGTCTACAACGTTTAGTTTAGGTGTGAGAGCCAAAATGAACTTTTTATTGCTTTAAATGCGTTTTCAGCCTGATTGTGCACTTTAGGTGAAAATGTCAAAATCTTAAAAATGAGCATAAGCACAATGAAATTAATGCTGGAATCATCTTCAGGATGCTAGAATACACTAAATACAGCAAAAATTTTGAGTCTACAACGTTTAGTTTAGGTGTGAGAGCCAAAATGAACTTTTTATTGCTTTAAATGCGTTTTCAGCCCCTGATTGTACACTTAAGGTGAAAATGTCAAAATCTTCAAAATGAGCATAAGCACAATGAAATTAATGCTGGAATCATCTTCAGGATGCTAGAATACACTAAATACAGCACAAATGTTGAGTCTACAACGTTTATTTTAGGTGTGAGAGCCAAAATGAACTTTTTATGGCTTTAAATGCGTTTTCAGCCTGATTGTGCACTTTAGGTGAAATTGTCAAAATCTTAAAAATGAGCATAAGCACAATGAAATTAATGCTGGAATCATCTTCAGGATGCTAGAATACACTAAATACAGCAAAAATTTTGAGTCTACAAAGTTTATTTTAGGTGTGTGAGCCAAAATGAACTTTTTATTGCTTTAAATGCGTTTTCAGCCTGATTGTGCACTTTAGGTGAAAATGTCAAAATCTTAAAAATGAGCATAAGCACAATGAAATTAATGCTGGAATCATCTTCAGGATGCTAGAATACACTAAATACAGCAAAAATTTTGAGTCTACAACGTTTAGTTTAGGTGTGAGAGCCAAAATGAACTTTTTATTGCTTTAAATGCGTTTTCAGCCTGATTGTGCACTTTAGGTGAAAATGTCAAAATCTTCAAAATGAGCAAAAGCACAATGAAATTAATGCTGGAATCATCTTCAGGATGCTAGAATACATTGAATACAGCAAAAATTTTGAGTCTACAACGTTTAGTTTAGGTGTGAGAGCCAAAATGAACTTTTTATTGCTTTAAACGCGTTTTCAGCCCCTGATTGTACACTTAAGGTGAAAATGTCAAAATCTTAAAAATGAGCATAAGCACAATGAAATTAATGCTGGAATCATCTTCAGGATGCTAAAATACACTAAATACAGCAAAAATTTTGAGTCTACAACGTTTAGTTTAGGTGTGAGAGCCAAAATGAACTTTTTATTGCTTTGAATGCGTTTTCAGCCTGATTGTGCACTTTAGGTGAAAATGTCAAAACCTTAAAAATGAGCATAAGCACAATGAAATTAATGCTGGAATCATCTTCAGGATGCTAGAATACACTAAATACAGCAAAAATTTTGAGTCTACAAAGTTTATTTTAGGCGTGTGAGCCAAAATGAACTTTTTATTGCTTTAAATGCGTTTTCAGCCTGATTGTGCACTTTAGGTGAAAATGTCAAAATCTTCAAAATGAGCATAAGCACAATGAAATTAATGCTGGAATCATCTTCAGGATGCTAGAATACACTAAATACAGCAAAAATTTTGAGTCTACAACGTTTAGTTTAGGTGTGAGAGCCAAAATGAACTTTTTATTGCTTTAAATGCGTTTTCAGCCTGATTGTGCACTTTAGGTGAAAATGTCAAAATCTTCAAAATGAGCATAAGCACAATGAAATTAATGCTGGAATCATCTTCAGGATGCTAGAATACACTAAATACAGCACAAATTTTGAGTCTACAACGTTTAGTTTAGGTGTGAGAGCCAAAATGAACTTTTTATTGCTTTAAATACGTTTTCAGCCTGATTGTGCACTTTAGGTGAAAATGTCAAAATCTTAAAAATGAGCATAAGCACAATGAAATTAATGCTGGAATCATCTTCAGGATGCTAGAATACACTAAATACAGCAAAAATTTTGAGTCTACAACGTTTAGTTTAGGTGTGAGAGCCAAAATGAACTTTTTATTGCTTTAAATGCGTTTTCAGCCCCTGATTGTACACTTAAGGTGAAAATGTCAAAATCTTCAAAATGAGCATAAGCACAATGAAATTAATGCTGGAATCATCTTCAGGATGCTAGAATACACTAAATACAGCACAAATTTTGAGTCTACAACGTTTATTTTAGGTGTGAGAGCCAAAATGAACTTTTTATTGCTTTAAATGCGTTTTCAGCCTGATTGTGCACTTTAGGTGAAATTGTCAAAATCTTAAAAATGAGCATAAGCACAATGAAATTAATGCTGGAATCATCTTCAGGATGCTAGAATACACTAAATACAGCAAAAATTTTGAGTCTACAAAGTTTATTTTAGGTGTGTGAGCCAAAATGAACTTTTTATTGCTTTAAATGCGTTTTCAGCCTGATTGTGCACTTTAGGTGAAAATGTCAAAATCTTAAAAATGAGCATAAGCACAATGAAATTAATGCTGGAATCATCTTCAGGATGCTAGAATACACTAAATACAGCAAAAATTTTGAGTCTACAACGTTTAGTTTAGGTGTGAGAGCCAAAATGAACTTTTTATTGCTTTAAATGCGTTTTCAGCCCCTGATTGTACACTTAAGGTGAAAATGTCAAAATCTTCAAAATGAGCATAAGCACAATGAAATTAATGCTGGAATCATCTTCAGGATGCTAGAATACACTAAATACAGCAAAAATTTTGAGTCTACAACGTTTAGTTTAGGTGTGAGAGCCAAAATGAACTTTTTATTGCTTTAAATGCGTTTTCAGCCTGATTGTGCACTTTAGTTGAAAATGTCAAAATCTTAAAAATGAGCATAAGCACAATGAAATTAATGCTGGAATCATCTTCAGGATGCTAGAATACACTAAATACAGCAAAAATTTTGAGTCTACAACGTTTAGTTTAGGTGTGAGAGCCAAAATGAACTTTTTATTGCTTTAAATGCGTTTTCAGCCTGATTGTGCACTTTAGGTGAAAATGTCAAAATCTTCAAAATGAGCAAAAGCACAATGAAATTAATGCTGGAATCATCTTCAGGATGCTAGAATACATTGAATACAGCAAAAATTTTGAGTCTACAAAGTTTATTTTAGGCGTGTGAGCCAAAATGAACTTTTTATTGCTTTAAATGCGTTTTCAGCCTGATTGTGCACTTTAGGTGAAAATGTCAAAATCTTAAAAATGAGCATAAGCACAATGAAATTAATGCTGGAATCATCTTCAGGATGCTAGAATACACTAAATACAGCAAAAATTTTGAGTCTACAACGTTTAGTTTAGGTGTGAGAGCCAAAATGAACTTTTTATTGCTTTAAATGCGTTTTCAGCCTGATTGTGCACTTTCGGTGAAAATGTCAAAATCTTCAAAATGAGCATAAGCACAATGAAATTAATGCTGGAATCATCTTCAGGATGCTAGAATACACTAAATACAGCACAAATTTTGAGTCTACAACGTTTAGTTTAGGTGTGAGAGCCAAAATGAACTTTTTATTGCTTTAAATGCGTTTTCAGCCTGATTGTGCACTTTAGGTGAAAATGTCAAAATCTTAAAAATGAGCATAAGCACAATGAAATTAATGCTGGAATCATCTTCAGGATGCTAGAATACACTAAATACAGCAAAAATTTTGAGTCTACAACGTTTAGTTTAGGTGTGAGAGCCAAAATGAACTTTTTATTGCTTTAAATGCGTTTTCAGCCCCTGATTGTACACTTAAGGTGAAAATGTCAAAATCTTCAAAATGAGCATAAGCACAATGAAATTAATGCTGGAATCATCTTCAGGATGCTAGAGTACACTAAATACAGCACAAATTTTGAGTCTACAACGTTTATTTTAGGTGTGAGAGCCAAAATGAACTTTTTATTGCTTTAAATGCGTTTTCAGCCTGATTGTGCACTTTAGGTGAAATTGTCAAAATCTTAAAAATGAGCATAAGCACAATGAAATTAATGCTGGAATCATCTTCAGGATGCTAGAATACACTAAATACAGCAAAAATTTTGAGTCTACAAAGTTTATTTTAGGTGTGTGAGCCAAAATGAACTTTTTATTGCTTTAAATGCGTTTTCAGCCTGATTGTGCACTTTAGGTGAAAATGTCAAAATCTTAAAAATGAGCATAAGCACAATGAAATTAATGCTGGAATCATCTTCAGGATGCTAGAATACACTAAATACAGCAAAAATTTTGAGTCTACAACGTTTAGTTTAGGTGTGAGAGCCAAAATGAACTTTTTATTGCTTTAAATGCGTTTTCAGCCTGATTGTGCACTTTAGGTGAAAATGTCAAAATCTTCAAAATGAGCAAAAGCACAATGAAATTAATGCTGGAATCATCTTCAGGATGCTAGAATACATTGAATATAGCAAAAATTTTGAGTCTACAACGTTTAGTTTAGGTGTGAGAGCCAAAATGAACTTTTTATTGCTTTAAACGCGTTTTCAGCCCCTGATTGTACACTTAAGGTGAAAATGTCAAAATCTTAAAAATGAGCATAAGCACAATGAAATTAATGCTGGAATCATCTTCAGGATGCTAAAATACACTAAATACAGCAAAAATTTTGAGTCTACAACGTTTAGTTTAGGTGTGAGAGCCAAAATGAACTTTTTATTGCTTTGAATGCGTTTTCAGCCTGATTGTGCACTTTAGGTGAAAATGTCAAAACCTTAAAATTGAGCATAAGCACAATGAAATTAATGCTGGAATCATCTTCAGGATGCTAGAATACACTAAATACAGCAAAAATTTTGAGTCTACAAAGTTTATTTTAGGCGTGTGAGCCAAAATGAACTTTTTATTGCTTTAAATGCGTTTTCAGCCTGATTGTGCACTTTAGGTGAAAATGTCAAAATCTTCAAAATGAGCATAAGCACAATGAAATTAATGCTGGAATCATCTTCAGGATGCTAGAATACACTAAATACAGCAAAAATTTTGAGTCTACAACGTTTAGTTTAGGTGTGAGAGCCAAAATGAACTTTTTATTGCTTTAAATGCGTTTTCAGCCTGATTGTGCACTTTAGGTGAAAATGTCAAAATCTTCAAAATGAGCATAAGCACAATGAAATTAATGCTGGAATCATCTTCAGGATGCTAGAATACACTAAATACAGCACAAATTTTGAGTCTACAACGTTTAGTTTAGGTGTGAGAGCCAAAATGAACTTTTTATTGCTTTAAATACGTTTTCAGCCTGATTGTGCACTTTAGGTGAAAATGTCAAAATCTTAAAAATGAGCATAAGCACAATGAAATTAATGCTGGAATCATCTTCAGGATGCTAGAATACACTAAATACAGCAAAAATTTTGAGTCTACAACGTTTAGTTTAGGTGTGAGAGCCAAAATGAACTTTTTATTGCTTTAAATGCGTTTTCAGCCCCTGATTGTACACTTAAGGTGAAAATGTCAAAATCTTCAAAATGAGCATAAGCACAATGAAATTAATGCTGGAATCATCTTCAGGATGCTAAAATACACTAAATACAGCACAAATTTTGAGTCTACAACGTTTATTTTAGGTGTGAGAGCCAAAATGAACTTTTTATTGCTTTAAATGCGTTTTCAGCCTGATTGTGCACTTTAGGTGAAATTGTCAAAATCTTAAAAATGAGCATAAGCACAATGAAATTAATGCTGGAATCATCTTCAGGATGCTAGAATACACTAAATACAGCAAAAATTTTGAGTCTACAAAGTTTATTTTAGGTGTGTGAGCCAAAATGAACTTTTTATTGCTTTAAATGCGTTTTCAGCCTGATTGTGCACTTTAGGTGAAAATGTCAAAATCTTAAAAATGAGCATAAGCACAATGAAATTAATGCTGGAATCATCTTCAGGATGCTAGAATACACTAAATACAGCAAAAATTTTGAGTCTACAACGTTTAGTTTAGGTGTGAGAGCCAAAATGAACTTTTTATTGCTTTAAATGCGTTTTCAGCCCCTGATTGTACACTTAAGGTGAAAATGTCAAAATCTTCAAAATGAGCATAAGCACAATAAAATTAAAGCTGGAATCATCTTCAGGATGCTAGAATACACTAAATACAGCAAAAATTTTGAGTCTACAACGTTTATTTTAGATGTGAGAGCCAAAATGAACTTTTTATTGCTTTAAATGCGTTTTCAGCCTGATTGTGCACTTTAGGTGAAAATGTCAAAATCTTCAAAATGAGCACAATGAAATTAATGCTGGAATCATCTTCAGGATGCTAGAATACACTAAATACAACAAAAATTTTGAGTCTACAACGTTTAGTTTAGGTGTGAGAGCCAAAATGAACTTTTTATTGCTTTAAATGCGTTTTCAGCCCCTGATTGTACACTTGAGGTGAAAATGTCAAAATCTTCAAAATGAGCATAAGCACAATGAAATAATGCTGGAATCATTTTCAGGATGCTAGAATACACTAAATACAGCACAAATTTTGAGTCTACAACGTTTATTTTAGGTGTGAGAGCCAAAATGAACTTTTTATTGCTTTAAATGCGTTTTCAGCCTGTTTGTGCACTTTAGGTGAAATTGTCAAAATCTTCAAAATGAGCATAAGCACGATGAAATTAATGCTGGAATCATCTTCAGGATGCTAGAATACATTGAATACAGCAAAAATTTTGAGTCTACAACGTTTAGTTTAGGTGTGAGAGCCAAAATGAACTTTTTATTGCTTTAAACGCGTTTTCAGCCCCTGATTGTACACTTAAGGTGAAAATGTCAAAATCTTAAAAATGAGCATAAGCACAATGAAATTAATGCTGGAATCATCTTCAGGATGCTAAAATACACTAAATACAGCAAAAATTTTGAGTCTACAACGTTTAGTTTAGGTGTGAGAGCCAAAATTAACTTTTTATTGCTTTGAATGCGTTTTCAGCCTGATTGTGCACTCTAGGTGAAAATGTCAAAATCTTAAAAATTAGCATAAGCACAATGAAATTAATGCTGGAATCATCTTCAGGGTGCTAGAATACACTAAATACAGCAAAAATTTTGAGTCTACAAAGTTTATTTTAGGTGTGTGAGCCAAAATGAACTTTTTATTGCTTTAAATGCGTTTTCAGCCTGATTGTGCACTTTAGGTGAAAATGTCAAAATCTTCAAAATGAGCATAAGCACAATGAAATTAATGCTGGAATCATCTTCAGGATGCTAGAATACACTAAATACAGCACAAATTTTGAGTCTACAACGTTTAGTTTAGGTGTGAGAGCCAAAATGAACTTTTTATTATTTTAAATGCGTTTTCAGCCTGATTGTGCACTTTAGGTGAAAATGTCAAAATCTTAAAAATGAGCATAAGCACAATGAAATTAATGCTGGAATCATCTTCAGGATGCTAGAATACACTAAATACAGCAAAAATTTTGAGTCTACAACGTTTAGTTTAGGTGTGAGAGCCAAAATGAACTTTTTATTGCTTTAAATGCGTTTTCAGCCCCTGATTGTACACTTAAGGTGAAAATGTCAAAATCTTCAAAATGAGCATAAGCACAATGAAATTAATGCTGGAATCATCTTCAGGATGCTAGAATACACTAAATACAGCACAAATGTTGAGTCTACAACGTTTATTTTAGGTGTGAGAGCCAAAATGAACTTTTTATGGCTTTAAATGCGTTTTCAGCCTGATTGTGCACTTTAGGTGAAATTGTCAAAATCTTAAAAATGAGCATAAGCACAATGAAATTAATGCTGGAATCATCTTCAGGATGCTAGAATACACTAAATACAGCAAAAATTTTGAGTCTACAAAGTTTATTTTAGGTGTGTGAGCCAAAATGAACTTTTTATTGCTTTAAATGCGTTTTCAGCCTGATTGTGCACTTTAGGTGAAAATGTCAAAATCTTAAAAATGAGCATAAGCACAATGAAATTAATGCTGGAATCATCTTCAGGATGCTAGAATACACTAAATACAGCAAAATTTTTGAGTCTACAACGTTTAGTTTAGGTGTGAGAGCCAAAATGAACTTTTTATTGCTTTAAATGCGTTTTCAGCCCCTGATTGTACACTTAAGGTGAAAATGTCAAAATCTTCAAAATGAGCATAAGCACAATGAAATTAATGCTGGAATCATCTTCAGGATGCTAGAATACACTAAATACAGCAAAAATTTTGAGTCTACAACGTTTATTTTAGGTGTGAGAGCCAAAATGAACTTTTTATTGCTTTAAATGCGTTTTCAGCCTGATTGTGCACTTTAGGTGAAATTGTCAAAATCTTAAAAATGAGCATAAGCACAATGAAATTAATGCTGGAATCATCTTCAGGATGCTAGAATACACTAAATACAGCAAAAATTTTGAGTCTACAAAGTTTATTTTAGGTGTGTGAGCCAAAATGAACTTTTTATTGCTTTAAATGCGTTTTCAGCCTGATTGTGCACTTTAGGTGAAAATGTCAAAATCTTAAAAATGAGCATAAGCACAATGAAATTAATGCTGGAATCATCTTCAGGATGCTAGAATACACTAAATACAGCAAAAATTTTGAGTCTACAACGTTTAGTTTAGGTGTGAGAGCCAAAATGAACTTTTTATTGCTTTAAATGCGTTTTCAGCCCCTGATTGTACACTTAAGGTGAAAATGTCAAAATCTTCAAAATGAGCATAAGCACAATAAAATTAAAGCTGGAATCATCTTCAGGATGCTAGAATACACTAAATACAGCAAAAATTTTGAGTCTACAACGTTTATTTTAGATGTGAGAGCCAAAATGAACTTTTTATTGCTTTAAATGCGTTTTCAGCCTGATTGTGCACTTTAGGTGAAAATGTCAAAATCTTCAAAATGAGCACAATGAAATTAATGCTGGAATCATCTTCAGGATGCTAGAATACACTAAATACAGCAAAAATTTTGAGTCTACAACGTTTAGTTTAGGTGTGAGAGCCAAAATGAACTTTTTATTGCTTTAAATGCGTTTTCAGCCCCTGATTGTACACTTGAGGTGAAAATGTCAAAATCTTCAAAATGAGCATAAGCACAATGAAATTAATGCTGGAATCATCTTCAGGATGCTAGAATACACTAAATACAGCACAAATTTTGAGTCTACAACGTTTATTTTAGGTATGAGAGCCAAAATGAACTTTTTATTGCTTTAAATGCGTTTTCAGCCTGTTTGTGCACTTTAGGTGAAATTGTCAAAATCTTCAAAATGAGCATAAGCACGATGAAATTAATGCTGGAATCACCTTCAGGATGCTAGAATACATTGAATACAGCAAAAATTTTGAGTCTACAACGTTTAGTTTAGGTGTGAGAGCCAAAATGAACTTTTTATTGCTTTAAACGCGTTTTCAGCCCCTGATTGTACACTTAAGGTGAAAATGTCAAAATCTTAAAAATGAGCATAAGCACAATGAAATTAATGCTGGAATCATCTTCAGGATGCTAAAATACACTAAATACAGCAAAAATTTTGAGTCTACAACGTTTAGTTTATTTGTGAGAGCCAAAATGAACTTTTTATTGCTTTGAATGCGTTTTCAGCCTGATTGTGCACTCTAGGTGAAAATGTCAAAATCTTAAAAATGTGTATAAGCACAATGAAATTAATGCTGGAATCATCTTCAGGATGCTAGAATACACTAAATACAGCAAAAATTTTGAGTCTACAAAGTTTATTTTAGGTGTGTGAGCCAAAATGAACTTTTTATTGCTTTAAATGCGTTTTCAGCCTGATTGTGCACTTTAGGTGAAAATGTCAAAATCTTAAAAATGAGCATAAGCACAATGAAATTAATGCTGGAATCATCTTCAGGATGCTAGAATACACTAAATACAGCAAAAATTTTGAGTCTACAACGTTTAGTTTAGGTGTGAGAGCCAAAATGAACTTTTTATTGCTTTAAATGCGTTTTCAGCCTGATTGTGCACTTTAGGTGAAAATGTCAAAATCTTAAAAATGAGCATAAGCACAATGAAATTAATGCTGGAATCATCTTCAGGATGCTAGAATACACTAAATACAGCAAAAATTTTGAGTCTACAACGTTTAGTTTAGGTGTGAGAGCCAAAATGAACTTTTTATTGCTTTAAATGCGTTTTCAGCCCCTGATTGTACACTTAAGGTGAAAATGTCAAAATCTTCAAAATGAGCATAAGCACAATAAAATTAAAGCTGGAATCATCTTCAGGATGCTAGAATACACTAAATACAGCAAAAATTTTGAGTCTACAACGTTTAGTTTAGGTGTGAGAGCCAAAATGAACTTTTTATTGCTTTAAATGCGTTTTCAGCCTGATTGTGCACTTTAGGTGAAAATGTCAAAATCTTCAAAATGAGCAAAAGCACAATGAAATTAATGCTGGAATCATCTTCAGGATGCTAGAATACACTAAATACAGCAAAAATTTTGAGTCTACAAAGTTTATTTTAGGTGTGTGAGCCAAAATGAACTTTTTATTGCTTTAAATGCGTTTTCAGCCTGATTGTGCACTTTAGGTGAAAATGTCAAAATCTTAAAAATGAGCATAAGCACAATGAAATTAATGCTGGAATCATCTTCAGGATGCTAGAATACACTAAATACAGCAAAAATTTTGAGTCTACAACGTTTAGTTTAGGTGTGAGAGCCAAAATGAACTTTTTATTGCTTTAAATGCGTTTTCAGCCCCTGATTGTACACTTAAGGTGAAAATGTCAAAATCTTCAAAATGAGCATAAGCACAATAAAATTAAAGCTGGAATCATCTTCAGGATGCTAGAATACACTAAATACAGCAAAAATTTTGAGTCTACAACGTTTATTTTAGATGTGAGAGCCAAAATGAACTTTTTATTGCTTTAAATGCGTTTTCAGCCTGATTGTGCACTTTAGGTGAAAATGTCAAAATCTTCAAAATGAGCACAATGAAATTAATGCTGGAATCATCTTCAGGATGCTAGAATACACTAAATACAGCAAAAATTTTGAGTCTACAACGTTTAGTTTAGGTGTGAGAGCCAAAATGAACTTTTTATTGCTTTAAATGCGTTTTCAGCCCCTGATTGTACACTTGAGGTGAAAATGTCAAAATCTTCAAAATGAGCATAAGCACAATGAAATTAATGCTGGAATCATCTTCAGGATGCTAGAATACACTAAATACAGCACAAATTTTGAGTCTACAACGTTTATTTTAGGTGTGAGAGCCAAAATGAACTTTTTATTGCTTTAAATGCGTTTTCAGCCTGTTTGTGCACTTTAGGTGAAATTGTCAAAATCTTCAAAATGAGCATAAGCACGATGAAATTAATGCTGGAATCATCTTCAGGATGCTAGAATACATTGAATACAGCAAAAATTTTGAGTCTACAACGTTTAGTTTAGGTGTGAGAGCCAAAATGAACTTTTTATTGCTTTAAACGCGTTTTCAGCCCCTGATTGTACACTTAAGGTGAAAATGTCAAAATCTTAAAAATGAGCATAAGCACAATGAAATTAATGCTGGAATCATCTTCAGGATGCTAAAATACACTAAATACAGCAAAAATTTTGAGTCTACAACGTTTAGTTTAGGTGTGAGAGCCAAAATTAACTTTTTATTGCTTTGAATGCGTTTTCAGCCTGATTGTGCACTCTAGGTGAAAATGTCAAAATCTTAAAAATTAGCATAAGCACAATGAAATTAATGCTGGAATCATCTTCAGGATGCTAGAATACACTAAATACAGCAAAAATTTTGAGTCTACAAAGTTTATTTTAGGTGTGTGAGCCAAAATGAACTTTTTATTGCTTTAAATGCGTTTTCAGCCTGATTGTGCACTTTAGGTGAAAATGTCAAAATCTTCAAAATGAGCATAAGCACAATGAAATTAATGCTGGAATCATCTTCAGGATGCTAGAATACACTAAATACAGCACAAATTTTGAGTCTACAACGTTTAGTTTAGGTGTGAGAGCCAAAATGAACTTTTTATTGCTTTAAATACGTTTTCAGCCTGATTGTGCACTTTAGGTGAAAATGTCAAAATCTTAAAAATGAGCATAAGCACAATGAAATTAATGCTGGAATCATCTTCAGGATGCTAGAATACACTAAATACAGCAAAATTTTTGAGTCTACAACGTTTAGTTTAGGTGTGAGAGCCAAAATGAACTTTTTATTGCTTTAAATGCGTTTTCAGCCCCTGATTGTACACTTAAGGTGAAAATGTCAAAATCTTCAAAATGAGCATAAGCACAATGAAATTAATGCTGGAATCATCTTCAGGATGCTAGAATACACTAAATACAGCACAAATTTTGAGTCTACAACGTTTATTTTAGGTGTGAGAGCCAAAATGAACTTTTTATTGCTTTAAATGCGTTTTCAGCCTGATTGTGCACTTTAGGTGAAATTGTCAAAATCTTAAAAATGAGCATAAGCACAATGAAATTAATGCTGGAATCATCTTCAGGATGCTAGAATACACTAAATACAGCAAAAATTTTGAGTCTACAAAGTTTATTTTAGGTGTGTGAGCCAAAATGAACTTTTTATTGCTTTAAATGCGTTTTCAGCCTGATTGTGCACTTTAGGTGAAAATGTCAAAATCTTAAAAATGAGCATAAGCACAATGAAATTAATGCTGGAATCATCTTCAGGATGCTAGAATACACTAAATACAGCAAAAATTTTGAGTCTACAACGTTTAGTTTAGGTGTGAGAGCCAAAATGAACTTTTTATTGCTTTAAATGCGTTTTCAGCCCCTGATTGTACACTTAAGGTGAAAATGTCAAAATCTTCAAAATGAGCATAAGCACAATAAAATTAAAGCTGGAATCATCTTCAGGATGCTAGAATACACTAAATACAGCAAAAATTTTGAGTCTACAACGTTTATTTTAGATGTGAGAGCCAAAATGAACTTTTTATTGCTTTAAATGCGTTTTCAGCCTGATTGTGCACTTTAGGTGAAAATGACAAAATCTTCAAAATGAGCACAATGAAATTAATGCTGGAATCATCTTCAGGATGCTAGAATACACTAAATACAGCAAAAATTTTGAGTCTACAACGTTTAGTTTAGGTGTGAGAGCCAAAATGAACTTTTTATTGCTTTAAATGCGTTTTCAGCCCCTGATTGTACACTTGAGGTGAAAATGTCAAAATCTTCAAAATGAGCATAAGCACAATGAAATTAATGCTGGAATCATCTTCAGGATGCTAGAATACACTAAATACAGCACAAATTTTGAGTCTACAACGTTTATTTTAGGTATGAGAGCCAAAATGAACTTTTTATTGCTTTAAATGCGTTTTCAGCCTGTTTGTGCACTTTAGGTGAAATTGTCAAAATCTTCAAAATGAGCATAAGCACGATGAAATTAATGCTGGAATCACCTTCAGGATGCTAGAATACATTGAATACAGCAAAAATTTTGAGTCTACAACGTTTAGTTTAGGTGTGAGAGCCAAAATGAACTTTTTATTGCTTTAAACGCGTTTTCAGCCCCTGATTGTACACTTAAGGTGAAAATGTCAAAATCTTAAAAATGAGCATAAGCACAATGAAATTAATGCTGGAATCATCTTCAGGATGCTAAAATACACTAAATACAGCAAAAATTTTGAGTCTACAACGTTTAGTTTATTTGTGAGAGCCAAAATGAACTTTTTATTGCTTTGAATGCGTTTTCAGCCTGATTGTGCACTCTAGGTGAAAATGTCAAAATCTTAAAAATGTGTATAAGCACAATGAAATTAATGCTGGAATCATCTTCAGGATGCTAGAATACACTAAATACAGCAAAAATTTTGAGTCTACAAAGTTTATTTTAGGTGTGTGAGCCAAAATGAACTTTTTATTGCTTTAAATGCGTTTTCAGCCTGATTGTGCACTTTAGGTGAAAATGTCAAAATCTTAAAAATGAGCATAAGCACAATGAAATTAATGCTGGAATCATCTTCAGGATGCTAGAATACACTAAATACAGCAAAAATTTTGAGTCTACAACGTTTAGTTTAGGTGTGAGAGCCAAAATGAACTTTTTATTGCTTTAAATGCGTTTTCAGCCTGATTGTGCACTTTAGGTGAAAATGTCAAAATCTTAAAAATGAGCATAAGCACAATGAAATTAATGCTGGAATCATCTTCAGGATGCTAGAATACACTAAATACAGCAAAAATTTTGAGTCTACAACGTTTAGTTTAGGTGTGAGAGCCAAAATGAACTTTTTATTGCTTTAAATGCGTTTTCAGCCCCTGATTGTACACTTAAGGGGAAAATGTCAAAATCTTCAAAATGAGCATAAGCACAATAAAATTAAAGCTGGAATCATCTTCAGGATGCTAGAATACACTAAATACAGCAAAAATTTTGAGTCTACAACGTTTAGTTTAGGTGTGAGAGCCAAAATGAACTTTTTATTGCTTTAAATGCGTTTTCAGCCTGATTGTGCACTTTAGGTGAAAATGTCAAAATCTTCAAAATGAGCAAAAGCACAATGAAATTAATGCTGGAATCATCTTCAGGATGCTAGAATACATTGAATACAGCAAAAATTTTGAGTCTACAACGTTTAGTTTAGGTGTGAGAGCCAAAATGAACTTTTTATTGCTTTAAACGCGTTTTCAGCCCCTGATTGTACACTTAAGGTGAAAAGTCAAAATCTTAAAAATGAGCATAAGCACAATGAAATTAATTCTGGAATCATCTTCAGGATGCTAAAATACACTAAATACAGCAAAAATTTTGAGTCTACAACGTTTAGTTTAGGTGTGAGAGCCAAAATGAACTTTTTATTGCTTTGAATGCGTTTTCAGCCTGATTGTGCACTTTAGGTGAAAATGTCAAAACCTTAAAAATGAGCATAAGCACAATGAAATTAATGCTGGAATCATCTTCAGGATGCTAGAATACACTAAATACAGCAAAAATTTTGAGTCTACAAAGTTTATTTTAGGCGTGTGAGCCAAAATGAACTTTTTATTGCTTTAAATGCGTTTTCAGCCTGATTGTGCACTTTAGGTGAAAATGTCAAAATCTTAAAAATGAGCATAAGCACAATGAAATTAATGCTGGAATCATCTTCAGGATGCTAGAATACACTAAATACAGCAAAAATTTTGAGTCTACAACGTTTAGTTTAGGTGTGAGAGCCAAAATGAACTTTTTATTGCTTTAAATGCGTTTTCAGCCTGATTGTGCACTTTAGGTGAAAATGTCAAAATCTTCAAAATGAGCATAAGCACAATGAAATTAATGCTGGAATCATCTTCAGGATGCTAGAATACACTAAATACAGCACAAATTTTGAGTCTACAACGTTTAGTTTAGGTGTGAGAGCCAAAATGAACTTTTTATTGCTTTAAATGCGTTTTCAGCCTGATTGTGCACTTTAGGTGAAAATGTCAAAATCTTAAAAATGAGCATAAGCACAATGAAATTAATGCTGGAATCATCTTCAGGATGCTAGAATACACTAAATACAGCAAAAATTTTGAGTCTACAACGTTTAGTTTAGGTGTGAGAGCCAAAATGAACTTTTTATTGCTTTAAATGCGTTTTCAGCCCCTGATTGTACACTTAAGGTGAAAATGTCAAAATCTTCAAAATGAGCATAAGCACAATGAAATTAATGCTGGAATCATCTTCAGGATGCTAGAATACACTAAATACAGCACAAATGTTGAGTCTACAACGTTTATTTTAGGTGTGAGAGCCAAAATGAACTTTTTATGGCTTTAAATGCGTTTTCAGCCTGATTGTGCACTTTAGGTGAAATTGTCAAAATCTTAAAAATGAGCATAAGCACAATGAAATTAATGCTGGAATCATCTTCAGGATGCTAGAATACACTAAATACAGCAAAAATTTTGAGTCTACAAAGTTTATTTTAGGTGTGTGAGCCAAAATGAACTTTTTATTGCTTTAAATGCGTTTTCAGCCTGATTGTGCACTTTAGGTGAAAATGTCAAAATCTTAAAAATGAGCATAAGCACAATGAAATTAATGCTGGAATCATCTTCAGGATGCTAGAATACACTAAATACAGCAAAAATTTTGAGTCTACAACGTTTAGTTTAGGTGTGAGAGCCAAAATGAACTTTTTATTGCTTTAAATGCGTTTTCAGCCTGATTGTGCACTTTAGGTGAAAATGTCAAAATCTTCAAAATGAGCAAAAGCACAATGAAATTAATGCTGGAATCATCTTCAGGATGCTAGAATACATTGAATACAGCAAAAATTTTGAGTCTACAACGTTTAGTTTAGGTGTGAGAGCCAAAATGAACTTTTTATTGCTTTAAACGCGTTTTCAGCCCCTGATTGTACACTTAAGGTGAAAATGTCAAAATCTTAAAAATGAGCATAAGCACAATGAAATTAATGCTGGAATCATCTTCAGGATGCTAAAATACACTAAATACAGCAAAAATTTTGAGTCTACAACGTTTAGTTTAGGTGTGAGAGCCAAAATGAACTTTTTATTGCTTTGAATGCGTTTTCAGCCTGATTGTGCACTTTAGGTGAAAATGTCAAAACCTTAAAAATGAGCATAAGCACAATGAAATTAATGCTGGAATCATCTTCAGGATGCTAGAATACACTAAATACAGCAAAAATTTTGAGTCTACAAAGTTTATTTTAGGCGTGTGAGCCAAAATGAACTTTTTATTGCTTTAAATGCGTTTTCAGCCTGATTGTGCACTTTAGGTGAAAATGTCAAAATCTTCAAAATGAGCATAAGCACAATGAAATTAATGCTGGAATCATCTTCAGGATGCTAGAATACACTAAATACAGCAAAAATTTTGAGTCTACAACGTTTAGTTTAGGTGTGAGAGCCAAAATGAACTTTTTATTGCTTTAAATGCGTTTTCAGCCTGATTGTGCACTTTAGGTGAAAATGTCAAAATCTTCAAAATGAGCATAAGCACAATGAAATTAATGCTGGAATCATCTTCAGGATGCTAGAATACACTAAATACAGCACAAATTTTGAGTCTACAACGTTTAGTTTAGGTGTGAGAGCCAAAATGAACTTTTTATTGCTTTAAATACGTTTTCAGCCTGATTGTGCACTTTAGGTGAAAATGTCAAAATCTTAAAAATGAGCATAAGCACAATGAAATTAATGCTGGAATCATCTTCAGGATGCTAGAATACACTAAATACAGCAAAAATTTTGAGTCTACAACGTTTAGTTTAGGTGTGAGAGCCAAAATGAACTTTTTATTGCTTTAAATGCGTTTTCAGCCCCTGATTGTACACTTAAGGTGAAAATGTCAAAATCTTCAAAATGAGCATAAGCACAATGAAATTAATGCTGGAATCATCTTCAGGATGCTAGAATACACTAAATACAGCACAAATTTTGAGTCTACAACGTTTATTTTAGGTGTGAGAGCCAAAATGAACTTTTTATTGCTTTAAATGCGTTTTCAGCCTGATTGTGCACTTTAGGTGAAATTGTCAAAATCTTAAAAATGAGCATAAGCACAATGAAATTAATGCTGGAATCATCTTCAGGATGCTAGAATACACTAAATACAGCAAAAATTTTGAGTCTACAAAGTTTATTTTAGGTGTGTGAGCCAAAATGAACTTTTTATTGCTTTAAATGCGTTTTCAGCCTGATTGTGCACTTTAGGTGAAAATGTCAAAATCTTAAAAATGAGCATAAGCACAATGAAATTAATGCTGGAATCATCTTCAGGATGCTAGAATACACTAAATACAGCAAAAATTTTGAGTCTACAACGTTTAGTTTAGGTGTGAGAGCCAAAATGAACTTTTTATTGCTTTAAATGCGTTTTCAGCCCCTGATTGTACACTTAAGGTGAAAATGTCAAAATCTTCAAAATGAGCATAAGCACAATAAAATTAAAGCTGGAATCATCTTCAGGATGCTAGAATACACTAAATACAGCAAAAATTTTGAGTCTACAACGTTTATTTTAGATGTGAGAGCCAAAATGAACTTTTTATTGCTTTAAATGCGTTTTCAGCCTGATTGTGCACTTTAGGTGAAAATGTCAAAATCTTCAAAATGAGCACAATGAAATTAATGCTGGAATCATCTTCAGGATGCTAGAATACACTAAATACAGCAAAAATTTTGAGTCTACAACGTTTAGTTTAGGTGTGAGAGCCAAAATGAACTTTTTATTGCTTTAAATGCGTTTTCAGCCCCTGATTGTACACTTGAGGTGAAAATGTCAAAATCTTCAAAATGAGCATAAGCACAATGAAATTAATGCTGGAATCATCTTCAGGATGCTAGAATACACTAAATACAGCACAAATTTTGAGTCTACAACGTTTATTTTAGGTGTGAGAGCCAAAATGAACTTTTTATTGCTTTAAATGCGTTTTCAGCCTGTTTGTGCACTTTAGGTGAAATTGTCAAAATCTTCAAAATGAGCATAAGCACGATGAAATTAATGCTGGAATCATCTTCAGGATGCTAGAATACATTGAATACAGCAAAAATTTTGAGTCTACAACGTTTAGTTTAGGTGTGAGAGCCAAAATGAACTTTTTATTGCTTTAAACGCGTTTTCAGCCCCTGATTGTACACTTAAGGTGAAAATGTCAAAATCTTAAAAATGAGCATAAGCACAATGAAATTAATGCTGGAATCATCTTCAGGATGCTAAAATACACTAAATACAGCAAAAATTTTGAGTCTACAACGTTTAGTTTAGGTGTGAGAGCCAAAATGAACTTTTTATTGCTTTGAATGCGTTTTCAGCCTGATTGTGCACTCTAGGTGAAAATGTCAAAATCTTAAAAATGAGCATAAGCACAATGAAATTAATGCTAGAATCATCTTCAGGATGCTAGAATACACTAAATACAGCAAAAATTTTGAGTCTACAAAGTTTATTTTAGGTGTGTGAGCCAAAATGAACTTTTTATTGCTTTAAATGCGTTTTCAGCCTGATTGTGCACTTTAGGTGAAAATGTCAAAATCTTAAAAATGAGCATAAGCACAATGAAATTAATGCTGGAATCATCTTCAGGATGCTAGAATACACTAAATACAGCAAAAATTTTGAGTCTACAACGTTTAGTTTAGGTGTGAGAGCCAAAATGAACTTTTTATTGCTTTAAATGCGTTTTCAGCCTGATTGTGCACTTTAGGTGAAAATGTCAAAATCTTAAAAATGAGCATAAGCACAATGAAATTAATGCTGGAATCATCTTCAGGATGCTAGAATACACTAAATACAGCAAAAATTTTGAGTCTACAACGTTTAGTTTAGGTGTGAGAGCCAAAATGAACTTTTTATTGCTTTAAATGCGTTTTCAGCCTGATTGTGCACTTTAGTTGAAAATGTCAAAATCTTAAAAATGAGCATAAGCACAATGAAATTAATGCTGGAATCATCTTCAGGATGCTAGAATACACTAAATACAGCAAAAATTTTGAGTCTACAACGTTTAGTTTAGGTGTGAGAGCCAAAATGAACTTTTTATTGCTTTAAATGCGTTTTCAGCCTGATTGTGCACTTTAGGTGAAAATGTCAAAATCTTCAAAATGAGCAAAAGCACAATGAAATTAATGCTGAAATCATCTTCAGGATGCTAGAATACATTGAATACAGCAAAAATTTTGAGTCTACAACGTTTAGTTTAGGTGTGAGAGCCAAAATGAACTTTTTATTGCTTTAAACGCGTTTTCAGCCCCTGATTGTACACTTAAGGTGAAAATGTCAAAATCTTAAAAATGAGCATAAGCACAATGAAATTAATGCTGGAATCATCTTCAGGATGCTAAAATACACTAAATACAGCAAAAATTTTGAGTCTACAACGTTTAGTTTAGGTGTGAGAGCCAAAATGAACTTTTTATTGCTTTGAATGCGTTTTCAGCCTGATTGTGCACTTTAGGTGAAAATGTCAAAACCTTAAAAATGAGCATAAGCACAATGAAATTAATGCTGGAATCATCTTCAGGATGCTAGAATACACTAAATACAGCAAAAATTTTGAGTCTACAAAGTTTATTTTAGGCGTGTGAGCCAAAATGAACTTTTTATTGCTTTAAATGCGTTTTCAGCCTGATTGTGCACTTTAGGTGAAAATGTCAAAATCTTCAAAATGAGCATAAGCACAATGAAATTAATGCTGGAATCATCTTCAGGATGCTAGAATACACTAAATACAGCAAAAATTTTGAGTCTACAACGTTTAGTTTAGGTGTGAGAGCCAAAATGAACTTTTTATTGCTTTAAATGCGTTTTCAACCTGATTGTGCACTTTAGGTGAAAATGTCAAAATCTTCAAAATGAGCATAAGCACAATGAAATTAATGCTGGAATCATCTTCAGGATGCTAGAATACACTAAATACAGCACAAATTTTGAGTCTACAACGTTTAGTTTAGGTGTGAGAGCCAAAATGAACTTTTTATTGCTTTAAATGCGTTTTCAGCCTGATTGTGCACTTTAGGTGAAAATGTCAAAATCTTAAAAATGAGCATAAGCACAATGAAATTAATGCTGGAATCATCTTCAGGATGCTAGAATACACTAAATACAGCAAAAATTTTGAGTCTACAACGTTTAGTTTAGGTGTGAGAGCCAAAATGAACTTTTTATTGCTTTAAATGCGTTTTCAGCCACTGATTGTACACTTAAGGTGAAAATGTCAAAATCTTCAAAATGAGCATAAGCACAATGAAATTAATGCTGGAATCATCTTCAGGATGCTAGAATACACTAAATACAGCACAAATTTTGAGTCTACAACGTTTATTTTAGGTGTGAGAGCCAAAATGAACTTTTTATTGCTTTAAATGCGTTTTCAGCCTGATTGTGCACTTTAGGTGAAATTGTCAAAATCTTAAAAATGAGCATAAGCACAATGAAATTAATGCTGGAATCATCTTCAGGATGCTAGAATACACTAAATACAGCAAAAATTTTGAGTCTACAAAGTTTATTTTAGGTGTGTGAGCCAAAATGAACTTTTTATTGCTTTAAATGCGTTTTCAGCCTGATTGTGCACTTTAGGTGAAAATGTCAAAATCTTAAAAATGAGCATAAGCACAATGAAATTAATGCTGGAATCATCTTCAGGATGCTAGAATACACTAAATACAGCAAAAATTTTGAGTCTACAACGTTTAGTTTAGGTGTGAGAGCCAAAATGAACTTTTTATTGCTTTAAATGCGTTTTCAGCCTGATTGTGCACTTTAGGTGAAAATGTCAAAATCTTCAAAATGAGCACAATGAAATTAATGCTGGAATCATCTTCAGGATGCTAGAATACACTAAATACAGCAAAAATTTTGAGTCTACAACGTTTAGTTTAGGTGTGAGAGCCAAAATGAACTTTTTATTGCTTTAAATGCGTTTTCAGCCCCTGATTGTACACTTGAGGTGAAAATGTCAAAATCTTCAAAATGAGCATAAGCACAATGAAATTAATGCTGGAATCATCTTCAGGATGCTAGAATACACTAAATACAGCACAAATTTTGAGTCTACAACGTTTATTTTAGGTGTGAGAGCCAAAATGAACTTTTTATTGCTTTAAATGCGTTTTCAGCCTGTTTGTGCATTTTAGGTGAAATTGTCAAAATCTTCAAAATGAGCATAAGCACGATGAAATTAATGCTGGAATCATCTTCAGGATGCTAGAATACATTGAATACAGCAAAAATTTTGAGTCTACAACGTTTAGTTTAGGTGTGAGAGCCAAAATGAACTTTTTATTGCTTTAAACGCGTTTTCAGCCCCTGATTGTACACTTAAGGTGAAAATGTCAAAATCTTAAAAATGAGCATAAGCACAATGAAATTAATGCTGGAATCATCGTCAGGATGCTAAAATACACTAAATACAGCAAAAATTTTGAATCTACAACGTTTAGTTTAGGTGTGAGAGCCAAAATGAACTTTTTATTGCTTTGAATGCGTTTTCAGCCTGATTGTGCACTCTAGGTGAAAATGTCAAAATCTTAAAAATGAGCATAAGCACAATGAAATTAATGCTGGAATCATCTTCAGGATGCTAGAATACACTAAATACAGCAAAAATTTTGAGTCTACAAAGTTTATTTTAGGTGTGTGAGCCAAAATGAACTTTTTATTGCTTTAAATGCGTTTTCAGCCTGATTGTGCACTTTAGGTGAAAATGTCAAAATCTTAAAAATGAGCATAAGCACAATGAAATTAATGCTGGAATCATCTTCAGGATGCTAGAATACACTAAATACAGCAAAAATTTTGAGTCTACAACGTTTAGTTTAGGTGTGAGAGCCAAAATGAACTTTTTATTGCTTTAAATGCGTTTTCAGCCTGATTGTGCACTTTAGGTGAAAATGTCAAAATCTTAAAAATGAGCATAAGCACAATGAAATTAATGCTGGAATCATCTTCAGGATGCTAGAATACACTAAATACAGCAAAAATTTTGAGTCTACAACGTTTAGTTTAGGTGTGAGAGCCAAAATGAACTTTTTATTGCTTTAAATGCGTTTTCAGCCTGATTGTGCACTTTAGTTGAAAATGTCAAAATCTTAAAAATGAGCATAAGCACAATGAAATTAATGCTGGAATCATCTTCAGGATGCTAGAATACACTAAATACAGCAAAAATTTTGAGTCTACAACGTTTAGTTTAGGTGTGAGAGCCAAAATGAACTTTTTATTGCTTTAAATGCGTTTTCAGCCTGATTGTGCACTTTAGGTGAAAATGTCAAAATCTTCAAAATGAGCAAAAGCACAATGAAATTAATGCTGGAATCATCTTCAGGATGCTAGAATACATTGAATACAGCAAAAATTTTGAGTCTACAACGTTTAGTTTAGGTGTGAGAGCCAAAATGAACTTTTTATTGCTTTAAACGCGTTTTCAGCCCCTGATTGTACACTTAAGGTGAAAATGTCAAAATCTTAAAAATGAGCATAAGCACAATGAAATTAATGCTGGAATCATCTTCAGGATGCTAAAATACACTAAATACAGCAAAAATTTTGAGTCTACAACGTTTAGTTTAGGTGTGAGAGCCAAAATGAACTTTTTATTGCTTTGAATGCGTTTTCAGCCTGATTGTGCACTTTAGGTGAAAATGTCAAAACCTTAAAAATGAGCATAAGCACAATGAAATTAATGCTGGAATCATCTTCAGGATGCTAGAATACACTAAATACAGCAAAAATTTTGAGTCTACAAAGTTTATTTTAGGCGTGTGAGCCAAAATGAACTTTTTATTGCTTTAAATGCGTTTTCAGCCTGATTGTGCACTTTAGGTGAAAATGTCAAAATCTTCAAAATGAGCATAAGCACAATGAAATTTGTCATGATTAGTATCAGCTGTGCTGTTTCCGTTGCAGTTGCTGGGGAGACAGCTGGTGGGCGCAGCCCACCACACTCACCTGTAACCCGTTAGCTCATCAGGCCAAGTTAAAAGCCTGAGAGAAACAGCAAGGAGTGTCGGGATATTTCCTCTGTGACACTACTCACTTGACCCGACTGGTAAACGCTTATCCGAGAACCAGCTGCTGATCTCCATGACTTACCTTTTTGCTGCCACTGTGCATGCTTTTGTGTTTGTTTGCTATCCGCCTGTGTGCGTGAGTTTGTGTTTCCTTTTGTCCGCCTGTGTGCGTGATTTTGTGTTTTCATTTATTACTATTATTAAATATAAGTTATCCGCATCCCTGCCCTGGCTCGCCTTCCTCTCTGCATCTGGGTCCTCCTTTCTCAAGCCGTGACAGAATATCCCGACCTGACAGAATATCCCGACCAGTTATGGACCCCGCAGATCCCAACAGCCTGTGCCAGGCCATGGCCAGCCATGGGCGCTTACTCGGACAGCACGAACTATATTTCCGCGAGCTGAAGGAGGCACTGTCGACGCTGACCGCCCAGATCGGGTCGCTCACCTTGAAGGTGGAGCAGAGGCCGGAATCCACGGCAGCAGAGGACTTGCGTGCAGCCGTGGCGTCACCTGTCGTCTCCGCGTTCCAATCAGCTGGCAATGCTGTAGCTCGGGAACCCAATATTCCCCATCCTCCCCGCTACGCTGGCCAAATTGGGGGTTGCGACCAATTCCTTCATCAGTGCAGCCTGGTTCTAGATCAACAGCCGCACACCTTCCCGACTGATGGCGCCAAGGTCGCTTTCGTAATGAGCCTACTTTCCGGCCAGGCGGCGCTATGGGCGATGGCGGTGAGTAAAGCCAATCCCGAGCTCCGAGCTTCATTTTCTGCCTTCCTGGAGGAATTTAGGAACGTTTTCAACCACCCCGTAAAAGGGAAGGAGGCGGGCAGCCGCCTGCTGGACCTCCGACAGGCCGACTTGTCCGTGGCAGAGTACTCCATCTCCTTCCGGGTTTTGGCCGCCGAGAGCCATTTCAACGAAGCGGCGCTGTGTGGTATCTTCCGGCGGGGACTCAGCCCGCGAATCAAGGATGAGCTGGCAGCACGGGATGAGACGTCCGGTCTGGAAGAACTCCTCAACCTGACCATCCGCTTGGACAATAGATTGCGGGAGCGACGGCGGGAGCGGGAGGAGGACCGACGACCAAAGGAGGCAGACACGGCTGCTTCACCGTTTTCGACCACGTCCGCGGGGCGCTTCTTCGGCGCCTCGCCTCCCGACGCCTCGTGGCGACGCCCTCCGACGGGAGATGGTATCGAGCCAATGCAGCTGGGGGGAGGACGGCTCCCTGCGGCGGAACACAGGAACCGATGGAGAAATCAGGCGTGCCAATATTGTGGTCGGCTCGGACACCAATCGGCCACGTGTTGGAGGCGGCCGGATAGACATCGGGACATCGCACCCGTTCCAGCTGCAACCACTCAACCCCAACGCAACGACCAGTGTGAGTACTCTCAGTCTCCAGGAGCATGTGACCCTAACAGTCCATTGGACACTAAAAGACTACAACTGTCGGGAGAAATGACTTGGGGTGGGGTGAATGTAAAAATGACGGCGTTGGTGGACTCTGGGGCGGATGATTGTATTATCGACCCGAAAATTGTCAACATCCTAAAATGTCCGATGATTAGACTCGAGAAAACAAAGGAGATGTATGACCTTAATGGGCGCCTCTTGGGGGTGATTACCCATAGAACAGAGGGTCTACACCTGCGCTTATCAGGAAATCACGTGGAGACAAGACAGTTTTTTATTATGCCCTCCCGGTCAGCCCCAGTGGTCCTGGGTCTGACTTGGCTGGCCAGGCACAACCCAGACATAAACTGGGGCAGGCCTAGGTTAGAGAGGTGGAGCTTGTTTTGTCACTCCCATTGCCTGCGGTCAGCGGTGGACTACTACGGTGGCCCAGCGAAGGCAACTGGGGAATCAATTAACCTGGAAAATGTGCCAGCGGAATATCACGATTTACGGGAGGTATTTAGTAAAGATCGGGCCTTATCTCTCCCTCCACATCGGCCTTATGATTGCGCGATAGAATTGCTTACCGGCGCACCGCTGCCTAGTACACGCCTATACCAAATAGCTAAGCCGGAACTCCAAGCCCTTAAGGAGTATGTCACAACATCGCTGGCTGCCGGTCTTATTCGGCCTTCCAAGTCACCGCTAGGGGCAGGATTTTTCTTTGTGGAAAAAAAAGACAAGACCCTTCGCCCCTGCATCGATTTCCGTGGTTTGAACGATATTACAATTAAAAACAAATACCCATTGCCACTGATGGATTCAGCCTTCGCTCCCTTACACTCTGCTACGGTGTTTACTAAATTGGACCTTCGTAGTGCCTACTACCTGGTTAGGATAAGGGAGGGTGACGAATGGAAAACAGCTTTTAAAACACCCATTGGGCACTTTGAGTATTTAGTTATGCCTTTTGGCCTCTCAAACGCCCCCGCAGTATTTCAGTGTTTTATCAATGACGTCTTGCGTGACATGCTTAATCATTTTTGTTTTGTTTATCTGGACGACATTTTGATTTTCTCCAGAGACCTAGCAGAACATCAGCAACACGTTCGGCTGGTTCTGGAGCGGCTGCTGGAAAACCGGCTGTACGTGAAAGCAGAGAAGTGTGCATTTCACACCCGTTCGGTCCAGTTCCTCGGGTATATTGTGGAAAGAGGTCAATTGAGGGCTGACCCGGCCAAGATCCAGGCCGTGGTCGAGTGGCCAACACCCACGTCTAGAAAACACTTGCAGAGATTCCTGGGGTTCGCTAACTTCTATCGTCGGTTCATCCGTGATTATAGCTTGAAAGCGGAACCTCTGACAAGGCTTACGTCTACAAAAATTCAGTTTATTTGGACTCAGCAGGCTGAGGCCGCCTTTGTTAAATTGAAGTCATTGTTTTCACGTTCACCGGTCTTGACACACCCTAACGAAACTCTTCCATTTGTCGTCGAGGTTGACGCTTCAGAGACAGGAGTGGGGGCGGTGTTGTCCCAACGATCCCCGGTTGACCAGAGGCTGCATCCCTGCGCTTTCTTCTCTCGTCGGCTCAACCAGGCAGAACGCAATTACGATGTGGGCAACCGTGAGCTGCTGGCCATAATTTTTGCCTTGCAGGAGTGGCGGCACTGGCTGGAGGGCGCGGCGGAACCCTTCCAAATTTTCACGGACCATAAAAACTTGTCATACTTACGGTCCGCTCGGAGACTGAATCCCCGGCAAGCACGCTGGGCCCTGTTCTTGACGCGTTTCAATTACTTCATTACCTACCGACCTGGATCCCGGAATACCAAGCCGGATGCCCTGTCCCGCTTGCACGGTCCGGCCGCCGAGGGGTCTCTACCCGGACCGATTGTGCCGGAGTCCAGAGTATTGGGAGCTCTCCAGTGGGAGGTTGAGCGGAGGGTGGTGGAGGCAGCTGACGGCAGGCAGACCCCGGTAGCGTGCCCTGGCGATAAGTTGTTCGTGCCCACTCACCTCCGGCCAGAGGTGCTGCAGTGGGGGCACGCATCGAGGGTGGCATGTCACCCAGGGGTGGGTCGCACGCTGTCCCTGGTGGCGCAGAGATTTTGGTGGCCCGGGCTGCGCAAGGACGTTGAGGACTATGTCGCTTCTTGCGCGGCGTGTGCCCGTAATAAGTCCTCTCGCCTGAAACCATCCGGCCAGCTCCGTCCCCTGCCCATTCCCCACCGTCCTTGGTCGCATGTGGCGTTGGACTTCGTCACCGGGCTACCTCCTTCCAACGGGCAGTCGGTAATCTTGACAGTGGTGGACCGGTTTTCAAAAATGGCCCACTTTATCGCCCTGCCTAAATTGCCCACCTCGCTGCAAACAGCTGATGTCCTGATAAAGGACGTTTTTAGGATCCACGGGATACCAGTGGACCTCGTCTCCGACAGGGGGCCTCAATTCGTGTCCCGGGTGTGGAAGGCCTTCTGCAAGTCCTTGGGGGCTACGGCTAGCCTGTCTTCAGGCCACCATCCCCAATCTAATGGGCAGACGGAGCGGGCCAACCAGGACTTGGAGTCGGCGCTCCGATGCGTATGCCATCAGCACCCTTCCTCGTGGGCGTCCCACCTCCCGTGGGTCGAATACGCCCACAACACTCTCGTATGTTCGGCCACAGGGTTGTCCCCGTTCCACGCGGCCTGTGGTTATCAGCCCCCCTTGTTTCCTTGCCAGGAGGGCGTGGTGGCCATCCCCTCGGTCCATACTCACCTCCGCCGGGCTCGCAGGGTTTGGCAGGACACCAGGAAGGCCCTGTGCCGCACCTCGGACCGCAACAAGCGGCTCGCGGACAGGCACCGGCTTCCGGCACCATCCTACCGACCGGGTCAGAGAGTTTGGCTCTCCACCCGGGACCTGCAGTTGGCAGGGAGCTCCAAGAAACTGGGGCCTCGGTTTGTCGGCCCGTTTGAGGTCGACTCCGTGATCAACCCGGTGGCAGTTCGGCTCAACCTGCCACCCACGCTCAAGGTACACCCAGTTTTTCACACGTCCTTGCTCAAGCCGGTCTCGGCCAGCCCATTGTGCCCGCCGGCCGCGCCCCCACCACCTCCCCGGGTCGTCAGCGGGCAGCCTATCTACACGGTTAGGGCCATACTGGACTCTCGTAAGCGCGGCAGGGGGATGCAGTATCTGGTCGACTGGGAGGGGTACGGCCCCGAGGACCGCCAGTGGATCCCCCGCTCCTGGATTCTGGACCAGTCACTGGTTCGCGACTTCCATTCGTCACATCCTTCTCTGCCAGGTGGTCCGCCTAGGGGCGTTCGTTGATGGGGGGGTACTGTCATGATTAGTATCAGCTGTGCTGTTTCCGTTGCAGTTGCTGGGGAGACAGCTGGTGGGCGGAGCCCACCACACTCACCTGTAACCCGTTAGCTCATCAGGCCAAGTTAAAAGCCTGAGAGAAACAGCAAGGAGTGTCGGGATATTTCCTCTGTGACACTACTCACTTGACCCGACTGGTAAACGCTTATCCGAGAACCAGCTGCTGATCTCCATGACTTACCTTTTTGCTGCCACTGTGCATGCTTTTGTGTTTGTTTGCTATCCGCCTGTGTGCGTGAGTTTGTGTTTCCTTTTGTCCGCCTGTGTGCGTGATTTTGTGTTTTCATTTATTACTATTATTAAATATAAGTTATCCGCATCCCTGCCCTGGCTCGCCTTCCTCTCTGCATCTGGGTCCTCCTTTCTCAAGCCGTGACAAAATTAATGCTGGAATCATCTTCAGGATGCTAGAATACACTAAATACAACAAAAATTTTGAGTCTACAACGTTTAGTTTAGGTGTGAGAGCCAAAATGAACTTTTTATTGCTTTAAATGCGTTTTCAGCCTGATTGTGCACTTTAGGTGAAAATGTCAAAATCTTCAAAATGAGCATAAGCACAATGAAATTAATGCTGGAATCATCTTCAGGATGCTAGAATACACTAAATACAGCACAAATTTTGAGTCTACAACGTTTAGTTTAGGTGTGAGAGCCAAAATGAACTTTTTATTGCTTTAAATGCGTTTTCAGCCTGATTGTGCACTTTAGGTGAAAATGTCAAAATCTTAAAAATGAGCATAAGCACAATGAAATTAATGCTGGAATCATCTTCAGGATGCTAGAATACACTAAATACAGCAAAAATTTTGAGTCTACAACGTTTAGTTTAGGTGTGAGAGCCAAAATGAACTTTTTATTGCTTTAAATGCGTTTTCAGCCCCTGATTGTACACTTAAGGTGAAAATGTCAAAATCTTCAAAATGAGCATAAGCACAATGAAATTAATGCTGGAATCATCTTCAGGATGCTAGAATACACTAAATACAGCAAAAATTTTGAGTCTACAACGTTTAGTTTAGGTGTGAGAGCCAAAATGAACTTTTTATTGCTTTAAATGCGTTTTCAGCCTGATTGTGCACTTTAGTTGAAAATGTCAAAATCTTAAAAATGAGCATAAGCACAATGAAATTAATGCTGGAATCATCTTCAGGATGCTAGAATACACTAAATACAGCAAAAATTTTGAGTCTACAACGTTTAGTTTAGGTGTGAGAGCCAAAATGAACTTTTTATTGCTTTAAATGCGTTTTCAGCCTGATTGTGCACTTTAGGTGAAAATGTCAAAATCTTCAAAATGAGCAAAAGCACAATGAAATTAATGCTGTAATCATCTTCAGGATGCTAGAATACATTGAATACAGCAAAAATTTTGAGTCTACAACGTTTAGTTTAGGTGTGAGAGCCAAAATGAACTTTTTTTTGCTTTAAACGCGTTTTCAGCCCCTGATTGTACACTTAAGGTGAAAATGTCAAAATCTTAAAAATGAGCATAAGCACAATGAAATTAATGCTGGAATCATCTTCAGGATGCTAAAATACACTAAATACAGCAAAAATTTTGAGTCTACAACGTTTAGTTTAGGTGTGAGAGCCAAAATTAACTTTTTATTGCTTTGAATGCGTTTTCAGCCTGATTGTGCACTTTAGGTGAAAATGTCAAAACCTTAAAAATGAGCATAAGCACAATGAAATTAATGCTGGAATCATCTTCAGGATGCTAGAATACACTAAATACAGCAAAAATTTTGAGTCTACAAAGTTTATTTTAGGCGTGTGAGCCAAAATGAACTTTTTATTGCTTTAAATGCGTTTTCAGCCTGATTGTGCACTTTAGGTGAAAATGTCAAAATCTTCAAAATGAGCATAAGCACAATGAAATTAATGCTGGAATCATCTTCAGGATGCTAGAATACACTAAATACAGCAAAAATTTTGAGTCTACAACGTTTAGTTTAGGTGTGAGAGCCAAAATGAACTTTTTATTGCTTTAAATGCGTTTTCAGCCTGATTGTGCACTTTAGGTGAAAATGTCAAAATCTTCAAAATGAGCATAAGCACAATGAAATTAATGCTGGAATCATCTTCAGGATGCTAGAATACACTAAATACAGCACAAATTTTGAGTCTACAACGTTTAGTTTAGGTGTGAGAGCCAAAATGAACTTTTTATTGCTTTAAATGCGTTTTCAGCCTGATTGTGCACTTTAGGTGAAAATGTCAAAATCTTAAAAATGAGCATAAGCACAATGAAATTAATGCTGGAATCATCTTCAGGATGCTAGAATACACTAAATACAGCACAAATTTTGAGTCTACAACGTTTATTTTAGGTGTGAGAGCCAAAATGAACTTTTTATTGCTTTAAATGCGTTTTCAGCCTGATTGTGCACTTTAGGTGAAATTGTCAAAATCTTCAAAATGAGCATAAGCACGATGAAATTAATGCTGGAATCATCTTCAGGATGCTAGAATACATTGAATACAGCAAAAATTTTGAGTCTACAACGTTTAGTTTAGGTGTGAGAGCCAAAATGAACTTTTTATTGCTTTAAACGCGTTTTCAGCCCCTGATTGTACACTTAAGGTGAAAATGTCAAAATCTTAAAAATGAGCATAAGCACAATGAAATTAATGCTGGAATCATCTTCAGGATGCTAAAATACACTAAATACAGCAAAAATTTTGAGTCTACAACGTTTAGTTTAGGTGTGAGAGCCAAAATGAACTTTTTATTGCTTTGAATGCGTTTTCAGCCTGATTGTGCACTTTAGGTGAAAATGTCAAAACCTTAAAAATGAGCATAAGCACAATGAAATTAATGCTGGAATCATCTTCAGGATGCTAGAATACACTAAATACAGCAAAAATTTTGAGTCTACAAAGTTTATTTTAGGCGTGTGAGCCAAAATGAACTTTTTATTGCTTTAAATGCGTTTTCAGCCTGATTGTGCACTTTAGGTGAAAATGTCAAAATCTTCAAAATGAGCATAAGCACAATGAAATTAATGCTGGAATCATCTTCAGGATGCTAGAATACACTAAATACAGCAAACATTTTGAGTCTACAAAGTTTATTTTAGGTGTGTGAGCCAAAATGAACTTTTTATTGCTTTAAATGCGTTTTCAGCCTGATTGTGCACTTTAGGTGAAAATGTCAAAATCTTCAAAATGAGCATAAGCACAATGAAATTAATGCTGGAATCATCTTCAGGATGCTAGAATACACTAAATACAGCAAAAATTTTGAGTCTACAACGTTTAGTTTAGGTGTGAGAGCCAAAATGAACTTTTTATTGCTTTGAATGCGTTTTCAGCCTGATTGAGCACTTTAGGTGAAAATGTCAAAACCTTAAAAATGAGCATAAGCACAATGAAATTAATGCTGGAATCATCTTCAGGATGCTAGAATACACTAAATACAGCAAAAATTTTGAGTCTACAAAGTTTATTTTAGGTGTGAGAGCCAAAATGAACTTTTTATTGCTTTAAATGCGTTTTCAGCCTGATTGTGCACTTTAGGTGAAAATGTCAAAATCTTAAAAATGAGCATAAGCACAATGAAATTAATGCTGGAATCATCTTCAGGATGCTAGAATACACTAAATACAGCAAAAATTTTGAGTCTACAACGTTTAGTTTAGGTGTGTGAGCCAAAATGAACTTTTTATTGCTTTAAACGCGTTTTCAGCCCCTGATTGTACACTTAAGGTGAAAATGTCAAAATCTTCAAAATGAGCATAAGCACAATGAAATTAATGCTGGAATCATCTTCAGGATGCTAGAATACACTAAATACAGCAAAAATTTTGAGTCTACAACGTTTATTTTAGGTGTGTGAGCTAAAATGAACTTTTTATTGCTTTAAATGCGTTTTCAGCCTGATTGTGCACTTTAGGTGAAAATGTCAAAATCTTAAAAATGAGCATAAGCACAATGAAATTAATGCTGGAATCATCTTCAGGATGCTAGAATACACTAAATACAGCAAAAATTTTGAGTCTACAACGTTTAGTTTAGGTGTGAGAGCCAAAATGAACTTTTTATTGCTTTAAATGCGTTTTCAGCCTGATTGTGCACTTTAGGTGAAAATGTCAAAATCTTCAAAATGAGCATAAGCACAATGAAATTAATGCTGGAATCATCTTCAGGATGCTAGAATACACTAAATACAGCAAAAAATTTTGAGTCTACAACGTTTAGTTTAGGTGTGAGAGCCAAAATGAACATTTTATTGCTTTAAATGCGTTTTCAGCCTGATTGTGCACTTTAGGTGAAAATGTCAAAATCTTAAAAATAACAATAAGCACAATGAAATTAATGCTGGAATCATCTTCAGGAACCCTAATGCAAAACCCTAGTTTGAAACCCTAATCCTAATGTAAAACCCAAGTTTGTAAGCCTAACCCTAATGTAAAACCCTATTTTGAAACACTAACCTTAATGTAAAACCCTAGTTTGAAACCGTAACCCTAATTTGAAACCCTAGTTTGAAACCCTAACCCTAACGTAAAACCCTAGTTTGAAACCCTAACCCTAATGTAAAACCCTAGTTTGAAACCCTAACCCTAATGATAAACCCTAGTTTGAAACCCTAACCCTAATGTAAAACCCTAGTTTGTAACCCTAACCCTAATTTGAAACCCGAGTTTGAAACCCTAACCCTAATGTTAAACCCTAGTTTGAAACCCTAACCCTAATGTAAAACCCTAGTTTGTAACCCTAACCCTAATTTGAAACCCGAGTTTGAAACCCTAACCCTAACGTAAAACCCTAGTTTGAATCCCTAACCCTAATGTAAAACCCTAGTTTGAAACCGTAACGCTAATTTGAAACCCTAGTTTGAAACACTAACCCTAATGTAAATCCCTAGTTTGAAACCCTAACCCTAATGTAAAACCCTAGTTTGAAACCCTAACCCTAATGTAAAACCCTAGTTTGAAACCCTAACCCTAATGTAAAACCCTAGTTTGAAACCCTAACCCTAATTTTAAACCCTAGTTTGAAACACTAACCCTAACGTAAAACCCTAGTTTGAAACCCTAACCCTAATTTGAAACCCTAGTTTGAAACCCTCACCCTAATATAAAACCCTTGTATGAAACCCTAACCCTAATGTAAAACCCTAGTTTGTAACCCTAACCCTAATGTAAAACCCTAGTTTGAAACCCTAACCCTAATGTAAAACCCTAGTTTGAAACCCTAACCCTAATGTAAAACCCTAGTTTGAAGCATTAACCCTATTGTAAAACCCTAGTTTGAAACCCTAACCCTAATGTTTACCCTAGTTTGAAACCCTAACCCTAACGTAAAACCCTAGTTTGAAACCCTAACCCTAATGTAAAACCCTAGTTTGTAACCCTAACCCTAATTTGAAACCCGAGTTTGAAACCCTAACCCTAACGTAAACCCCTAGTTTGAATCCCTAACCCTAATGTAAAACCCTAGTTTGAAACCATAACGCTAATTTGAAACCCTAGTTTGAAACACTAACCCTAACGTAAAACCCTAGTTTGAAACCCTAACCCTAATGTAAATCCCTAGTTTGTAACCCTAACCCTAATTTGAAACCCGAGTTTGAAACCCTAACCCTAACGTAAAACCCTAGTTTGAATCCCTAACCCTAATGTAAAACCCTAGTTTGAAACCATAACGCTAATTAGTAACCCTAGTTTGAATCCCTAACCCTAATGTAAAACCCTAGTTTGAAACCGTAACGCTAATTTGAAACCCTAGTTTGAAACACTAACCCTAATGTAAAACCCTAGTTTGAAACCGTAACCCTAATTTGAAACCCTAGTTTGTAACCCTAACCCTAATGTAAAACCCTAGTTTGAAACCCTAACCCTAATGTAAAACCCTAGTTTGTAACCCTAACCCTAATGTAAAACCCTAGTTTGAAACCCTAACCCTAATGTAAAACCCTAGTTTGAAACCCTAACCCTAATGATAAACCATAGTTTGAAACACTAACCCTAATTTGAAACCTTAGTTTGAAACCCTAACCCTAATGCAAAACCCTAGTTTGAATCCCTAACCCTAATGTAAAACCCTAACGTAAAACCCTAGTTTGATTCCCTAACCCTAATGTAAAACCCTAGTTTGAATCCCTAACCCTAATGTAAAACCCTAACGTAAAACCCTAGTTTGAATCCCTAACCCTAATGTAAAACCCTAGTTTGAAACCGTAACGCTAATTTGAAACCCTAGTTTGAAACACTAACCCTAATGTAAAACCCTAGTTTGAAACCGTAACCCTAATATGAAACCCTAGTTTGAAACCCTAACCCTAATGTAAAACACTAGTTTGAAAGCCTAACCCTAATTTGAAACCCTAGTTTGAAACCCTAACCCTAATGCAAAACCCTATTTTGAAACCCTAACCCTAATGTAAAACCCTATTTTGAAACCCTAACTCTAATGTAAAACCCTAGTTTGAAACCCTAACCCTAATGTAAAACCCTAGTTTGAAACCCTAACTCTAATGTAAAACCCTAGTTTGAAACCCTAACCCTAATGTGAAACCCTAATTTGAAGCATTAACCCTAATGTAAAAGCCTAGTTTGAAACCGTAACCATAATTTGAAACCCTAGTTTGAAACCCTAACCCTAATATAAAACACTAGTTTGAAATCCTAACCCTAATTTGAAACCCTTGTTTGAAACCCTAACCCTAATGCAAAACCCTTGTTTGAAACCCTAACCCTAATGTAAAACCCTAGTTTGTAACCCTAACCCTAATGTAAAACCCTAGTTTGAAACCCTAACCCTAATGTAAAACCCTAGTTTGAAGCATTAACCCTAATGTAAAACCCAAGGTTGAACCCCTAACCCTAATGTTAAACCCTAGTTTGAAACCCTAACCCTGACTTAAAACCCTAGTTTGAAACCCGAACCCTAATGTAAAACCCTAGTTTGTAACCCTAACCCTAATGTAAAACCCTAGTTTGAAACCCTAACCCTAATGTAAAACCCTAGTTTGAAGCATTAACCCTAATGTAAAACCCTAGTTTGAAACCCTAACCCTAATTTTAAACCCTAGTTTGAAACACTAACCCTAACGTAAAACCCTAGTTTGAAACCCTAACCCTAATTTGAAACCCTAGTTTGAAACCCTCACCCTAATATAAAACCCTTGTATGAAACCCTAACCCTAATGTAAAACCCTAGTTTGTAACCCTAACCCTAATGTAAAACCCTAGTTTGAAACCCTAACCCTATTGTAAAACCCTAGTTTGAAACCCTAACCCTAATGTTTAACCCTAGTTTGAAACCCTAACCCTAACGTAAAACCCTAGTTTGAAACCCTAACCCTAATGTAAAACCCTAGTTTGTAACCCTAACCCTAATTTGAAACCCGAGTTTGAAACCCTAACCCTAACGTAAAACCCTAGTTTGAATCCCTAACCCTAATGTAAAACCCTAGTTTGAAACCATAACGCTAATTTGAAACCCTAGTTTGAAACACTAACCCTAATGTAAAACCCTAGTTTGAAACCGTAACCCTAATTTGAAACCCTAGTTTGTAACCCTAACCCTAATGTAAAACCCTAGTTTGAAACCCTAACCCTAATGTAAAACCCTAGTTTGTAACCCTAACCCTAATGTAAAACCCTAGTTTGAAACCCTAACCCTAATGTAAAACCCTAGTTTGAAACCCTAACCCTAATGATAAACCATAGTTTGAAACACTAACCCTAATTTGAAACCTTAGTTTGAAACCCTAACCCTAATGCAAAACCCTAGTTTGAATCCCTAACCCTAATGTAAAACCCTAACGTAAAACCCTAGTTTGAATCCCTAACCCTAATGTAAAACCCTAGTTTGAAACCGTAACGCTAATTTGAAACCCTAGTTTGAAACACTAACCCTAATGTAAAACCCTAGTTTGAAACCGTAACCCTAATTTGAAACCCTAGTTTGAAACCCTAACCCTAATGTAAAACACTAGTTTGAAAGCCTAACCCTAATTTGAAACCCTATTTTGAAACCCTAACCCTAAAGCAAAACCCTAGTTTGAAACCCTAACCCTAATGTAAAACCCTAGTTTGAAACCCTAACTCTAATGTAAAACCCTAGTTTGAAACTCTAACCCTAATGTAAAACCCTAGTTTGAAACCCTAACTCTAATGTAAAACCCTAGTTTGAAACCCTAACCCTAATGTAAAACCCTAGTTTGAAGCATTAACCCTAATGTTAAACCCTAGTTTGAAACCGTAACCATAATTTGAAACCCTAGTTTGAAACCCTAACCCTAATATAAAACACTAGTTTGAAATCCTAACCCTAATTTGAAACCCTAGTTTGAAACCCTAACCCTAATGCAAAACCCTTGTTTGAAAACCTAACCCTAATGTAAAACCCTAGTTTGTAACCCTAACCCTAATGTAAAACCCTAGTTTGAAACCCTAACCCTAATGTAAAACCCTAGTTTGAAGCATTTACCCTAATGTAAAACCCTAGTTTGAAACCCTAACCCTAATTTTAAACCCTAGTTTGAAACACTAACCCTAACGTAAAACCCTAGTTTGAAACCCTAACCCTAACGTAAAACCCTAGTTTGAATCCCTAACCCTAATGTAAAACCCGAGTTTAAAACCGTAACCCTAATTTGAAACCCTAGTTTGAAACACTAACCCTAATGTAAATCCCTAGTTTGAAACCCTAACCCTAATGATAAACCCTAGTTTGAAACACTAACCCTAATTTGAAACCCTAGTTTGAAACCCTCACCCTAATATAAAACCCTTGTATGAAACCCTAACCCTAATGTAAAACCCTAGTTTGTAACCCTAACCCTAATGTAAAACCCTAGTTTGAAACCCTAACCCTAATGTAAAACCCTAGTTTGAAACCCTAACCCTAATGTAAAACCCTAGTTTGAAGCATTAACCCTATTGTAAAACCCTAGTTTGAAACCCTAACCCTAATGTTAAACCCTAGTTTGAAACCCTAACCCTAACGTAAAACCCTAGTTTGAAACCCTAACCCTAATGTAAAACCCTAGTTTGTAACCCTAACCCTAATTTTAAACCCTAGTTTGAAACACTAACCCTAACGTAAAACCCTAGTTTGAAAACCTAACCCTAACGTAAAACCCTAGTTTGAATCCCTAACCCTAATGTAAAACCCTAGTTTGAAACCGTAACCCTAATTTGAAACCCTAGTTTGAAACACTAACCCTAATGTAAAACCCTAGTTTGAAACCGTAACCCTAATTTGAAACCCCAACCCTAATTTGAACCCCCTGTTTGAAACCCTAACTCTAATGTAAAACATAAGTTTGAAACCCTAACCCTAATGTAAAACTCTAGTTTGTAACCCTAACCCTAATGTAAAACCCTAGTTTGAAACCCTAACCCTAATGTAAAACCCTAGTTTGAAACCCTAACCCTAATGATAAACCCTAGTTTGAAACCCTATCCCTAATTTGAAACCCTAGTTTGAAACCCTAACCCTAATGCAGAACCCTAGTTTGAAACCCTAACCCTAATGTAAAACCCTAGTTTGTAACCCTAACCCTAATGTAAAACCCTAGTTTGAAACCCTAACACTAATGTTAAACCCTAGTTTGAAACCCTAACCCTAACGTAAAACCCTAGTTTGAAACCCTAACCCTAATGTAAAACCCTAATTTGAAACCCTAACCCTAACGTAAAACCCTAGTTTGAAACCCTATCCCTAATGTAAAACCCTAGTTTGTAACCCTAATCCTAATTTGAAACCCGAGTTTGAAACCCTAACCCTAACGTAAAACCCTAGTTTGAATCCCTAACCCTAATGTAAAACCCTAGTTTGAAACCGTAACGCTAATTTGAAACCCTAGTTTGAAACACTAACCCTAATGTAAAAACCTAGTTTGAAACCGTAACCATAATTTGAAACCCTAGTTTGAAACCCTAACCCTAATGTAAAACACTAGTTTGAAATCCTAACCCTAATTTGAAACCCTAGTTTGAAACCCTAACCCTAATGCAAAACCCTTGTTTGAAACCCTAACCCTAATGTACAACCCTAGTTTGTAACCCTAACCCTAATGTAAAACCCTAGTTTGAAACCCTAACCCTAATGTAAAACCCTAGTTTGAAGCATTAACCCTAATGTAAAACCCTAGTTTGAAACCCTAAACCTAATGTTAAACCCTAGTTTGAAACCCTAACCCTAACGTAAAACCCTAATTTGAAACCCGAACCCTAATGTAAAACCCTAGTTTGTAACCCTAACCCTAATGTAAAACCCTAGTTTGAAACCCTAACCCTAATGTTAAACCCTAGTTTGAAACCCTAACCCTAACGTAAAACCCTAGTTTGAAACCCGAACCCTAATGTAAAACCCTAGTTTGTAACCCTAACCCTAATGTAAAACCCTAGTTTGAAACCCTAACCCTAATGTAAAACCCTAGTTTGAAGCATTAACCCTAATGTAAAACCCTAGTTTGAAACCCTAACCCTAATTTTAAACCCTAGTTTGAAACACTAACCCTAACGTAAAACCCTAGTTTGAAACCCTAACCCTAACGTAAAACCCTAGTTTGAATCCCTAACCCTAATGTAAAACCCTAGTTTGAAACCGTAACCCTAATTTGAAACCCTAGTTTGAAACACTAACCCTAATGTAAAACTCTAGTTTGTAACCCTAACCCTAATGTAAAACCCTAGTTTGAAACCCTAACCCTAATTTTAAACCCTAGTTTGAAACACTAACCCTAACGTAAAACCCTAGTTTGAAACCCTAACCCTAACGTAAAACCCTAGTTTGAATCCCTAACCCTAATGTAAAACCCTAGTTTGAAACCGTAACCCTAATTTGAAACCCTAGTTTGTAACCCTAACCCTAACGTAAAACCCTAGTTTGAAACCCTAACACTAATGTTAAACCCTAGTTTGAAACCCTAACCCTAACGTAAAACCCTAGTTTGAAACCCTAACCCTAATGTAAAACCCTAATTTGAAACCCTAACCCTAACGTAAAACCCTAGTTTGAAACCCTAACCCTAATGTAAAACCCTAGTTTGTAACCCTAATCCTAATTTGAAACCCGAGTTTGAAACCCGAACCCTAACGTAAAACCCTAGTTTGAATCCCTAACCCTAATGTAAAACCCTAGTTTGAAACCGTAACGCTAATTTGAAACCCTAGTTTGAAACCCTAACCCTAATGTAAAAACCTAGTTTGAAACCGTAACCATAATTTGAAACCCTAGTTTGAAACCCTAACCCTAATGTAAAACACTAGTTTGAAATCCTAACCCTAATTTGAAACCCTAGTTTGAAACCCTAACCCTAATGCAAAACCCTTGTTTGAAACCCTAACCCTAATATAAAACCCTAGTTTGTAACCCTAACCCTAATGTAAAACCCTAGTTTGAAACCCTAACCCTAATGTAAAACCCTAGTTTGAAGCATTAACCCTAATGTAAAACCCTAGTTTGAAACCCTAACCCTAATGTTAAACCCTAGTTTGAAACCCTAACCCTAACGTAAAACCCTAGTTTGAAACCCGAACCCTAATGTAAAACCCTAGTTTGTAACCCTAACCCTAATGTAAAACCCTAGTTTGAAACCCTAACCCTAATGTAAAACCCTAGTTTGAAGCATTAACCCTAATGTAAAACCCTAGTTTGAAACCCTAACCCTAATTTTAAACACTAGTTTGAAACACTAACCCTAACGTAAAACCCTAGTTTGAAACCCTAACCCTAACGTAAAACCCTAGTTTGAATCCCTAACCCTAATGTAAAACACTAGTTTGAAACCCTAACCCTAATTTGAAACCCTACTTTGAAACCCTAACCCTAATGCAAAACCCTACTTTGAAACCCTAACCCTAATGTAAAACCCTAGTTTGTAACCCTAACCCTAATGTAAAACCCTAGTTTGAAACCCAAACCCTAATGTAAAACCCTAGTTTGCAACCCTAACCCTAATGTTAAACCCTAATTTGTAACCCTAACCCTAATATAAAAACCCTAGTTTGTAACCCTAACCCTAATGTAAATTCCTAGTTTGAAACCCTAACCCTAATGTTAAATCCTAGTTTGAAACCCTAACCCTAATGTAAAACCCCTTGTTTGTAACCCTAACCCTAATTTGAAACCCTAGTTTGAAACCCTAACCCTAATGTTAAACCCTAGTTTGAAACCCTAACCCTAATTTGAAACCCTAGTTTGAAAACCTAACCCTAATTTGAACCCCCTGTTTGAAACCCTAACTCTAATGTAAAACATAAGTTTGTAACCCTAACCCTAATGTAAAACCCTAGTTTGAAACCCTAACCCTAATGTAAAACCCTAGTTTGAAACTCTAACCCTAATGATAAACCCTAGTTTGAAACCCTATCCCTAATTTGAAACCCTAGTTTGAAACCCTAACCCTAATGCAAAACCCTAGTTTGAAACCCTAACCCTAATGTAAAACCCTAGTTTGTAACCCTAACCCTAATGTAAAACCCTAGTTTGAAACCCTAACCCTAATGTAAAACCCTAGTTTGAAACCCTAACCCTAATGTAAAACCCTAGTTTGAAGCATTAACCCTAATATAAAACCCTAGTTTGAAACCCTAACACTAATGTTAAACCCTAGTTTGAAACCCTAACCCTAACGTAAAACCCTAGTTTGAAACCCTAACCCTAATGTAAAACCCTAATTTGAAACCCTAACCCTAACGTAAAACCCTAGTTTGAAACCCTAACCCTAATGTAAAACCCTAGTTTGTAACCCTAATCCTAATTTGAAACCCGAGTTTGAAACCCTAACTCTAACGTAAAACCCTAGTTTGAATCCCTAACCCTAATGTAAAACCCTAGTTTGAAACCGTAACGCTAATTTGAAACCCTAGTTTGAAACACTAACCCTAATGTAAAACCCTAGTTTGAAACCGTAACCATAATTTGAAACCCTAGTTTGAAACCCTAACCCTAATATAAAACACTAGTTTGAAATCCTAACCCTAATTTGAAACCCTAGTTTGAAACCCTAACCCTAATGCAAAACCCTTGTTTGAAACCCTAACCCTAATGTAAAACCCTAGTTTGAAACCCTAACCCTAATGTTAAACCCTACTTTGAAACCCTACCCCTAACGTAAAACCCTAGTTTGAAACCCGAACCCTAATGTAAAACCCTAGTTTGTAACCCTAACCCTAATGTAAAACCCTAGTTTGAAGCCCTAACCCTAATGTAAAACCCTAGTTTGAAGCATTAACCCTAATGTAAAACCCTAGTTTGAAACCCTAACCCTAATTTTAAACACTAGTTTGAAACACTAACCCTAACGTAAAACCCTAGTTTGAAACCCTAACCCTAACGTAAAACCCTAGTTTGAATCCCTAACCCTAATGTAAAACCCTAGTTTGAAACCGTAACCCTAATTTGAAACCCTAATTTGAAACCCTAACCCTAATGTAAAACACTAGTTTGAAACCCTAACCCTAATTTGAAACCCTACTTTGAAACCCTAACCCTAATGCAAAACCCTACTTTGAAACCCTAACCCTAATGTAAAATCCTAGTTTGTAACCCTAACCCTAATGTAAAACCCTAGTTTGAAACCCAAACCCTAATGTAAAACCCTAGTTTGCAACCCTAACCCTAATGTTAAACCCTAATTTGTAACCCTAACCCTAATATAAAAACCCTAGTTTGTAACCCTAACCCTAATGTAAATTCCTAGTTTGAAACCCTAACCCTAATGTTAAACCCTAGTTTGAAACCCTAACCCTAATGTAAAACCCCTTGTTTGTAACCCTAACCCTAATTTGAAACCCTAGTTTGAAACCCTAACCCTAATGTTAAACCCTAGTTTGAAACCCTAACCCTAATTTGAAACCCTAGTTTGAAAACCTAACCCTAATTTGAACCCCCTGTTTGAAACCCTAACTCTAATGTAAAACATAAGTTTGAAACCCTAACCCTAATGTAAAACTCTAGTTTGTAACCCTAACCCTAATGTAAAACCCTAGTTTGAAACCCTATCCCTAATGTAAAACCCTAGTTTGAAACCCTAACCCTAATGATAAACCCTAGTTTGAAACCCTATCCCTAATTTGAAACCCTAGTTTGAAACCCTAACCCTAATGCAAAACCCTAGTTTGAAACCCTAACCCTAATGTAAAACCCTAGTTTGTAACCCTAACCCTAATGTAAAACCCTAGTTTGAAACCCTAACCCTAATGTAAAACCCTAGTTTGAAACCCTAACCCTAATGTAAAACCCTAGTTTGAAGCATTAACCCTAATATAAAACCCTAGTTTGAAACCCTAACACTAATGTTAAACCCTAATTTGAAACCCTAACCCTAATGTAAAACCCTAGTTTGAAACCCTAACCCTAATGATAAACCCTAGTTTGAAACCCTATCCCTAATTTGAAACCCTAGTTTGAAACCCTAACCCTAATGCAAAACCCTAGTTTGAAACCCTAACCCTAATGTAAAACCCTAGTTTGTAACCCTAACCCTAACGTAAAACCCTAGTTTGAAGCCCTAACACTAATGTTAAACCCTAGTTTGAAACCCTAACCCTAACATAAAACCCTAGTTTGAAACCCTAACCCTAATGTAAAACCCTAATTTGAAACCCTAACCCTAATGTAAAACCCTAGTTTGAAACCGTAACGCTAATTTGAAACCCTAGTTTGAAACACTAACCCTAATGTAAAAACCTAGTTTGAAACCGTAACCATAATTTGAAACCCTAGTTTGAAACCCTAACCCTAATGTAAAACACTAGTTTGAAATCCTAACCCTAATTTGAAACCCTAGTTTGAAACCCTAACCCTAATGCAAAACCCTTGTTTGAAACCCTAACCCTAATGTAAAACCCTAGTTTGTAACCCTAACCCTAATGTAAACCCCTAGTTTGAAACCCTAACCCTAATGTAAAACCCTAGTTTGAAGCATTAACCCTAATGTAAAACCCTAGTTTGAAACCCTAACCCTAATGTTAAACCCTAGTTTGAAACCCTAACCCTAACGTAAAACCCTAGTTTGAAACCCGAACCCTAATGTAAAACCCTAGTTTGTAACCCTAACCCTAATGTAAAACCCTAGTTTGAAACCCTAACCCTAATGTAAAATCCTAGTTTGAAGCATTAACCCTAATGTAAAACCCTAGTTTGAAACCCTAACCCTAATTTTAAACACTAGTTTGAAACACTAACCCTAACGTAAAACCCTAGTTTGAAACCCTAACCCTAACGTAAAACCCTAGTTTGAATCCCTAACCCTAATGTAAAACCCTAGTTTGAAACCGTAACCCTAATTTGAAACCCTAATTTGAAACCCTAACCCTAATGTAAAACACTAGTTTGAAACCCTAACCCTAATTTGAAACCCTACTTTGAAACCCTAACCCTAATGCAAAACCCTACTTTGAAACCCTAACCCTAATGTAAAACCCTAGTTTGTAACCCTAACCCTAATGTAAAACCCTAGTTTGAAACCCAAACCCTAATGTAAAACCCTAGTTTGCAACCCTAACCCTAATGTTAAACCCTAATTTGTAACCCTAACCCTAATATAAAAACCCTAGTTTGTAACCCTAACCCTAATGTAAATTCCTAGTTTGAAACCCTAACCCTAATGTTAAACCCTAGTTTGAAACCCTAACCCTAATGTAAAACCCCTTGTTTGTAACCCTAACCCTAATGTAAAACCCTAGTTTGAAACCCTAACCCTAATGTAAAACCCTAGTTTGAAACCCTAACCCTAATGTAAAACCCTAGTTTGAAGCATTAACCCTAATATAAAACCCTAGTTTGAAACCCTAACACTAATGTTAAACCCTAGTTTGAAACCCTAACCCTAACGTAAAACCCTAGTTTGAAACCCTAACCCTAATGTAAAACCCTAATTTGAAACCCTAACCCTAACGTAAAACCCTAGTTTGAAACCCTAACCCTAATGTAAAACCCTAGTTTGTAACCCTAATCCTAATTTGAAACCCGAGTTTGAAACCCTAACTCTAACGTAAAACCCTAGTTTGAATCCCTAACCCTAATGTAAAACCCTAGTTTGAAACCGTAACGCTAATTTGAAACCCTAGTTTGAAACACTAACCCTAATGTAAAACCCTAGTTTGAAACCGTAACCATAATTTGAAACCCTAGTTTGAAACCCTAACCCTAATATAAAACACTAGTTTGAAATCCTAACCCTAATTTGAAACCCTAGTTTGAAACCCTAACCCTAATGCAAAACCCTTGTTTGAAACCCTAACCCTAATGTAAAACCCTAGTTTGTAAACCTAACCCTAATGTAAAACCCTAGTTTGAAACCCTAACACTAATGTAAAAGCCTAGTTTGAAGCATTAACCCTAATGTAAAACCCTAGTTTGAAACCCTAACCCTAATGTTAAACCCTACTTTGAAACCCTACCCCGAACGTAAAACCCTAGTTTGAAACCCGAACCCTAATGTAAAACCCTAGTTTGTAACCCTAACCCTAATGTAAAACCCTAGTTTGAAACCCGAACCCTAATGTAAAACCCTAGTTTGTAACCCTAACCCTAATGTAAAACCCTAGTTTGTAACCCTAACCCTAATGTAAAACCCTAGTTTGAAACCCTAACACTAATGTTAAACCCTAGTTTGAAACCCTAACCCTAACGTAAAACCCTAGTTTGAAACCCTAACCCTAATGTAAAACCCTAATTTGAAACCCTAACCCTAACGTAAAACCCTAGTTTGAAACCCTATCCCTAATGTAAAACCCTAGTTTGTAACCCTAATCCTAATTTGAAACCCGAGTTTGAAACCCTAACCCTAACGTAAAACCCTAGTTTGAATCCCTAACCCTAATGTAAAACCCTAGTTTGAAACCGTAACGCTAATTTGAAACCCTAGTTTGAAACACTAACCCTAATGTAAAAACCTAGTTTGAAACCGTAACCATAATTTGAAACCCTAGTTTGAAACCCTAACCCTAATGTAAAACACTAGTTTGAAATCCTAACCCTAATTTGAAACCCTAGTTTGAAACCCTAACCCTAATGCAAAACCCTTGTTTGAAACCCTAACCCTAATGTACAACCCTAGTTTGTAACCCTAACCCTAATGTAAAACCCTAGTTTGAAACCCTAACCCTAATGTAAAACCCTAGTTTGAAGCATTAACCCTAATGTAAAACCCTAGTTTGAAACCCTAAACCTAATGTTAAACCCTAGTTTGAAACCCTAACCCTAACGTAAAACCCTAATTTGAAACCCGAACCCTAATGTAAAACCCTAGTTTGTAACCCTAACCCTAATGTAAAACCCTAGTTTGAAACCCTAACCCTAATGTTAAACCCTAGTTTGAAACCCTAACCCTAACGTAAAACCCTAGTTTGAAACCCGAACCCTAATGTAAAACCCTAGTTTGTAACCCTAACCCTAATGTAAAACCCTAGTTTGAAACCCTAACCCTAATGTAAAACCCTAGTTTGAAGCATTAACCCTAATGTAAAACCCTAGTTTGAAACCCTAACCCTAATTTTAAACCCTAGTTTGAAACACTAACCCTAACGTAAAACCCTAGTTTGAAACCCTAACCCTAACGTAAAACCCTAGTTTGAATCCCTAACCCTAATGTAAAACCCTAGTTTGAAACCGTAACCCTAATTTGAAACCCTAGTTTGAAACACTAACCCTAATGTAAAACTCTAGTTTGTAACCCTAACCCTAATGTAAAACCCTAGTTTGAAACCCTAACCCTAATTTTAAACCCTAGTTTGAAACACTAACCCTAACGTAAAACCCTAGTTTGAAACCCTAACCCTAACGTAAAACCCTAGTTTGAATCCCTAACCCTAATGTAAAACCCTAGTTTGAAACCGTAACCCTAATTTGAAACCCTAGTTTGTAACCCTAACCCTAACGTAAAACCCTAGTTTGAAACCCTAACACTAATGTTAAACCCTAGTTTGAAACCCTAACCCTAACGTAAAACCCTAGTTTGAAACCCTAACCCTAATGTAAAACCCTAATTTGAAACCCTAACCCTAACGTAAAACCCTAGTTTGAAACCCTAACCCTAATGTAAAACCCTAGTTTGTAACCCTAATCCTAATTTGAAACCCGAGTTTGAAACCCGAACCCTAACGTAAAACCCTAGTTTGAATCCCTAACCCTAATGTAAAACCCTAGTTTGAAACCGTAACGCTAATTTGAAACCCTAGTTTGAAACACTAACCCTAATGTAAAAACCTAGTTTGAAACCGTAACCATAATTTGAAACCCTAGTTTGAAACCCTAACCCTAATGTAAAACACTAGTTTGAAATCCTAACCCTAATTTGAAACCCTAGTTTGAAACCCTAACCCTAATGCAAAACCCTTGTTTGAAACCCTAACCCTAATATAAAACCCTAGTTTGTAACCCTAACCCTAATGTAAAACCCTAGTTTGAAACCCTAACCCTAATGTAAAACCCTAGTTTGAAGCATTAACCCTAATGTAAAACCCTAGTTTGAAACCCTAACCCTAATGTTAAACCCTAGTTTGAAACCCTAACCCTAACGTAAAACCCTAGTTTGAAACCCGAACCCTAATGTAAAACCCTAGTTTGTAACCCTAACCCTAATGTAAAACCCTAGTTTGAAACCCTAACCCTAATGTAAAACCCTAGTTTGAAGCATTAACCCTAATGTAAAACCCTAGTTTGAAACCCTAACCCTAATTTTAAACACTAGTTTGAAACACTAACCCTAACGTAAAACCCTAGTTTGAAACCCTAACCCTAACGTAAAACCCTAGTTTGAATCCCTAACCCTAATGTAAAACACTAGTTTGAAACCCTAACCCTAATTTGAAACCCTACTTTGAAACCCTAACCCTAATGCAAAACCCTACTTTGAAACCCTAACCCTAATGTAAAACCCTAGTTTGTAACCCTAACCCTAATGTAAAACCCTAGTTTGAAACCCAAACCCTAATGTAAAACCCTAGTTTGCAACCCTAACCCTAATGTTAAACCCTAATTTGTAACCCTAACCCTAATATAAAAACCCTAGTTTGTAACCCTAACCCTAATGTAAATTCCTAGTTTGAAACCCTAACCCTAATGTTAAATCCTAGTTTGAAACCCTAACCCTAATGTAAAACCCCTTGTTTGTAACCCTAACCCTAATTTGAAACCCTAGTTTGAAACCCTAACCCTAATGTTAAACCCTAGTTTGAAACCCTAACCCTAATTTGAAACCCTAGTTTGAAAACCTAACCCTAATTTGAACCCCCTGTTTGAAACCCTAACTCTAATGTAAAACATAAGTTTGTAACCCTAACCCTAATGTAAAACCCTAGTTTGAAACCCTAACCCTAATGTAAAACCCTAGTTTGAAACTCTAACCCTAATGATAAACCCTAGTTTGAAACCCTATCCCTAATTTGAAACCCTAGTTTGAAACCCTAACCCTAATGCAAAACCCTAGTTTGAAACCCTAACCCTAATGTAAAACCCTAGTTTGTAACCCTAACCCTAATGTAAAACCCTAGTTTGAAACCCTAACCCTAATGTAAAACCCTAGTTTGAAACCCTAACCCTAATGTAAAACCCTAGTTTGAAGCATTAACCCTAATATAAAACCCTAGTTTGAAACCCTAACACTAATGTTAAACCCTAGTTTGAAACCCTAACCCTAACGTAAAACCCTAGTTTGAAACCCTAACCCTAATGTAAAACCCTAATTTGAAACCCTAACCCTAACGTAAAACCCTAGTTTGAAACCCTAACCCTAATGTAAAACCCTAGTTTGTAACCCTAATCCTAATTTGAAACCCGAGTTTGAAACCCTAACTCTAACGTAAAACCCTAGTTTGAATCCCTAACCCTAATGTAAAACCCTAGTTTGAAACCGTAACGCTAATTTGAAACCCTAGTTTGAAACACTAACCCTAATGTAAAACCCTAGTTTGAAACCGTAACCATAATTTGAAACCCTAGTTTGAAACCCTAACCCTAATATAAAACACTAGTTTGAAATCCTAACCCTAATTTGAAACCCTAGTTTGAAACCCTAACCCTAATGCAAAACCCTTGTTTGAAACCCTAACCCTAATGTAAAACCCTAGTTTGAAACCCTAACCCTAATGTTAAACCCTACTTTGAAACCCTACCCCTAACGTAAAACCCTAGTTTGAAACCCGAACCCTAATGTAAAACCCTAGTTTGTAACCCTAACCCTAATGTAAAACCCTAGTTTGAAGCCCTAACCCTAATGTAAAACCCTAGTTTGAAGCATTAACCCTAATGTAAAACCCTAGTTTGAAACCCTAACCCTAATTTTAAACACTAGTTTGAAACACTAACCCTAACGTAAAACCCTAGTTTGAAACCCTAACCCTAACGTAAAACCCTAGTTTGAATCCCTAACCCTAATGTAAAACCCTAGTTTGAAACCGTAACCCTAATTTGAAACCCTAATTTGAAACCCTAACCCTAATGTAAAACACTAGTTTGAAACCCTAACCCTAATTTGAAACCCTACTTTGAAACCCTAACCCTAATGCAAAACCCTACTTTGAAACCCTAACCCTAATGTAAAATCCTAGTTTGTAACCCTAACCCTAATGTAAAACCCTAGTTTGAAACCCAAACCCTAATGTAAAACCCTAGTTTGCAACCCTAACCCTAATGTTAAACCCTAATTTGTAACCCTAACCCTAATATAAAAACCCTAGTTTGTAACCCTAACCCTAATGTAAATTCCTAGTTTGAAACCCTAACCCTAATGTTAAACCCTAGTTTGAAACCCTAACCCTAATGTAAAACCCCTTGTTTGTAACCCTAACCCTAATTTGAAACCCTAGTTTGAAACCCTAACCCTAATGTTAAACCCTAGTTTGAAACCCTAACCCTAATTTGAAACCCTAGTTTGAAAACCTAACCCTAATTTGAACCCCCTGTTTGAAACCCTAACTCTAATGTAAAACATAAGTTTGAAACCCTAACCCTAATGTAAAACTCTAGTTTGTAACCCTAACCCTAATGTAAAACCCTAGTTTGAAACCCTATCCCTAATGTAAAACCCTAGTTTGAAACCCTAACCCTAATGATAAACCCTAGTTTGAAACCCTATCCCTAATTTGAAACCCTAGTTTGAAACCCTAACCCTAATGCAAAACCCTAGTTTGAAACCCTAACCCTAATGTAAAACCCTAGTTTGTAACCCTAACCCTAATGTAAAACCCTAGTTTGAAACCCTAACCCTAATGTAAAACCCTAGTTTGAAACCCTAACCCTAATGTAAAACCCTAGTTTGAAGCATTAACCCTAATATAAAACCCTAGTTTGAAACCCTAACACTAATGTTAAACCCTAATTTGAAACCCTAACCCTAATGTAAAACCCTAGTTTGAAACCCTAACCCTAATGATAAACCCTAGTTTGAAACCCTATCCCTAATTTGAAACCCTAGTTTGAAACCCTAACCCTAATGCAAAACCCTAGTTTGAAACCCTAACCCTAATGTAAAACCCTAGTTTGTAACCCTAACCCTAACGTAAAACCCTAGTTTGAAGCCCTAACACTAATGTTAAACCCTAGTTTGAAACCCTAACCCTAACATAAAACCCTAGTTTGAAACCCTAACCCTAATGTAAAACCCTAATTTGAAACCCTAACCCTAATGTAAAACCCTAGTTTGAAACCGTAACGCTAATTTGAAACCCTAGTTTGAAACACTAACCCTAATGTAAAAACCTAGTTTGAAACCGTAACCATAATTTGAAACCCTAGTTTGAAACCCTAACCCTAATGTAAAACACTAGTTTGAAATCCTAACCCTAATTTGAAACCCTAGTTTGAAACCCTAACCCTAATGCAAAACCCTTGTTTGAAACCCTAACCCTAATGTAAAACCCTAGTTTGTAACCCTAACCCTAATGTAAACCCCTAGTTTGAAACCCTAACCCTAATGTAAAACCCTAGTTTGAAGCATTAACCCTAATGTAAAACCCTAGTTTGAAACCCTAACCCTAATGTTAAACCCTAGTTTGAAACCCTAACCCTAACGTAAAACCCTAGTTTGAAACCCGAACCCTAATGTAAAACCCTAGTTTGTAACCCTAACCCTAATGTAAAACCCTAGTTTGAAACCCTAACCCTAATGTAAAATCCTAGTTTGAAGCATTAACCCTAATGTAAAACCCTAGTTTGAAACCCTAACCCTAATTTTAAACACTAGTTTGAAACACTAACCCTAACGTAAAACCCTAGTTTGAAACCCTAACCCTAACGTAAAACCCTAGTTTGAATCCCTAACCCTAATGTAAAACCCTAGTTTGAAACCGTAACCCTAATTTGAAACCCTAATTTGAAACCCTAACCCTAATGTAAAACACTAGTTTGAAACCCTAACCCTAATTTGAAACCCTACTTTGAAACCCTAACCCTAATGCAAAACCCTACTTTGAAACCCTAACCCTAATGTAAAACCCTAGTTTGTAACCCTAACCCTAATGTAAAACCCTAGTTTGAAACCCAAACCCTAATGTAAAACCCTAGTTTGCAACCCTAACCCTAATGTTAAACCCTAATTTGTAACCCTAACCCTAATATAAAAACCCTAGTTTGTAACCCTAACCCTAATGTAAATTCCTAGTTTGAAACCCTAACCCTAATGTTAAACCCTAGTTTGAAACCCTAACCCTAATGTAAAACCCCTTGTTTGTAACCCTAACCCTAATGTAAAACCCTAGTTTGAAACCCTAACCCTAATGTAAAACCCTAGTTTGAAACCCTAACCCTAATGTAAAACCCTAGTTTGAAGCATTAACCCTAATATAAAACCCTAGTTTGAAACCCTAACACTAATGTTAAACCCTAGTTTGAAACCCTAACCCTAACGTAAAACCCTAGTTTGAAACCCTAACCCTAATGTAAAACCCTAATTTGAAACCCTAACCCTAACGTAAAACCCTAGTTTGAAACCCTAACCCTAATGTAAAACCCTAGTTTGTAACCCTAATCCTAATTTGAAACCCGAGTTTGAAACCCTAACTCTAACGTAAAACCCTAGTTTGAATCCCTAACCCTAATGTAAAACCCTAGTTTGAAACCGTAACGCTAATTTGAAACCCTAGTTTGAAACACTAACCCTAATGTAAAACCCTAGTTTGAAACCGTAACCATAATTTGAAACCCTAGTTTGAAACCCTAACCCTAATATAAAACACTAGTTTGAAATCCTAACCCTAATTTGAAACCCTAGTTTGAAACCCTAACCCTAATGTAAAACCCTAGTTTGTAACCCTAACCCTAATGTAAAACCCTAGTTTGAAACCCTAACACTAATGTAAAAGCCTAGTTTGAAGCATTAACCCTAATGTAAAACCCTAGTTTGAAACCCTAACCCTAATGTTAAACCCTACTTTGAAACCCTACCCCGAACGTAAAACCCTAGTTTGAAACCCGAACCCTAATGTAAAACCCTAGTTTGTAACCCTAACCCTAATGTAAAACCCTAGTTTGAAACCCTAACCCTAATGTAAAACCCTAGTTTGAAGCATTAACCCTAATGTAAAACCCTAGTTTGAAACCCTAACCCTAATTTTAAACACTAGTTTGAAACACTAACCCTAACGTAAAACCCTAGTTTGAAACCCTAACCCTAACGTAAAACCCTAGTTTGAATCCCTAACCCTAATGTAAAACCCTAGTTTGAAACCGTAACCCTAATTTGAAACCCTAATTTGAAACCCTAACCCTAATGTAAAACACTAGTTTGAAACCCTAACCCTAATTTGAAACCCTACTTTGAAACCCTAACCCTAATGCAAAACCCTACTTTGAAACCCTAACCCTAATGTAAAACCCTAGTTTGTAACCCTAACCCTAATGTAAAACCCTAGTTTGAAACCCAAACCCTAATGTAAAACCCTAGTTTGCAACCCTAACCCTAATGTTAAACCCTAATTTGTAACCCTAACCCTAATATAAAAACCCTAGTTTGTAACCCTAACCCTAATGTAAATTCCTAGTTTGAAACCCTAACCCTAATGTTAAACCCTAGTTTGAAACCCTAACCCTAATGTAAAACCCCTTGTTTGTAACCCTAACCCTAATTTGAAACCCTAGTTTGAAACCCTAACCCTAATGTTAAACCCTAGTTTGAAACCCTAACCCTAATTTGAAACCCTAGTTTGAAAACCTAACCCTAATTTGAACCCCCTGTTTGAAACCCTAACTCTAATGTAAAACATAAGTTTGAAACACTAACCCTAATGTAAAACTCTAGTTTGTAACCCTAACCCTAATGTAAAACCCTAGTTTGAAACCCTAACCCTAATGTAAAACCCTAGTTTGAAACCCTAACCCTAATGATAAACCCTAGTTTGAAACCCTATCCCTAATTTGAAACCCTAGTTTGAAACCCTAACCCTAATGCAAAACCCTAGTTTGAAACCCTAACCCTAATGTAAAACCCTAGTTTGTAACCCTAACCCTAATGTAAAACCCTAGTTTGAAACCCTAACCCTAATGTAAAACCCTAGTTTGAAGCATTAACCCTAATATAAAACCCTAGTTTGAAACCCTAACACTAATGTTAAACCCTAGTTTGAAACCCTAACCCTAACGTAAAACCCTAGTTTGAAACCCTAACCCTAATGTAAAACCCTAATTTGAAACCCTAACCCTAACGTAAAACCCTAGTTTGAAACCCTAACCCTAATGTAAAACCCTAGTTTGTAACCCTAATCCTAATTTGAAACCCGAGTTTGAAACCCTAACTCTAACGTAAAACCCTAGTTTGAATCCCTAACCCTAATGTAAAACCCTAGTTTGAAACCGTAACGCTAATTTGAAACCCTAGTTTGAAACACTAACCCTAATGTAAAACCCTAGTTTGAAACCGTAACCATAATTTGAAACCCTAGTTTGAAACCCTAACCCTAATATAAAACACTAGTTTGAAATCCTAACCCTAATTTGAAACCCTAGTTTGAAACCCTAACCCTAATGCAAAACCCTTGTTTGAAACCCTAACCCTAATGTAAAACCCTAGTTTGTAACCCTAACCCTAATGTAAAACCCTAGTTTGAAACCCTAACCCTAATGTAAAACCCTAGTTTGAAGCATTAACCCTAATGTAAAACCCTAGTTTGAAACCCTAACCCTAATGTTAAACCCTACTTTGAAACCCGAACCCTAATGTAAAACCCTAGTTTGAAACCCGAACCCTAATGTAAAACCCTAGTTTGTAACCCTAACCCTAATGTAAAACCCTAGTTTGAAACCCTAACCCTAATGTAAAACCCTAGTTTGAAGCATTAACCCTAATGTAAAACCCTAGTTTGAAACCCTAACCCTAATTTTAAACCCTAGTTTGAAACACTAACCCTAACGTAAAACCCTAGTTTGAAACCCTAACCCTAACGTAAAACCCTAGTTTGAATCCCTAACCCTAATGTAAAACCCTAGTTTGAAACGTAACCCTAATTTGAAACGCTAGTTTGAAACACTAACCCTAATGTAAATCCCTAGTTTGAAGCATTAACCCTATTGTAAAACCCTAGTTTGAAACCCTAACCCTAATGTTAACCCTAGTTTGAAACCCTAACCCTAACGTAAAACCCTAGTTTGAAACCCTAACCCTAATGTAAAACCCTAGTTTGTAACCCTAACCCTAATTTGAAACCCGAGTTTGAAACCCTAACCCTAACGTAAAACCCTAGTTTGAATCCCTAACCCTAATGTAAAACCCTAGTTTGAAACCGTAACGCTAATTTGAAACCCAAGTTTGAAACACTAACCCTAATGTAAAACCCTAGTTTGAAACCGTAACCCTAATTTGAAACCCTAGTTTGTAACCCTAACCCTAATGTAAAACCCTAGTTTGAAACCCTAACCCTAATGTAAAACCCTAGTTTGTAACCCTAACCCTAATGTAAAACCCTAGTTTGAAACCCTAACCCTAATGTAAAACCCTAGTTTGAAACCCTAACCCTAATGATAAACCATAGTTTGAAACACTAACCCTAATTTGAAAACTTAGTTTGAAACCCTAACCCTAATGCAAAACCTTAGTTTGAATCCCTAACCCTAATGTAAAACCCTAACGTAAAACCCTAGTTTGAAACCGTAACCCTAATTTGAAACCCTAGTTTGTAACCCTAACCCTAATGTAAAACCCTAGTTTGAAACCCTAACCCTAATGTAAAACCCTAGTTTGTAACCCTAACCCTAATGTAAAACCCTAGTTTGAAACCCTAACCCTAATGTAAAACCCTAGTTTGAAACCCTAACCCTAATGATAAACCATAGTTTGAAACACTAACCCTAACGTAAAACCCTAGTTTGAAACCCTAACCCTAACGTAAAACCCTAGTTTGAATCCCTAACCCTAATGTAAAACCCTAGTTTAAAACCGTAACCCTAATTTGAAACCCTAGTTTGAAACCCTCACCCTAATATAAAACCCTTGTATGAAACCCTAACCCTAATGTAAAACCCTAGTTTGTAACCCTAACCCTAATGTAAAACCCTAGTTTGAAACCCTAACCCTAATGTAAAACCCTAGTTTGAAACCCTAACCCTAATGTAAAACCCTAGTTTGAAGCATTAACCCTATTGTAAAACCCTAGTTTGAAACCCTAACCCTAATGTTAAACCCTAGTTTGAAACCCTAACCCTAACGTAAAACCCTAGTTTGAAACCCTAACCCTAATGTAAAACCCTAGTTTGTAACCCTAACCCTAATTTGAAACCCGAGTTTGAAACCCTAACCCTAACGTAAAACCCTATTTTGAATCTCTAACCCTAATGTAAAACCCTAGTTTGAAACCGTAACGCTAATTTGAAACCCTAGTTTGAAACACTAACCCTAATGTAAAACCCTAGTTTGAAACGTAACCCTAATTTGAAACCCTAGTTTGTAACCCTAACCCTAATGTAAAACCCTAGTTTGAAACCCTAACCCTAATGTAAAACCCTAATTTGAAACCCTAACCCTAATTTTAAACCCTAGTTTGAAACACTAACCCTAATGTAAAACCCTAGTTTGAAACCGTAACCCTAATTTGAAACCCTAATTTGAAACCCCTACCCTAATTTGAACCCCCTGTTTGAAACCCTAACTCTAATGTAATACATAAGTTTGAAACCCTAACCCTAATGTAAAACTCTAGTTTGTAACCCTAACCCTAATGTAAAACCCTAGTTTGAAACCCTAAACCTAATGTAAAACCCTAGTTTGAAACCCTAACCCTAATGATAAACCCTAGTTTGAAACCCTATCCCTAATTTGAAACCCTAGTTTGAAACCCTAACCCTAATGCAAAACCCTAGTTTGAAACCCTAACCCTAATGTAAAACCCTAGTTTGTAACCCTAACCCTAATGTAAAACCCTAGTTTGAAACCCTAACACTAATGTTAAACCCTAGTTTGAAACCCTAACCCTAAAGTAAAACCCTAGTTTGAAACCCTAACCCTAATGTAAAACCCTAATTTGAAACCCTAACCCTAACGTAAAACCCTAGTTTGAAACCCTAACCCTAATGTAAAACCCTAGTTTGTAACCCTAATCCTAATTTGAAACCCGAGTTTGAAACCCTAACCCTAACGTAAAACCCTAGTTTGAATCCCTAACCCTAATGTAAAACCCTAGTTTGAAACCGTAACGCTAATTTGAAACCCTAGTTTGAAACCCTAACCCTAATGTAAAACCCTAGTTTGAAACCGTAACGCTAATTTGAAACCCTAGTTTGAAACACTAACCCTAATGTAAAAACCTAGTTTGAAACCGTAACCATAATTTGAAACCCTAGTTTGAAACCCTAACCCTAATGTAAAACACTAGTTTGAAATCCTAACCCTAATTTGAAACCCTAGTTTGAAACCCTAACCCTAATGCAAAACCCTTGTTTGAAACCCTAACCCTAATGTAAAACCCTAGTTTGTAACCCTAACCCTAATGTAAAACCCTAGTTTGAAACCCTAACCCTAATGTAAAACCCTAGTTTGAAGCATTAACCCTAATGTAAAACCCTAGTTTGAAACCCTAACCCTAATGTTAAACCCTAGTTTGAAACCCTAACCCTAACGTAAAACCCTAGTTTGAAACCCGAACCCTAATGTAAAACCCTAGTTTGTAACCCTAACCCTAATGTAAAACCCTAGTTTGAAACCCTAACCCTAATGTTAAACCCTAGTTTGAAACCCTAACCCTAACGTAAAACCCTAGTTTGAAACCCGAACCCTAATGTAAAACCCTAGTTTGTAACCCTAACCCTAATGTAAAACCCTAGTTTGAAACCCTAACCCTAATGTAAAACCCTAGTTTGAAGCATTAACCCTAATGTAAAACCCTAGTTTGAAACCCTAACCCTAATTTTAAACCCTAGTTTGAAACACTAACCCTAACGTAAAACCCTAGTTTGAAACCCTAACCCTAACGTAAAACCCTAGTTTGAATCCCTAACCCTAATGTAAAACCCTAGTTTGAAACCGTAACCCTAATTTGAAACCCTAGTTTGAAACACTAACCCTAATGTAAAACCCTAGTTTGAAACCGTAACCCTAATTTGAAACCCTAATTTGAAACCCTAACTCTAATGTAAAACATAAGTTTGAAACCCTAACCCTAATGTAAAACTCTAGTTTGTAACCCTAACCCTAATGTAAAACCCTAGTTTGAAACCCTAACCCTAATGTAAAACCCTAGTTTGAAACCCTAACCCTAATGATAAACCCTAGTTTGAAACTCTATCCCTAATTTGAAACCCTAGTTTGAAACCCTAACCCTAATGCAAAACCCTAGTTTGAAACCCTAACCCTAATGTAAAACCCTAGTTTGTAACCCTAACCCTAATGTAAAACCCTAGTTTGAAACCCTAACACTAATGTTAAACCCTAGTTTGAAACCCTAACCCTAACGTAAAACCCTAGTTTGAAACCCTAACCCTAATGTAAAACCCTTATTTGAAACCCTAACCCTAACGTAAAACCCTAGTTTGAAACCCTAACCCTAATGTAAAACCCTAGTTTGTAACCCTAATCCTAATTTGAAACCCGAGTTTGAAACCCTAACCCTAACGTAAAACCCTAGTTTGAATCCCTAACCCTAATGTAAAACCCTAGTTTGAAACCGTAACGCTAATTTGAAACCCTAGTTTGAAACACTAACCCTAATGTAAAAACCTAGTTTGAAAACCGTAACCATAATTTGAAACCCTAGTTTGAAACCCTAACCCTAATGTAAAACACTAGTTTGAAATCCTAACCCTAATTTGAAACCCTAGTTTGAAACCCTAACCCTAATGCAAAACCCTTGTTTGAAACCCTAACCCTAATGTAAAACCCTAGTTTGTAACCCTAACCCTAATGTAAAACCCTAGTTTGAAACCCTAACCCTAATGTAAAACCCTAGTTTGAAGCATTAACCCTAATGTAAAACCCTAGTTTGAAACCCTAACCCTAATGTTAAACCCTAGTTTGAAACCCTAACCCTAACGTAAAACCCTAGTTTGAAACCCGAACCCTAATGTAAAACCCTAGTTTGTAACCCTAACCCTAATGTAAAACCCTAGTTTGAAACCCTAACCCTAATTTTAAACCCTAGTTTGAAACACTAACCCTAACGTAAAACCCTAGTTTGAAACCCTAACCCTAACGTAAAACCCTAGTTTGAATCCCTAACCCTAATGTAAAACCCTAGTTTGAAACCGTAACCCTAATTTGAAACCCTAATTTGAAAACCTAACCCTAATGTAAAACACTAGTTTGAAACCCTAACCCTAATTTGAAACCCTACTTTGAAACCCTAACCCTAATGCAAAACCCTACTTTGAAACCGTAACCCTAATGTAAAACCCTAGTTTGTAACCCTAACCCTAATGTAAAACCCTAGTTTGAAACCCAAACCCTAATGTAAAACCCTAGTTTGCAACCCTAACCCTAATGTTAAACCCTAATTTGTAACCCTAACCCTAATATAAAAACCCTAGTTTGTAACCCTAACCCTAATGTAAATTCCTAGTTTGAAACCCTAACCCTAATGTTAAACCCTAGTTTGAAACCCTAACCCTAATGTAAAACCCCTTGTTTGTAACCCTAACCCTAATTTGAAACCCTAGTTTGAAACCCTAACCCTAATGTTAAACCCTAGTTTGAAACCCTAACCCTAATTTGAAACCCTAGTTTGAAAACCTAACCCTAATTTGAACCCCCTGTTTGAAACCCTAACTCTAATGTAAAACATAAGTTTGAAACCCTAACCCTAATGTAAAACTCTAGTTTGTAACCCTAACCCTAATGTAAAACCCTAGTTTGAAACCCTAACCCTAATGTAAAACCCTAGTTTGAAACCCTAACCCTAATGATAAACCCTAGTTTGAAACCCTATCCCTAATTTGAAACCCTAGTTTGAAATCCTAACCCTAATGCAAAACCCTAGTTTGAAACCCTAACCCTAATGTAAAACCCTAGTTTGTAACCCTAACCCTAATGTAAAACCCTAGTTTGAAACCCTAACCCTAATGTAAAACCCTAGTTTGAAACCCTAACCCTAATGTAAAACCCTAGTTTGAAGCATTAACCCTAATATAAAACCCTAGTTTGAAACCCTAACACTAATGTTAAACCCTAGTTTGAAACCCTAACCCTAACGTAAAACCCTAGTTTGAAACCCTAACCCTAATGTAAAACCCTAATTTGAAACCCTAACCCTAACGTAAAACCCTAGTTTGAAACCCTAACCCTAATGTAAAACCCTAGTTTGTAACCCTAATCCTAATTTAAAACACGAGTTTGAAACCCTAACTCTAACGTAAAACCCTAGTTTGAATCCCTAACCCTAATGTAAAACCCTAGTTTGAAACCGTAACGCTAATTTGAAACCCTAGTTTGAAACACTAACCCTAATGTAAAACCCTAGTTTGAAACCGTAACCATAATTTGAAACCCTAGTTTGAAACCCTAACCCTAATATAAAACACTAGTTTGAAATCCTAACCCTAATTTGAAACCCTAGTTTGAAACCCTAACCCTAATGCAAAACCCTTGTTTGAAACCCTAACCCTAATGTAAAACCCTAGTTTGTAACCCTAACCCTAATGTAAAACCCTAGTTTGAAACCCTAACCCTAATGTAAAACCCTAGTTTGAAGCATTAACCCTAATGTAAAACCCTAGTTTGAAACCCTAACCCTAATGTTAAACCCTACTTTGAAACCCTACCCCTAACGTAAAACCCTAGTTTGAAACCCGAACCCTAATGTAAAACCCTAGTTTGTAACCCTAACCCTAATGTAAAACCCTAGTTTGAAACCCTAACCCTAATGTAAAACCCTAGTTTGAAGCATTAACCCTAATGTAAAACCCTAGTTTGAAACCCTAAACCTAATTTTAAACCCTAGTTTGAAACACTAACCCTAACGTAAAACCCTAGTTTGAAACCCTAACCCTAACGTAAAACCCTAGTTTGAATCCCTAACCCTAATGTAAAACCCTAGTTTGAAACGTAACCCTAATTTGAAACGCTAGTTTGAAACACTAACCCTAATGTAAATCCCTAGTTTGAAACCCTAACCCTAATGATAAACCCTAGTTTGAAACCCTAACCCTAATTTGAAACCCTAGTTTGAAACCCTCACCCTAATATAAGACCCTTGTATGAAACCCTAACCCTAATGTAAAACCCTAGTTTGTAACCCTAACCCTAATGTAAAACCCTAGTTTGAAACCCTAACCCTAATGTAAAACCCTAGTTTGAAACACTAACCCTAATGTAAAACCCTAGTTTGAAGCATTAACCCTATTGTAAAACCCTAGTTTGAAACCCTAACCCTAATGTTTAACCCTAGTTTGAAACCCTAACCCTAACGTAAAACCCTAGTTTGAAACCCTAACCCTAATGTAAAACCCTAGTTTGTAACCCTAACCCTAATTTGAAACCCGAGTTTGAAACCCTAAACCTAACGTAAAACCCTAGTTTGAATCCCTAACCCTAATGTAAAACCCTAGTTTGAAACCGTAACGCTAATTTGAAACCCTAGTTTGAAACACTAACCCTAATGTAAAACCCTAGTTTGAAACCGTAACCCTAATTTGAAACCCTAGTTTGTAACCCTAACCCTAATGTAAAACCCTAGTTTGTAACCCTAACCCTAATGTAAAACCCTAGTTTGAAACCCTAACCCTAATGCAAAACCCTAGTTTGAATCCCTAACCCTAATGTAAAACCCTAACGTAAAACCCTAGTTTGAATCCCTAACCATAAAGTAAAACCCTAGTTTGAAACCGTAACGCTAATTTGAAACCCTAGTTTGAAACACTAACCCTAATGTAAAACCCTAGTTTGAAACCGTAACCCTAATATGAAACCCTAGTTTGAAACCCTAACCCTAATGTAAAACACTAGTTTGAAAGCCTAACCCTAATTTGAAACCCTAGTTTGAAACCCTAACCCTAATGCAAAACCCTAGTTTGAAACCCTAACCCTAATGTAAAACCCTAGTTTGAAACCCTAACTCTAATGTAAAACCCTAGTTTGAAACCCTAACCCTAATGTAAAACCCTAATTTGAAGCATTAACCCTAATGTAAAACCCTAGTTTGAAACCGTAACCATAATTTGAAACCCTAGTTTGAAACCCTAACCCTAATATAAAACACTAGTTTGAAATCCTAACCCTAATTTGAAACCCTAGTTTGAAACCCTAACCCTAATGCAAAACCCTTGTTTGAAACCCTAACCCTAATGTAAAACCCTAGTTTGTAACCCTAACCCTAATGTAAAACCCTAGTTTGAAACCCTAACCCTAATGTAAAACACTAGTTTGAAGCATTAACCCTAATGTTAAACCCTAGTTTGAAACCCTAACCCTAATGTAAAACCCTAGTTTGAAGCATTAACCCTATTGTAAAACCCTAGTTTGAAACCCTAACCCTAATGTTTAACCCTAGTTTGAAACCCTAACCCTAACGTAAAACCCTAGTTTGAAACCCTAACCCTAATGTAAAACCCTAGTTTGTAACCCTAACCCTAATTTGAAACCCGAGTTTGAAACCCTAACCCTAACGTAAAACCCTAGTTTGAATCCCTAACCCTAATGTAAAACCCTAGTTTGAAACCATAACGCTAATTTGAAACCCTAGTTTGAAACACTAACCCTAACGTAAAACCCTAGTTTGAAACCCTAACCCTAATGTAAAACCCTAGTTTGTAACCCTAACCCTAATTTGAAACCCGAGTTTGAAAACCTAACCCTAACGTAAAACCCTAGTTTGAATCCCTAACCCTAATGTAAAACCCTAGTTTGAAACCATAACGCTAATTTGAAACCCTGGTTTGAATCCCTAACCCTAATGTAAAACCCTAGTTTGAAACCGTAACGCTAATTTGAAACCCTAGTTTGAAACACTAACCCTAATGTAAAACCCTAGTTTGAAACCGTAACCCTAATTTGAAACCCTAGTTTGTAACCCTAACCCTAATGTAAAACCCTAGTTTGAAACCCTAACCCTAATGTAAAACCCTAGTTTGTAACCCTAACCCTAATGTAAAACCCTATTTTGAAACCCTAACCCTAATGTAAAACCCTATTTTGAAACCCTAACTCTAATGTAAAACCCTAGTTTGAAACCCTAACCCTAATGTAAAACCCTAGTTTGAAACCCTAACTCTAATGTAAAACCCTAGTTTGAAACCCTAACCCTAATGTAAAACCCTAATTTGAAGCATTAACCCTAATGTAAAACCCTAGTTTGAAACCGTAACCATAATTTGAAACCCTAGTTTGAAACCCTAACCCTAATATAAAACACTAGTTTGAAATCCTAACCCTAATTTGAAACCCTAGTTTGTAACCCTAACCCTAATGCAAAACCCTTGTTTGAAACCCTAACCCTAATGTAAAACCCTAGTTTGTAACCCTAACCCTAATGTAAAACCCTAGTTTGAAACCCTAACCCTAATGTAAAACCCTAGTTTGAAGCATTAACCCTAATGTAAAACCCTAGTTTGAAACCCTAACCCTAATGTTAAACCCTAGTTTGAAACCCTAACCCTAACGTAAAACCCTAGTTTGAAACCCGAACCCTAATGTAAAACCCTAGTTTGTAACCCTAACCCTAATGTAAAACCCTAGTTTGAAACCCTAACCCTAATGTAAAACCCTAGTTTGAAGCATTAACCCTAATGTAAAACCCTAGTTTGAAACCCTAACCCTAATTTTAAACCCTAGTTTGAAACACTAACCCTAACGTAAAACCCTAGTTTGAAACCCTAACCCTAATTTGAAACCCTAGTTTGAAACCCTCACCCTAATATAAAACCCTTGTATGAAACCCTAACCCTAATGTAAAACCCTAGTTTGTAACCCTAACCCTAATGTAAAACCCTAGTTTGAAACCCTAACCCTAATGTAAAACCCTAGTTTGAAACCCTAACCCTAATGTAAAACCCTAGTTTGAAGCATTAACCCTATTGTAAAACCCTAGTTTGAAACCCTAACCCTAATGTTTAACCCTAGTTTGAAACCCTAACCCTAACGTAAAACCCTAGTTTGAAACCCTAACCCTAATGTAAAACCCTAGTTTGTAACCCTAACCCTAATTTGAAACCCGAGTTTGAAACCCTAACCCTAACGTAAAACCCTAGTTTGAATCCCTAACCCTAATGTAAAACCCTAGTTTGAAACCATAACGCTAATTTGAAACCCTAGTTTGAAACACTAACCCTAATGTAAAACCCTAGTTTGAAACCCTAACCCTAATGATAAACCATAGTTTGAAACACTAACCCTAATTTGAAACCTTAGTTTGAAACCCTAACCCTAATGCAAAACCCTAGTTTGAATCCCTAACCCTAATGTAAAACCCTAACGTAAAACCCTAGTTTGAATCCCTAACCCTAATGTAAAACCCTAGTTTGAAACCGTAACGCTAATTTGAAACCCTAGTTTGAAACACTAACCCTAATGTAAAACACTAGTTTGAAACCGTAACCCTAATTTGAAACCCTAGTTTGAAACCCTAACCCTAATTTAAAACACTAGTTTGAAAGCCTATCCCTAATTTGAAACCCTAGTTTGAAACCCTAACCCTAATGCAAAACCCTAGTTTGAAACCCTAACCCTAATGTAAAACCCTAGATTGAAACCCTAACTCTAATGTAAAACCCTAGTTTGAAACTCTAACCCTAATGTAAAACCCTAGTTTTAAACCCTAACTCTAATGTAAAACCCTAGTTTGAAACCCTAACCTTAATGTAAAACCCTAGTTTGAAGCATTAACCCTAATGTAAAACCCTAGTTTGAAACCGTAACCATAATTTGAAACCCTAGTTTGAAACCCTAACCCTAATATAAAACACTAGTTTGAAATCCTAACCCTAATTTGAAACCCTAGTTTGAAACCCTAACCCTAATGCAAAACCCTTGTTTGAAACCCTAACCCTAATGTAAAACCCTAGTTTGTAACCCTAACCCTAATGTAAAACCCTAGTTTGAAACCCTAACCCTAATGTAAAACCCTAGTTTGAAGCATTAACCCTAATGTAAAACCCTAGTTTGAAACCCTAACCCTAATGTTAAACCCTAGTTTGAAACCCTAACCCTAACGTAAAACCCTAGTTTGAAACCCGAACCCTAATGTAAAACCCTAGTTTGTAACCCTAACCCTAATGTAAAACCCTAGTTTGAAACCCTAACCCTAATGTAAAATCCTAGTTTGAAGCATTAACCCTAATGTAAAACCCTAGTTTGAAACCCTAACCCTAATGTTTAACCCTAGTTTGAAACCCTAACCCTAACGTAAAACCCTAGTTTGAAACCCTAACCCTAATGTAAAACCCTAGTTTGTAACCCTAACCCTAATTTGAAACCCGAGTTTGAAACCCTAACCCTAACGTAAAACCCTAGTTTGAATCCCTAACCCTAATGTAAAACCCTAGTTTGAAACCATAACGCTAATTTGAAACCCTAGTTTGAAACACTAACCCTAATGTAAAACCCTAGTTTGAAACCGTAACCCTAATTTGAAACCCTAGTTTGTAACCCTAACCCTAATGTAAAACCCTAGTTTGAAACCCTAACCCTAATGTAAAACCCTAGTTTGTAACCCTAACCCTAATGTAAAACCCTAGTTTGAAACCCTAACCCTAATGTAAAACCCTAGTTTGAAACCCTAACCCTAATGATAAACCATAGTTTGAAACACTAACCCTAATTTGAAACCTTAGTTTGAAACCCTAACCCTAATGCAAAACCCTAGTTTGAATCCCTAACCCTAATGTAAAACCCTAACGTAAAACCCTAGTTTGAATCCCTAACCCTAATGTAAAACCCTAGTTTGAAACCGTAACGCTAATTTGAAACCCTAGTTTGAAACACTAACCCTAATGTAAAACCCTAGTTTGAAACCGTAACCCTAATTTGAAACCCTAGTTTGAAACCCTAACCCTAATGTAAAACACTAGTTTGAAAGCCTAACCCTAATTTGAAACCCTATTTTGAAACCCTAACCCTAAAGCAAAACCCTAGTTTGAAACCCTAACCCTAATGTAAAACCCTAGTTTGAAACCCTAACTCTAATGTAAAACCCTAGTTTGAAACTCTAACCCTAATGTAAAACCCTAGTTTGAAACCCTAACTCTAATGTAAAACCCTAGTTTGAAACCCTAACCCTAATGTAAAACCCTAGTTTGAAGCATTAACCCTAATGTTAAACCCTAGTTTGAAACCGTAACCATAATTTGAAACCCTAGTTTGAAACCCTAACCCTAATATAAAACACTAGTTTGAAATCCTAACCCTAATTTGAAACCCTAGTTTGAAACCCTAACCCTAATGCAAAACCCTTGTTTGAAAACCTAACCCTAATGTAAAACCCTAGTTTGTAACCCTAACCCTAATGTAAAACCCTAGTTTGAAACCCTAACCCTAATGTAAAACCCTAGTTTGAAGCATTTACCCTAATGTAAAACCCTAGTTTGAAACCCTAACCCTAATTTTAAACCCTAGTTTGAAACACTAACCCTAACGTAAAACCCTAGTTTGAAACCCTAACCCTAACGTAAAACCCTAGTTTGAATCCCTAACCCTAATGTAAAACCCGAGTTTAAAACCGTAACCCTAATTTGAAACCCTAGTTTGAAACACTAACCCTAATGTAAATCCCTAGTTTGAAACCCTAACCCTAATGATAAACCCTAGTTTGAAACACTAACCCTAATTTGAAACCCTAGTTTGAAACCCTCACCCTAATATAAAACCCTTGTATGAAACCCTAACCCTAATGTAAAACCCTAGTTTGTAACCCTAACCCTAATGTAAAACCCTAGTTTGAAACCCTAACCCTAATGTAAAACCCTAGTTTGAAACCCTAACCCTAATGTAAAACCCTAGTTTGAAGCATTAACCCTATTGTAAAACCCTAGTTTGAAACCCTAACCCTAATGTTAAACCCTAGTTTGAAACCCTAACCCTAACGTAAAACCCTAGTTTGAAACCCTAACCCTAATGTAAAACCCTAGTTTGTAACCCTAACCCTAATTTTAAACCCTAGTTTGAAACACTAACCCTAACGTAAAACCCTAGTTTGAAAACCTAACCCTAACGTAAAACCCTAGTTTGAATCCCTAACCCTAATGTAAAACCCTAGTTTGAAACCGTAACCCTAATTTGAAACCCTAGTTTGAAACACTAACCCTAATGTAAAACCCTAGTTTGAAACCGTAACCCTAATTTGAAACCCCAACCCTAATTTGAACCCCCTGTTTGAAACCCTAACTCTAATGTAAAACATAAGTTTGAAACCCTAACCCTAATGTAAAACTCTAGTTTGTAACCCTAACCCTAATGTAAAACCCTAGTTTGAAACCCTAACCCTAATGTAAAACCCTAGTTTGAAACCCTAACCCTAATGATAAACCCTAGTTTGAAACCCTATCCCTAATTTGAAACCCTAGTTTGAAACCCTAACCCTAATGCAGAACCCTAGTTTGAAACCCTAACCCTAATGTAAAACCCTAGTTTGTAACCCTAACCCTAATGTAAAACCCTAGTTTGAAACCCTAACACTAATGTTAAACCCTAGTTTGAAACCCTAACCCTAACGTAAAACCCTAGTTTGAAACCCTAACCCTAATGTAAAACCCTAATTTGAAACCCTAACCCTAACGTAAAACCCTAGTTTGAAACCCTATCCCTAATGTAAAACCCTAGTTTGTAACCCTAATCCTAATTTGAAACCCGAGTTTGAAACCCTAACCCTAACGTAAAACCCTAGTTTGAATCCCTAACCCTAATGTAAAACCCTAGTTTGAAACCGTAACGCTAATTTGAAACCCTAGTTTGAAACACTAACCCTAATGTAAAAACCTAGTTTGAAACCGTAACCATAATTTGAAACCCTAGTTTGAAACCCTAACCCTAATGTAAAACACTAGTTTGAAATCCTAACCCTAATTTGAAACCCTAGTTTGAAACCCTAACCCTAATGCAAAACCCTTGTTTGAAACCCTAACCCTAATGTACAACCCTAGTTTGTAACCCTAACCCTAATGTAAAACCCTAGTTTGAAACCCTAACCCTAATGTAAAACCCTAGTTTGAAGCATTAACCCTAATGTAAAACCCTAGTTTGAAACCCTAAACCTAATGTTAAACCCTAGTTTGAAACCCTAACCTTAACGTAAAACCCTAATTTGAAACCCGAACCCTAATGTAAAACCCTAGTTTGTAACCCTAACCCTAATGTAAAACCCTAGTTTGAAACCCTAACCCTAATGTTAAACCCTAATTTGAAACCCTAACCCTAACGTAAAACCCTAGTTTGAAACCCGAACCCTAATGTAAAACCCTAGTTTGTAACCCTAACCCTAATGTAAAACCCTAGTTTGAAACCCTAACCCTAATGTAAAACCCTAGTTTGAAGCATTAACCCTAATGTAAAACCCTAGTTTGAAACCCTAACCCTAATTTTAAACCCTAGTTTGAAACACTAACCCTAACGTAAAACCCTAGTTTGAAACCCTAACCCTAACGTAAAACCCTAGTTTGAATCCCTAACCCTAATGTAAAACCCTAGTTTGAAACCGTAACCCTAATTTGAAACCCTAGTTTGAAACACTAACCCTAATGTAAAACTCTAGTTTGTAACCCTAACCCTAATGTAAAACCCTAGTTTGAAACCCTAACCCTAATTTTAAACCCTAGTTTGAAACACTAACCCTAACGTAAAACCCTAGTTTGAAACCCTAACCCTAACGTAAAACCCTAGTTTGAATCCCTAACCCTAATGTAAAACCCTAGTTTGAAACCGTAACCCTAATTTGAAACCCTAGTTTGTAACCCTAACCCTAACGTAAAACCCTAGTTTGAAACCCTAACACTAATGTTAAACCCTAGTTTGAAACCCTAACCCTAACGTAAAACCCTAGTTTGAAACCCTAACCCTAATGTAAAACCCTAATTTGAAACCCTAACCCTAACGTAAAACCCTAGTTTGAAACCCTAACCCTAATGTAAAACCCTAGTTTGTAACCCTAATCCTAATTTGAAACCCGAGTTTGAAACCCGAACCCTAACGTAAAACCCTAGTTTGAATCCCTAACCCTAATGTAAAACCCTAGTTTGAAACCGTAACGCTAATTTGAAACCCTAGTTTGAAACACTAACCCTAATGTAAAAACCTAGTTTGAAACCGTAACCATAATTTGAAACCCTAGTTTGAAACCCTAACCCTAATGTAAAACACTAGTTTGAAATCCTAACCCTAATTTGAAACCCTAGTTTGAAACCCTAACCCTAATGCAAAACCCTTGTTTGAAACCCTAACCCTAATATAAAACCCTAGTTTGTAACCCTAACCCTAATGTAAAACCCTAGTTTGAAACCCTAACCCTAATGTAAAACCCTAGTTTGAAGCATTAACCCTAATGTAAAACCCTAGTTTGAAACCCTAACCCTAATGTTAAACCCTAGTTTGAAACCCTAACCCTAACGTAAAACCCTAGTTTGAAACCCGAACCCTAATGTAAAACCCTAGTTTGTAACCCTAACCCTAATGTAAAACCCTAGTTTGAAACCCTAACCCTAATGTAAAACCCTAGTTTGAAGCATTAACCCTAATGTAAAACACTAGTTTGAAACCCTAACCCTAATTTTAAACACTAGTTTGAAACACTAACCCTAACGTAAAACCCTAGTTTGAAACCCTAACCCTAACGTAAAACCCTAGTTTGAATCCCTAACCCTAATGTAAAACACTAGTTTGAAACCCTAACCCTAATTTGAAACCCTACTTTGAAACCCTAACCCTAATGCAAAACCCTACTTTGAAACCCTAACCCTAATGTAAAACCCTAGTTTGTAACCCTAACCCTAATGTAAAACCCTAGTTTGAAACCCAAACCCTAATGTAAAACCCTAGTTTGCAACCCTAACCCTAATGTTAAACCCTAATTTGTAACCCTAACCCTAATATAAAAACCCTAGTTTGTAACCCTAACCCTAATGTAAATTCCTAGTTTGAAACCCTAACCCTAATGTTAAATCCTAGTTTGAAACCCTAACCCTAATGTAAAACCCCTTGTTTGTAACCCTAACCCTAATTTGAAACCCTAGTTTGAAACCCTAACCCTAATGTTAAACCCTAGTTTGAAACCCTAACCCTAATTTGAAACCCTAGTTTGAAAACCTAACCCTAATTTGAACCCCCTGTTTGAAACCCTAACTCTAATGTAAAACATAAGTTTGTAACCCTAACCCTAATGTAAAACCCTAGTTTGAAACCCTAACCCTAATGTAAAACCCTAGTTTGAAACTCTAACCCTAATGATAAACCCTAGTTTGAAACCCTATCCCTAATTTGAAACCCTAGTTTGAAACCCTAACCCTAATGCAAAACCCTAGTTTGAAACCCTAACCCTAATGTAAAACCCTAGTTTGTAACCCTAACCCTAATGTAAAACCCTAGTTTGAAACCCTAACCCTAATGTAAAACCCTAGTTTGAAACCCTAACCCTAATGTAAAACCCTAGTTTGAAGCATTAACCCTAATATAAAACCCTAGTTTGAAACCCTAACACTAATGTTAAACCCTAGTTTGAAACCCTAACCCTAACGTAAAACCCTAGTTTGAAACCCTAACCCTAATGTAAAACCCTAATTTGAAACCCTAACCCTAACGTAAAACCCTAGTTTGAAACCCTAACCCTAATGTAAAACCCTAGTTTGTAACCCTAATCCTAATTTGAAACCCGAGTTTGAAACCCTAACTCTAACGTAAAACCCTAGTTTGAATCCCTAACCCTAATGTAAAACCCTAGTTTGAAACCGTAACGCTAATTTGAAACCCTAGTTTGAAACACTAACCCTAATGTAAAACCCTAGTTTGAAACCGTAACCATAATTTGAAACCCTAGTTTGAAACCCTAACCCTAATATAAAACACTAGTTTGAAATCCTAACCCTAATTTGAAACCCTAGTTTGAAACCCTAACCCTAATGCAAAACCCTTGTTTGAAACCCTAACCCTAATGTAAAACCCTAGTTTGAAACCCTAACCCTAATGTTAAACCCTACTTTGAAACCCTACCCCTAACGTAAAACCCTAGTTTGAAACCCGAACCCTAATGTAAAACCCTAGTTTGTAACCCTAACCCTAATGTAAAACCCTAGTTTGAAGCCCTAACCCTAATGTAAAACCCTAGTTTGAAGCATTAACCCTAATGTAAAACCCTAGTTTGAAACCCTAACCCTAATTTTAAACACTAGTTTGAAACACTAACCCTAACGTAAAACCCTAGTTTGAAACCCTAACCCTAACGTAAAACCCTAGTTTGAATCCCTAACCCTAATGTAAAACCCTAGTTTGAAACCGTAACCCTATTTTGAAACCCTAATTTGAAACCCTAACCCTAATGTAAAACACTAGTTTGAAACCCTAACCCTAATTTGAAACCCTACTTTGAAACCCTAACCCTAATGCAAAACCCTACTTTGAAACCCTAACCCTAATGTAAAATCCTAGTTTGTAACCCTAACCCTAATGTAAAACCCTAGTTTGAAACCCAAACCCTAATGTAAAACCCTAGTTTGCAACCCTAACCCTAATGTTAAACCCTAATTTGTAACCCTAACCCTAATATAAAAACCCTAGTTTGTAACCCTAACCCTAATGTAAATTCCTAGTTTGAAACCCTAACCCTAATGTTAAACCCTAGTTTGAAACCCTAACCCTAATGTAAAACCCCTTGTTTGTAACCCTAACCCTAATTTGAAACCCTAGTTTGAAACCCTAACCCTAATGTTAAACCCTAGTTTGAAACCCTAACCCTAATTTGAAACCCTAGTTTGAAAACCTAACCCTAATTTGAACCCCCTGTTTGAAACCCTAACTCTAATGTAAAACATAAGTTTGAAACCCTAACCCTAATGTAAAACTCTAGTTTGTAACCCTAACCCTAATGTAAAACCCTAGTTTGAAACCCTATCCCTAATGTAAAACCCTAGTTTGAAACCCTAACCCTAATGATAAACCCTAGTTTGAAACCCTATCCCTAATTTGAAACCCTAGTTTGAAACCCTAACCCTAATGCAAAACCCTAGTTTGAAACCCTAACCCTAATGTAAAACCCTAGTTTGTAACCCTAACCCTAATGTAAAACCCTAGTTTGAAACCCTAACCCTAATGTAAAACCCTAGTTTGAAACCCTAACCCTAATGTAAAACCCTAGTTTGAAGCATTAACCCTAATATAAAACCCTAGTTTGAAACCCTAACACTAATGTTAAACCCTAATTTGAAACCCTAACCCTAATGTAAAACCCTAGTTTGAAACCCTAACCCTAATGATAAACCCTAGTTTGAAACCCTATCCCTAATTTGAAACCCTAGTTTGAAACCCTAACCCTAATGCAAAACCCTAGTTTGAAACCCTAACCCTAATGTAAAACCCTAGTTTGTAACCCTAACCCTAACGTAAAACCCTAGTTTGAAGCCCTAACACTAATGTTAAACCCTAGTTTGAAACCCTAACCCTAACATAAAACCCTAGTTTGAAACCCTAACCCTAATGTAAAACCCTAATTTGAAACCCTAACCCTAATGTAAAACCCTAGTTTGAAACCGTAACGCTAATTTGAAACCCTAGTTTGAAACACTAACCCTAATGTAAAAACCTAGTTTGAAACCGTAACCATAATTTGAAACCCTAGTTTGAAACCCTAACCCTAATGTAAAACACTAGTTTGAAATCCTAACCCTAATTTGAAACCCTAGTTTGAAACCCTAACCCTAATGCAAAACCCTTGTTTGAAACCCTAACCCTAATGTAAAACCCTAGTTTGTAACCCTAACCCTAATGTAAACCCCTAGTTTGAAACCCTAACCCTAATGTAAAACCCTAGTTTGAAGCATTAACCCTAATGTAAAACCCTAGTTTGAAACCCTAACCCTAATGTTAAACCCTAGTTTGAAACCCTAACCCTAACGTAAAACCCTAGTTTGAAACCCGAACCCTAATGTAAAACCCTAGTTTGTAACCCTAACCCTAATGTAAAACCCTAGTTTGAAACCCTAACCCTAATGTAAAATCCTAGTTTGAAGCATTAACCCTAATGTAAAACCCTAGTTTGAAACCCTAACCCTAATTTTAAACACTAGTTTGAAACACTAACCCTAACGTAAAACCCTAGTTTGAAACCCTAACCCTAACGTAAAACCCTAGTTTGAATCCCTAACCCTAATGTAAAACCCTAGTTTGAAACCGTAACCCTAATTTGAAACCCTAATTTGAAACCCTAACCCTAATGTAAAACACTAGTTTGAAACCCTAACCCTAATTTGAAACCCTACTTTGAAACCCTAACCCTAATGCAAAACCCTACTTTGAAACCCTAACCCTAATGTAAAACCCTAGTTTGTAACCCTAACCCTAATGTAAAACCCTAGTTTGAAACCCAAACCCTAATGTAAAACCCTAGTTTGCAACCCTAACCCTAATGTTAAACCCTAATTTGTAACCCTAACCCTAATATAAAAACCCTAGTTTGTAACCCTAACCCTAATGTAAATTCCTAGTTTGAAACCCTAACCCTAATGTTAAACCCTAGTTTGAAACCCTAACCCTAATGTAAAACCCCTTGTTTGTAACCCTAACCCTAATGTAAAACCCTAGTTTGAAACCCTAACCCTAATGTAAAACCCTAGTTTGAAACCCTAACCCTAATGTAAAACCCTAGTTTGAAGCATTAACCCTAATATAAAACCCTAGTTTGAAACCCTAACACTAATGTTAAACCCTAGTTTGAAACCCTAACCCTAACGTAAAACCCTAGTTTGAAACCCTAACCCTAATGTAAAACCCTAATTTGAAACCCTAACCCTAACGTAAAACCCTAGTTTGAAACCCTAACCCTAATGTAAAACCCTAGTTTGTAACCCTAATCCTAATTTGAAACCCGAGTTTGAAACCCTAACTCTAACGTAAAACCCTAGTTTGAATCCCTAACCCTAATGTAAAACCCTAGTTTGAAACCGTAACGCTAATTTGAAACCCTAGTTTGAAACACTAACCCTAATGTAAAACCCTAGTTTGAAACCGTAACCATAATTTGAAACCCTAGTTTGAAACCCTAACCCTAATATAAAACACTAGTTTGAAATCCTAACCCTAATTTGAAACCCTAGTTTGAAACCCTAACCCTAATGCAAAACCCTTGTTTGAAACCCTAACCCTAATGTAAAACCCTAGTTTGTAACCCTAACCCTAATGTAAAACCCTAGTTTGAAACCCTAACACTAATGTAAAAGCCTAGTTTGAAGCATTAACCCTAATGTAAAACCCTAGTTTGAAACCCTAACCCTAATGTTAAACCCTACTTTGAAACCCTACCCCGAACGTAAAACCCTAGTTTGAAACCCGAACCCTAATGTAAAACCCTAGTTTGTAACCCTAACCCTAATGTAAAACCCTAGTTTGAAACCCGAACCCTAATGTAAAACCCTAGTTTGTAACCCTAACCCTAATGTAAAACCCTAGTTTGTAACCCTAACCCTAATGTAAAACCCTAGTTTGAAACCCTAACACTAATGTTAAACCCTAGTTTGAAACCCTAACCCTAACGTAAAACCCTAGTTTGAAACCCTAACCCTAATGTAAAACCCTAATTTGAAACCCTAACCCTAACGTAAAACCCTAGTTTGAAACCCTATCCCTAATGTAAAACCCTAGTTTGTAACCCTAATCCTAATTTGAAACCCGAGTTTGAAACCCTAACCCTAACGTAAAACCCTAGTTTGAATCCCTAACCCTAATGTAAAACCCTAGTTTGAAACCGTAACGCTAATTTGAAACCCTAGTTTGAAACACTAACCCTAATGTAAAAACCTAGTTTGAAACCGTAACCATAATTTGAAACCCTAGTTTGAAACCCTAACCCTAATGTAAAACACTAGTTTGAAATCCTAACCCTAATTTGAAACCCTAGTTTGAAACCCTAACCCTAATGCAAAACCCTTGTTTGAAACCCTAACCCTAATGTACAACCCTAGTTTGTAACCCTAACCCTAATGTAAAACCCTAGTTTGAAACCCTAACCCTAATGTAAAACCCTAGTTTGAAGCATTAACCCTAATGTAAAACCCTAGTTTGAAACCCTAAACCTAATGTTAAACCCTAGTTTGAAACCCTAACCCTAACGTAAAACCCTAATTTGAAACCCGAACCCTAATGTAAAACCCTAGTTTGTAACCCTAACCCTAATGTAAAACCCTAGTTTGAAACCCTAACCCTAATGTTAAACCCTAGTTTGAAACCCTAACCCTAACGTAAAACCCTAGTTTGAAACCCGAACCCTAATGTAAAACCCTAGTTTGTAACCCTAACCCTAATGTAAAACCCTAGTTTGAAACCCTAACCCTAATGTAAAACCCTAGTTTGAAGCATTAACCCTAATGTAAAACCCTAGTTTGAAACCCTAACCCTAATTTTAAACCCTAGTTTGAAACACTAACCCTAACGTAAAACCCTAGTTTGAAACCCTAACCCTAACGTAAAACCCTAGTTTGAATCCCTAACCCTAATGTAAAACCCTAGTTTGAAACCGTAACCCTAATTTGAAACCCTAGTTTGAAACACTAACCCTAATGTAAAACTCTAGTTTGTAACCCTAACCCTAATGTAAAACCCTAGTTTGAAACCCTAACCCTAATTTTAAACCCTAGTTTGAAACACTAACCCTAACGTAAAACCCTAGTTTGAAACCCTAACCCTAACGTAAAACCCTAGTTTGAATCCCTAACCCTAATGTAAAACCCTAGTTTGAAACCGTAACCCTAATTTGAAACCCTAGTTTGTAACCCTAACCCTAACGTAAAACCCTAGTTTGAAACCCTAACACTAATGTTAAACCCTAGTTTGAAACCCTAACCCTAACGTAAAACCCTAGTTTGAAACCCTAACCCTAATGTAAAACCCTAATTTGAAACCCTAACCCTAACGTAAAACCCTAGTTTGAAACCCTAACCCTAATGTAAAACCCTAGTTTGTAACCCTAATCCTAATTTGAAACCCGAGTTTGAAACCCGAACCCTAACGTAAAACCCTAGTTTGAATCCCTAACCCTAATGTAAAACCCTAGTTTGAAACCGTAACGCTAATTTGAAACCCTAGTTTGAAACACTAACCCTAATGTAAAAACCTAGTTTGAAACCGTAACCATAATTTGAAACCCTAGATTGAAACCCTAACCCTAATGTAAAACACTAGTTTGAAATCCTAACCCTAATTTGAAACCCTAGTTTGAAACCCTAACCCTAATGCAAAACCCTTGTTTGAAACCCTAACCCTAATATAAAACCCTAGTTTGTAACCCTAACCCTAATGTAAAACCCTAGTTTGAAACCCTAACCCTAATGTAAAACCCTAGTTTGAAGCATTAACCCTAATGTAAAACCCTAGTTTGAAACCCTAACCCTAATGTTAAACCCTAGTTTGAAACCCTAACCCTAACGTAAAACCCTAGTTTGAAACCCGAACCCTAATGTAAAACCCTAGTTTGTAACCCTAACCCTAATGTAAAACCCTAGTTTGAAACCCTAACCCTAATGTAAAACCCTAGTTTGAAGCATTAACCCTAATGTAAAACCCTAGTTTGAAACCCTAACCCTAATTTTAAACACTAGTTTGAAACACTAACCCTAACGTAAAACCCTAGTTTGAAACCCTAACCCTAACGTAAAACCCTAGTTTGAATCCCTAACCCTAATGTAAAACACTAGTTTGAAACCCTAACCCTAATTTGAAACCCTACTTTGAAACCCTAACCCTAATGCAAAACCCTACTTTGAAACCCTAACCCTAATGTAAAACCCTAGTTTGTAACCCTAACCCTAATGTAAAACCCTAGTTTGAAACCCAAACCCTAATGTAAAACCCTAGTTTGCAACCCTAACCCTAATGTTAAACCCTAATTTGTAACCCTAACCCTAATATAAAAACCCTAGTTTGTAACCCTAACCCTAATGTAAATTCCTAGTTTGAAACCCTAACCCTAATGTTAAATCCTAGTTTGAAACCCTAACCCTAATGTAAAACCCCTTGTTTGTAACCCTAACCCTAATTTGAAACCCTAGTTTGAAACCCTAACCCTAATATTAAACCCTAGTTTGAAACCCTAACCCTAATTTGAAACCCTAGTTTGAAAACCTAACCCTAATTTGAACCCCCTGTTTGAAACCCTAACTCTAATGTAAAACATAAGTTTGTAACCCTAACCCTAATGTAAAACCCTAGTTTGAAACCCTAACCCTAATGTAAAACCCTAGTTTGAAACTCTAACCCTAATGATAAACCCTAGTTTGAAACCCTATCCCTAATTTGAAACCCTAGTTTGAAACCCTAACCCTAATGCAAAACCCTAGTTTGAAACCCTAACCCTAATGTAAAACCCTAGTTTGTAACCCTAACCCTAATGTAAAACCCTAGTTTGAAACCCTAACCCTAATGTAAAACCCTAGTTTGAAACCCTAACCCTAATGTAAAACCCTAGTTTGAAGCATTAACCCTAATATAAAACCCTAGTTTGAAACCCTAACACTAATGTTAAACCCTAGTTTGAAACCCTAACCCTAACGTAAAACCCTAGTTTGAAACCCTAACCCTAATGTAAAACCCTAATTTGAAACCCTAACCCTAACGTAAAACCCTAGTTTGAAACCCTAACCCTAATGTAAAACCCTAGTTTGTAACCCTAATCCTAATTTGAAACCCGAGTTTGAAACCCTAACTCTAACGTAAAACCCTAGTTTGAATCCCTAACCCTAATGTAAAACCCTAGTTTGAAACCGTAACGCTAATTTGAAACCCTAGTTTGAAACACTAACCCTAATGTAAAACCCTAGTTTGAAACCGTAACCATAATTTGAAACCCTAGTTTGAAACCCTAACCCTAATATAAAACACTAGTTTGAAATCCTAACCCTAATTTGAAACCCTAGTTTGAAACCCTAACCCTAATGCAAAACCCTTGTTTGAAACCCTAACCCTAATGTAAAACCCTAGTTTGAAACCCTAACCCTAATGTTAAACCCTACTTTGAAACCCTACCCCTAACGTAAAACCCTAGTTTGAAACCCGAACCCTAATGTAAAACCCTAGTTTGTAACCCTAACCCTAATGTAAAACCCTAGTTTGAAGCCCTAACCCTAATGTAAAACCCTAGTTTGAAGCATTAACCCTAATGTAAAACCCTAGTTTGAAACCCTAACCCTAATTTTAAACACTAGTTTGAAACACTAACCCTAACGTAAAACCCTAGTTTGAAACCCTAACCCTAACGTAAAACCCTAGTTTGAATCCCTAACCCTAATGTAAAACCCTAGTTTGAAACCGTAACCCTAATTTGAAACCCTAATTTGAAACCCTAACCCTAATGTAAAACACTAGTTTGAAACCCTAACCCTAATTTGAAACCCTACTTTGAAACCCTAACCCTAATGCAAAACCCTACTTTGAAACCCTAACCCTAATGTAAAATCCTAGTTTGTAACCCTAACCCTAATGTAAAACCCTAGTTTGAAACCCAAACCCTAATGTAAAACCCTAGTTTGCAACCCTAACCCTAATGTTAAACCCTAATTTGTAACCCTAACCCTAATATAAAAACCCTAGTTTGTAACCCTAACCCTAATGTAAATTCCTAGTTTGAAACCCTAACCCTAATGTTAAACCCTAGTTTGAAACCCTAACCCTAATGTAAAACCCCTTGTTTGTAACCCTAACCCTAATTTGAAACCCTAGTTTGAAACCCTAACCCTAATGTTAAACCCTAGTTTGAAACCCTAACCCTAATTTGAAACCCTAGTTTGAAAACCTAACCCTAATGTAAAACCCTAGTTTGAAACCCTAACCCTAATGATAAACCCTAGTTTGAAACCCTATCCCTAATTTGAAACCCTAGTTTGAAACCCTAACCCTAATGTAAAACCCTAGTTTGAAACCCTAACCCTAATGATAAACCCTAGTTTGAAACCCTATCCCTAATTTGAAACCCTAGTTTGAAACCCTAACCCTAATGCAAAACCCTAGTTTGAAACCCTAACCCTAATGTAAAACCCTAGTTTGTAACCCTAACCCTAATGTAAAACCCTAGTTTGAAACCCTAACCCTAATGTAAAACCCTAGTTTGAAACCCTAACCCTAATGTAAAACCCTAGTTTGAAGCATTAACCCTAATATAAAACCCTAGTTTGAAACCCTAACACTAATGTTAAACCCTAATTTGAAACCCTAACCCTAATGTAAAACCCTAGTTTGAAACCCTAACCCTAATGATAAACCCTAGTTTGAAACCCTATCCCTAATTTGAAACCCTAGTTTGAAACCCTAACCCTAATGCAAAACCCTAGTTTGAAACCCTAACCCTAATGTAAAACCCTAGTTTGTAACCCTAACCCTAACGTAAAACCCTAGTTTGAAGCCCTAACACTAATGTTAAACCCTAGTTTGAAACCCTAACCCTAACATAAAACCCTAGTTTGAAACCCTAACCCTAATGTAAAACCCTAATTTGAAACCCTAACCCTAATGTAAAACCCTAGTTTGAAACCGTAACGCTAATTTGAAACCCTAGTTTGAAACACTAACCCTAATGTAAAAACCTAGTTTGAAACCGTAACCATAATTTGAAACCCTAGTTTGAAACCCTAACCCTAATGTAAAACACTAGTTTGAAATCCTAACCCTAATTTGAAACCCTAGTTTGAAACCCTAACCCTAATGCAAAACCCTTGTTTGAAACCCTAACCCTAATGTAAAACCCTAGTTTGTAACCCTAACCCTAATGTAAACCCCTAGTTTGAAACCCTAACCCTAATGTAAAACCCTAGTTTGAAGCATTAACCCTAATGTAAAACCCTAGTTTGAAACCCTAACCCTAATGTTAAACCCTAGTTTGAAACCCTAACCCTAACGTAAAACCCTAGTTTGAAACCCGAACCCTAATGTAAAACCCTAGTTTGTAACCCTAACCCTAATGTAAAACCCTAGTTTGAAACCCTAACCCTAATGTAAAATCCTAGTTTGAAGCATTAACCCTAATGTAAAACCCTAGTTTGAAACCCTAACCCTAATTTTAAACACTAGTTTGAAACACTAACCCTAACGTAAAACCCTAGTTTGAAACCCTAACCCTAACGTAAAACCCTAGTTTGAATCCCTAACCCTAATGTAAAACCCTAGTTTGAAACCGTAACCCTAATTTGAAACCCTAATTTGAAACCCTAACCCTAATGTAAAACACTAGTTTGAAACCCTAACCCTAATTTGAAACCCTACTTTGAAACCCTAACCCTAATGCAAAACCCTACTTTGAAACCCTAACCCTAATGTAAAACCCTAGTTTGTAACCCTAACCCTAATGTAAAACCCTAGTTTGAAACCCAAACCCTAATGTAAAACCCTAGTTTGCAACCCTAACCCTAATGTTAAACCCTAATTTGTAACCCTAACCCTAATATAAAAACCCTAGTTTGTAACCCTAACCCTAATGTAAATTCCTAGTTTGAAACCCTAACCCTAATGTTAAACCCTAGTTTGAAACCCTAACCCTAATGTAAAACCCCTTGTTTGTAACCCTAACCCTAATGTAAAACCCTAGTTTGAAACCCTAACCCTAATGTAAAACCCTAGTTTGAAACCCTAACCCTAATGTAAAACCCTAGTTTGAAGCATTAACCCTAATATAAAACCCTAGTTTGAAACCCTAACACTAATGTTAAACCCTAGTTTGAAACCCTAACCCTAACGTAAAACCCTAGTTTGAAACCCTAACCCTAATGTAAAACCCTAATTTGAAACCCTAACCCTAACGTAAAACCCTAGTTTGAAACCCTAACCCTAATGTAAAACCCTAGTTTGTAACCCTAATCCTAATTTGAAACCCGAGTTTGAAACCCTAACTCTAACGTAAAACCCTAGTTTGAATCCCTAACCCTAATGTAAAACCCTAGTTTGAAACCGTAACGCTAATTTGAAACCCTAGTTTGAAACACTAACCCTAATGTAAAACCCTAGTTTGAAACCGTAACCATAATTTGAAACCCTAGTTTGAAACCCTAACCCTAATATAAAACACTAGTTTGAAATCCTAACCCTAATTTGAAACCCTAGTTTGAAACCCTAACCCTAATGCAAAACCCTTGTTTGAAACCCTAACCCTAATGTAAAACCCTAGTTTGTAACCCTAACCCTAATGTAAAACCCTAGTTTGAAACCCTAACACTAATGTAAAAGCCTAGTTTGAAGCATTAACCCTAATGTAAAACCCTAGTTTGAAACCCTAACCCTAATGTTAAACCCTACTTTGAAACCCTACCCCGAACGTAAAACCCTAGTTTGAAACCCGAACCCTAATGTAAAACCCTAGTTTGTAACCCTAACCCTAATGTAAAACCCTAGTTTGAAACCCTAACCCTAATGTAAAACCCTAGTTTGAAGCATTAACCCTAATGTAAAACCCTAGTTTGAAACCCTAACCCTAATTTTAAACACTAGTTTGAAACACTAACCCTAACGTAAAACCCTAGTTTGAAACCCTAACCCTAACGTAAAACCCTAGTTTGAATCCCTAACCCTAATGTAAAACCCTAGTTTGAAACCGTAACCCTAATTTGAAACCCTAATTTGAAACCCTAACCCTAATGTAAAACACTAGTTTGAAACCCTAACCCTAATTTGAAACCCTACTTTGAAACCCTAACCCTAATGCAAAACCCTACTTTGAAACCCTAACCCTAATGTAAAACCCTAGTTTGTAACCCTAACCCTAATGTAAAACCCTAGTTTGAAACCCAAACCCTAATGTAAAACCCTAGTTTGCAACCCTAACCCTAATGTTAAACCCTAATTTGTAACCCTAACCCTAATATAAAAACCCTAGTTTGTAACCCTAACCCTAATGTAAATTCCTAGTTTGAAACCCTAACCCTAATGTTAAACCCTAGTTTGAAACCCTAACCCTAATGTAAAACCCCTTGTTTGTAACCCTAACCCTAATTTGAAACCCTAGTTTGAAACCCTAACCCTAATGTTAAACCCTAGTTTGAAACCCTAACCCTAATTTGAAACCCTAGTTTGAAAACCTAACCCTAATTTGAACCCCCTGTTTGAAACCCTAACTCTAATGTAAAACATAAGTTTGAAACACTAACCCTAATGTAAAACTCTAGTTTGTAACCCTAACCCTAATGTAAAACCCTAGTTTGAAACCCTAACCCTAATGTAAAACCCTAGTTTGAAACCCTAACCCTAATGATAAACCCTAGTTTGAAACCCTATCCCTAATTTGAAACCCTAGTTTGAAACCCTAACCCTAATGCAAAACCCTAGTTTGAAACCCTAACCCTAATGTAAAACCCTAGTTTGTAACCCTAACCCTAATGTAAAACCCTAGTTTGAAACCCTAACCCTAATGTAAAACCCTAGTTTGAAGCATTAACCCTAATATAAAACCCTAGTTTGAAACCCTAACACTAATGTTAAACCCTAGTTTGAAACCCTAACCCTAACGTAAAACCCTAGTTTGAAACCCTAACCCTAATGTAAAACCCTAATTTGAAACCCTAACCCTAACGTAAAACCCTAGTTTGAAACCCTAACCCTAATGTAAAACCCTAGTTTGTAACCCTAATCCTAATTTGAAACCCGAGTTTGAAACCCTAACTCTAACGTAAAACCCTAGTTTGAATCCCTAACCCTAATGTAAAACCCTAGTTTGAAACCGTAACGCTAATTTGAAACCCTAGTTTGAAACACTAACCCTAATGTAAAACCCTAGTTTGAAACCGTAACCATAATTTGAAACCCTAGTTTGAAACCCTAACCCTAATATAAAACACTAGTTTGAAATCCTAACCCTAATTTGAAACCCTAGTTTGAAACCCTAACCCTAATGCAAAACCCTTGTTTGAAACCCTAACCCTAATGTAAAACCCTAGTTTGTAACCCTAACCCTAATGTAAAACCCTAGTTTGAAACCCTAACCCTAATGTAAAACCCTAGTTTGAAGCATTAACCCTAATGTAAAACCCTAGTTTGAAACCCTAACCCTAATGTTAAACCCTACTTTGAAACCCTACCCCTAACGTAAAACCCTAGTTTGAAACCCGAACCCTAATGTAAAACCCTAGTTTGTAACCCTAACCCTAATGTAAAACCCTAGTTTGAAACCCTAACCCTAATGTAAAACCCTAGTTTGAAGCATTAACCCTAATGTAAAACCCTAGTTTGAAACCCTAACCCTAATTTTAAACCCTAGTTTGAAACACTAACCCTAACGTAAAACCCTAGTTTGAAACCCTAACCCTAACGTAAAACCCTAGTTTGAATCCCTAACCCTAATGTAAAACCCTAGTTTGAAACGTAACCCTAATTTGAAACGCTAGTTTGAAACACTAACCCTAATGTAAATCCCTAGTTTGAAGCATTAACCCTATTGTAAAACCCTAGTTTGAAACCCTAACCCTAATGTTAACCCTAGTTTGAAACCCTAACCCTAACGTAAAACCCTAGTTTGAAACCCTAACCCTAATGTAAAACCCTAGTTTGTAACCCTAACCCTAATTTGAAACCCGAGTTTGAAACCCTAACCCTAACGTAAAACCCTAGTTTGAATCCCTAACCCTAATGTAAAACCCTAGTTTGAAACCGTAACGCTAATTTGAAACCCAAGTTTGAAACACTAACCCTAATGTAAAACCCTAGTTTGAAACCGTAACCCTAATTTGAAACCCTAGTTTGTAACCCTAACCCTAATGTAAAACCCTAGTTTGAAACCCTAACCCTAATGTAAAACCCTAGTTTGTAACCCTAACCCTAATGTAAAACCCTAGTTTGAAACCCTAACCCTAATGTAAAACCCTAGTTTGAAACCCTAACCCTAATGATAAACCATAGTTTGAAACACTAACCCTAATTTGAAAACTTAGTTTGAAACCCTAACCCTAATGCAAAACCTTAGTTTGAATCCCTAACCCTAATGTAAAACCCTAACGTAAAACCCTAGTTTGAAACCGTAACCCTAATTTGAAACCCTAGTTTGTAACCCTAACCCTAATGTAAAACCCTAGTTTGAAACCCTAACCCTAATGTAAAACCCTAGTTTGTAACCCTAACCCTAATGTAAAACCCTAGTTTGAAACCCTAACCCTAATGTAAAACCCTAGTTTGAAACCCTAACCCTAATGATAAACCATAGTTTGAAACACTAACCCTAACGTAAAACCCTAGTTTGAAACCCTAACCCTAACGTAAAACCCTAGTTTGAATCCCTAACCCTAATGTAAAACCCTAGTTTAAAACCGTAACCCTAATTTGAAACCCTAGTTTGAAACCCTCACCCTAATATAAAACCCTTGTATGAAACCCTAACCCTAATGTAAAACCCTAGTTTGTAACCCTAACCCTAATGTAAAACCCTAGTTTGAAACCCTAACCCTAATGTAAAACCCTAGTTTGAAACCCTAACCCTAATGTAAAACCCTAGTTTGAAGCATTAACCCTATTGTAAAACCCTAGTTTGAAACCCTAACCCTAATGTTAAACCCTAGTTTGAAACCCTAACCCTAACGTAAAACCCTAGTTTGAAACCCTAACCCTAATGTAAAACCCTAGTTTGTAACCCTAACCCTAATTTGAAACCCGAGTTTGAAACCCTAACCCTAACGTAAAACCCTATTTTGAATCTCTAACCCTAATGTAAAACCCTAGTTTGAAACCGTAACGCTAATTTGAAACCCTAGTTTGAAACACTAACCCTAATGTAAAACCCTAGTTTGAAACGTAACCCTAATTTGAAACCCTAGTTTGTAACCCTAACCATAATGTAAAACCCTAGTTTGAAACCCTAACCCTAATGTAAAACCCTAATTTGAAACCCTAACCCTAATTTTAAACCCTAGTTTGAAACACTAACCCTAATGTAAAACCCTAGTTTGAAACCGTAACCCTAATTTGAAACCCTAATTTGAAACCCCTACCCTAATTTGAACCCCCTGTTTGAAACCCTAACTCTAATGTAATACATAAGTTTGAAACCCTAACCCTAATGTAAAACTCTAGTTTGTAACCCTAACCCTAATGTAAAACCCTAGTTTGAAACCCTAAACCTAATGTAAAACCCTAGTTTGAAACCCTAACCCTAATGATAAACCCTAGTTTGAAACCCTATCCCTAATTTGAAACCCTAGTTTGAAACCCTAACCCTAATGCAAAACCCTAGTTTGAAACCCTAACCCTAATGTAAAACCCTAGTTTGTAACCCTAACCCTAATGTAAAACCCTAGTTTGAAACCCTAACACTAATGTTAAACCCTAGTTTGAAACCCTAACCCTAAAGTAAAACCCTAGTTTGAAACCCTAACCCTAATGTAAAACCCTAATTTGAAACCCTAACCCTAACGTAAAACCCTAGTTTGAAACCCTAACCCTAATGTAAAACCCTAGTTTGTAACCCTAATCCTAATTTGAAACCCGAGTTTGAAACCCTAACCCTAACGTAAAACCCTAGTTTGAATCCCTAACCCTAATGTAAAACCCTAGTTTGAAACCGTAACGCTAATTTGAAACCCTAGTTTGAAACCCTAACCCTAATGTAAAACCCTAGTTTGAAACCGTAACGCTAATTTGAAACCCTAGTTTGAAACACTAACCCTAATGTAAAAACCTAGTTTGAAACCGTAACCATAATTTGAAACCCTAGTTTGAAACCCTAACCCTAATGTAAAACACTAGTTTGAAATCCTAACCCTAATTTGAAACCCTAGTTTGAAACCCTAACCCTAATGCAAAACCCTTGTTTGAAACCCTAACCCTAATGTAAAACCCTAGTTTGTAACCCTAACCCTAATGTAAAACCCTAGTTTGAAACCCTAACCCTAATGTAAAACCCTAGTTTGAAGCATTAACCCTAATGTAAAACCCTAGTTTGAAACCCTAACCCTAATGTTAAACCCTAGTTTGAAACCCTAACCCTAACGTAAAACCCTAGTTTGAAACCCGAACCCTAATGTAAAACCCTAGTTTGTAACCCTAACCCTAATGTAAAACCCTAGTTTGAAACCCTAACCCTAATGTTAAACCCTAGTTTGAAACCCTAACCCTAACGTAAAACCCTAGTTTGAAACCCGAACCCTAATGTAAAACCCTAGTTTGTAACCCTAACCCTAATGTAAAACCCTAGTTTGAAACCCTAACCCTAATGTAAAACCCTAGTTTGAAGCATTAACCCTAATGTAAAACCCTAGTTTGAAACCCTAACCCTAATTTTAAACCCTAGTTTGAAACACTAACCCTAACGTAAAACCCTAGTTTGAAACCCTAACCCTAACGTAAAACCCTAGTTTGAATCCCTAACCCTAATGTAAAACCCTAGTTTGAAACCGTAACCCTAATTTGAAACCCTAGTTTGAAACACTAACCCTAATGTAAAACCCTAGTTTGAAACCGTAACCCTAATTTGAAACCCTAATTTGAAACCCTAACTCTAATGTAAAACATAAGTTTGAAACCCTAACCCTAATGTAAAACTCTAGTTTGTAACCCTAACCCTAATGTAAAACCCTAGTTTGAAACCCTAACCCTAATGTAAAACCCTAGTTTGAAACCCTAACCCTAATGATAAACCCTAGTTTGAAACTCTATCCCTAATTTGAAACCCTAGTTTGAAACCCTAACCCTAATGCAAAACCCTAGTTTGAAACCCTAACCCTAATGTAAAACCCTAGTTTGTAACCCTAACCCTAATGTAAAACCCTAGTTTGAAACCCTAACACTAATGTTAAACCCTAGTTTGAAACCCTAACCCTAACGTAAAACCCTAGTTTGAAACCCTAACCCTAATGTAAAACCCTTATTTGAAACCCTAACCCTAACGTAAAACCCTAGTTTGAAACCCTAACCCTAATGTAAAACCCTAGTTTGTAACCCTAATCCTAATTTGAAACCCGAGTTTGAAACCCTAACCCTAACGTAAAACCCTAGTTTGAATCCCTAACCCTAATGTAAAACCCTAGTTTGAAACCGTAACGCTAATTTGAAACCCTAGTTTGAAACACTAACCCTAATGTAAAAACCTAGTTTGAAAACCGTAACCATAATTTGAAACCCTAGTTTGAAACCCTAACCCTAATGTAAAACACTAGTTTGAAATCCTAACCCTAATTTGAAACCCTAGTTTGAAACCCTAACCCTAATGCAAAACCCTTGTTTGAAACCCTAACCCTAATGTAAAACCCTAGTTTGTAACCCTAACCCTAATGTAAAACCCTAGTTTGAAACCCTAACCCTAATGTAAAACCCTAGTTTGAAGCATTAACCCTAATGTAAAACCCTAGTTTGAAACCCTAACCCTAATGTTAAACCCTAGTTTGAAACCCTAACCCTAACGTAAAACCCTAGTTTGAAACCCGAACCCTAATGTAAAACCCTAGTTTGTAACCCTAACCCTAATGTAAAACCCTAGTTTGAAACCCTAACCCTAATTTTAAACCCTAGTTTGAAACACTAACCCTAACGTAAAACCCTAGTTTGAAACCCTAACCCTAACGTAAAACCCTAGTTTGAATCCCTAACCCTAATGTAAAACCCTAGTTTGAAACCGTAACCCTAATTTGAAACCCTAATTTGAAAACCTAACCCTAATGTAAAACACTAGTTTGAAACCCTAACCCTAATTTGAAACCCTACTTTGAAACCCTAACCCTAATGCAAAACCCTACTTTGAAACCGTAACCCTAATGTAAAACCCTAGTTTGTAACCCTAACCCTAATGTAAAACCCTAGTTTGAAACCCAAACCCTAATGTAAAACCCTAGTTTGCAACCCTAACCCTAATGTTAAACCCTAATTTGTAACCCTAACCCTAATATAAAAACCCTAGTTTGTAACCCTAACCCTAATGTAAATTCCTAGTTTGAAACCCTAACCCTAATGTTAAACCCTAGTTTGAAACCCTAACCCTAATGTAAAACCCCTTGTTTGTAACCCTAACCCTAATTTGAAACCCTAGTTTGAAACCCTAACCCTAATGTTAAACCCTAGTTTGAAACCCTAACCCTAATTTGAAACCCTAGTTTGAAAACCTAACCCTAATTTGAACCCCCTGTTTGAAACCCTAACTCTAATGTAAAACATAAGTTTGAAACCCTAACCCTAATGTAAAACTCTAGTTTGTAACCCTAACCCTAATGTAAAACCCTAGTTTGAAACCCTAACCCTAATGTAAAACCCTAGTTTGAAACCCTAACCCTAATGATAAACCCTAGTTTGAAACCCTATCCCTAATTTGAAACCCTAGTTTGAAATCCTAACCCTAATGCAAAACCCTAGTTTGAAACCCTAACCCTAATGTAAAACCCTAGTTTGTAACCCTAACCCTAATGTAAAACCCTAGTTTGAAACCCTAACCCTAATGTAAAACCCTAGTTTGAAACCCTAACCCTAATGTAAAACCCTAGTTTGAAGCATTAACCCTAATATAAAACCCTAGTTTGAAACCCTAACACTAATGTTAAACCCTAGTTTGAAACCCTAACCCTAACGTAAAACCCTAGTTTGAAACCCTAACCCTAATGTAAAACCCTAATTTGAAACCCTAACCCTAACGTAAAACCCTAGTTTGAAACCCTAACCCTAATGTAAAACCCTAGTTTGTAACCCTAATCCTAATTTAAAACACGAGTTTGAAACCCTAACTCTAACGTAAAACCCTAGTTTGAATCCCTAACCCTAATGTAAAACCCTAGTTTGAAACCGTAACGCTAATTTGAAACCCTAGTTTGAAACACTAACCCTAATGTAAAACCCTAGTTTGAAACCGTAACCATAATTTGAAACCCTAGTTTGAAACCCTAACCCTAATATAAAACACTAGTTTGAAATCCTAACCCTAATTTGAAACCCTAGTTTGAAACCCTAACCCTAATGCAAAACCCTTGTTTGAAACCCTAACCCTAATGTAAAACCCTAGTTTGTAACCCTAACCCTAATGTAAAACCCTAGTTTGAAACCCTAACCCTAATGTAAAACCCTAGTTTGAAGCATTAACCCTAATGTAAAACCCTAGTTTGAAACCCTAACCCTAATGTTAAACCCTACTTTGAAACCCTACCCCTAACGTAAAACCCTAGTTTGAAACCCGAACCCTAATGTAAAACCCTAGTTTGTAACCCTAACCCTAATGTAAAACCCTAGTTTGAAACCCTAACCCTAATGTAAAACCCTAGTTTGAAGCATTAACCCTAATGTAAAACCCTAGTTTGAAACCCTAAACCTAATTTTAAACCCTAGTTTGAAACACTAACCCTAACGTAAAACCCTAGTTTGAAACCCTAACCCTAACGTAAAACCCTAGTTTGAATCCCTAACCCTAATGTAAAACCCTAGTTTGAAACGTAACCCTAATTTGAAACGCTAGTTTGAAACACTAACCCTAATGTAAATCCCTAGTTTGAAACCCTAACCCTAATGATAAACCCTAGTTTGAAACCCTAACCCTAATTTGAAACCCTAGTTTGAAACCCTCACCCTAATATAAGACCCTTGTATGAAACCCTAACCCTAATGTAAAACCCTAGTTTGTAACCCTAACCCTAATGTAAAACCCTAGTTTGAAACCCTAACCCTAATGTAAAACCCTAGTTTGAAACACTAACCCTAATGTAAAACCCTAGTTTGAAGCATTAACCCTATTGTAAAACCCTAGTTTGAAACCCTAACCCTAATGTTTAACCCTAGTTTGAAACCCTAACCCTAACGTAAAACCCTAGTTTGAAACCCTAACCCTAATGTAAAACCCTAGTTTGTAACCCTAACCCTAATTTGAAACCCGAGTTTGAAACCCTAAACCTAACGTAAAACCCTAGTTTGAATCCCTAACCCTAATGTAAAACCCTAGTTTGAAACCGTAACGCTAATTTGAAACCCTAGTTTGAAACACTAACCCTAATGTAAAACCCTAGTTTGAAACCGTAACCCTAATTTGAAACCCTAGTTTGTAACCCTAACCCTAATGTAAAACCCTAGTTTGTAACCCTAACCCTAATGTAAAACCCTAGTTTGAAACCCTAACCCTAATGCAAAACCCTAGTTTGAATCCCTAACCCTAATGTAAAACCCTAACGTAAAACCCTAGTTTGAATCCCTAACCATAAAGTAAAACCCTAGTTTGAAACCGTAACGCTAATTTGAAACCCTAGTTTGAAACACTAACCCTAATGTAAAACCCTAGTTTGAAACCGTAACCCTAATATGAAACCCTAGTTTGAAACCCTAACCCTAATGTAAAACACTAGTTTGAAAGCCTAACCCTAATTTGAAACCCTAGTTTGAAACCCTAACCCTAATGCAAAACCCTAGTTTGAAACCCTAACCCTAATGTAAAACCCTAGTTTGAAACCCTAACTCTAATGTAAAACCCTAGTTTGAAACCCTAACCCTAATGTAAAACCCTAATTTGAAGCATTAACCCTAATGTAAAACCCTAGTTTGAAACCGTAACCATAATTTGAAACCCTAGTTTGAAACCCTAACCCTAATATAAAACACTAGTTTGAAATCCTAACCCTAATTTGAAACCCTAGTTTGAAACCCTAACCCTAATGCAAAACCCTTGTTTGAAACCCTAACCCTAATGTAAAACCCTAGTTTGTAACCCTAACCCTAATGTAAAACCCTAGTTTGAAACCCTAACCCTAATGTAAAACACTAGTTTGAAGCATTAACCCTAATGTTAAACCCTAGTTTGAAACCCTAACCCTAATGTAAAACCCTAGTTTGAAGCATTAACCCTATTGTAAAACCCTAGTTTGAAACCCTAACCCTAATGTTTAACCCTAGTTTGAAACCCTAACCCTAACGTAAAACCCTAGTTTGAAACCCTAACCCTAATGTAAAACCCTAGTTTGTAACCCTAACCCTAATTTGAAACCCGAGTTTGAAACCCTAACCCTAACGTAAAACCCTAGTTTGAATCCCTAACCCTAATGTAAAACCCTAGTTTGAAACCATAACGCTAATTTGAAACCCTAGTTTGAAACACTAACCCTAACGTAAAACCCTAGTTTGAAACCCTAACCCTAATGTAAAACCCTAGTTTGTAACCCTAACCCTAATTTGAAACCCGAGTTTGAAACCCTAACCCTAACGTAAAACCCTAGTTTGAATCCCTAACCCTAATGTAAAACCCTAGTTTGAAACCATAACGCTAATTTGAAACCCTGGTTTGAATCCCTAACCCTAATGTAAAACCCTAGTTTGAAACCGTAACGCTAATTTGAAACCCTAGTTTGAAACACTAACCCTAATGTAAAACCCTAGTTTGAAACCGTAACCCTAATTTGAAACCCTAGTTTGTAACCCTAACCCTAATGTAAAACCCTAGTTTGAAACCCTAACCCTAATGTAAAACCCTAGTTTGTAACCCTAACCCTAATGTAAAACCCTATTTTGAAACCCTAACCCTAATGTAAAACCCTAGTTTGAAACCCTAACCCTAATGATAAACCATAGTTTGAAACACTAACCCTAATTTGAAACCTTAGTTTGAAACCCTAACCCTAATGCAAAACCCTAGTTTGAATCCCTAACCCTAATGTAAAACCCTAGTTTGAAACCGTAACGCTAATTTGAAACCCTAGTTTGAAACACTAACCCTAATGTAAAACCCTAGTTTGAAACCGTAACCCTAATATGAAACCCTAGTTTGAAACCCTAACCCTAAAGTAAAACACTAGTTTGAAAGCCTAACCCTAATTTGAAACCCTAGTTTGAAACCCTAACCCTAATGCAAAACCCTAGTTTGAAACCCTAACCCTAATGTAAAACCCTATTTTGAAACCCTAACTCTAATGTAAAACCCTAGTTTGAAACCCTAACCCTAATGTAAAACCCTAGTTTGAAACCCTAACTCTAATGTAAAACCCTAGTTTGAAACCCTAACCCTAATGTAAAACCCTAATTTGAAGCATTAACCCTAATGTAATACCCTAGTTTGAAACCGTAACCATAATTTGAAACCCTAGTTTGAAACCCTAACCCTAATATAAAACACTAGTTTGAAATCCTAACCCTAATTTGAAACCCTAGTTTGTAACCCTAACCCTAATGCAAAACCCTTGTTTGAAACCCTAACCCTAATGTAAAACCCTAGTTTGTAACCCTAACCCTAATGTAAAACCCTAGTTTGAAACCCTAACCCTAATGTAAAACCCTAGTTTGAAGCATTAACCCTAATGTAAAACCCTAGTTTGAAACCCTAACCCTAATGTTAAACCCTAGTTTGAAACCCTAACCCTAACGTAAAACCCTAGTTTGAAACCCGAACCCTAATGTAAAACCCTAGTTTGTAACCCTAACCCTAATGTAAAACCCTAGTTTGAAACCCTAACCCTAATGTAAAACCCTAGTTTGAAGCATTAACCCTAATGTAAAACCCTAGTTTGAAACCCTAACCCTAATTTTAAACCCTAGTTTGAAACACTAACCCTAACGTAAAACCCTAGTTTGAAACCCTAACCCTAATTTGAAACCCTAGTTTGAAACCCTCACCCTAATATAAAACCCTTGTATGAAACCCTAACCCTAATGTAAAACCCTAGTTTGTAACCCTAACCCTAATGTAAAACCCTAGTTTGAAACCCTAACCCTAATGTAAAACCCTAGTTTGAAACCCTAACCCTAATGTAAAACCCTAGTTTGAAGCATTAACCCTATTGTAAAACCCTAGTTTGAAACCCTAACCCTAATGTTTAACCCTAGTTTGAAACCCTAACCCTAACGTAAAACCCTAGTTTGAAACCCTAACCCTAATGTAAAACCCTAGTTTGTAACCCTAACCCTAATTTGAAACCCGAGTTTGAAACCCTAACCCTAACGTAAAACCCTAGTTTGAATCCCTAACCCTAATGTAAAACCCTAGTTTGAAACCATAACGCTAATTTGAAACCCTAGTTTGAAACACTAACCCTAATGTAAAACCCTAGTTTGAAACCCTAACCCTAATGATAAACCATAGTTTGAAACACTAACCCTAATTTGAAACCTTAGTTTGAAACCCTAACCCTAATGCAAAACCCTAGTTTGAATCCCTAACCCTAATGTAAAACCCTAACGTAAAACCCTAGTTTGAATCCCTAACCCTAATGTAAAACCCTAGTTTGAAACCGTAACGCTAATTTGAAACCCTAGTTTGAAACACTAACCCTAATGTAAAACACTAGTTTGAAACCGTAACCCTAATTTGAAACCCTAGTTTGAAACCCTAACCCTAATTTAAAACACTAGTTTGAAAGCCTATCCCTAATTTGAAACCCTAGTTTGAAACCCTAACCCTAATGCAAAACCCTAGTTTGAAACCCTAACCCTAATGTAAAACCCTAGATTGAAACCCTAACTCTAATGTAAAACCCTAGTTTGAAACTCTAACCCTAATGTAAAACCCTAGTTTTAAACCCTAACTCTAATGTAAAACCCTAGTTTGAAACCCTAACCTTAATGTAAAACCCTAGTTTGAAGCATTAACCCTAATGTAAAACCCTAGTTTGAAACCGTAACCATAATTTGAAACCCTAGTTTGAAACCCTAACCCTAATATAAAACACTAGTTTGAAATCCTAACCCTAATTTGAAACCCTAGTTTGAAACCCTAACCCTAATGCAAAACCCTTGTTTGAAACCCTAACCCTAATGTAAAACCCTAGTTTGTAACCCTAACCCTAATGTAAAACCCTAGTTTGAAACCCTAACCCTAATGTAAAACCCTAGTTTGAAGCATTAACCCTAATGTAAAACCCTAGTTTGAAACCCTAACCCTAATGCAAAACCCTTGTTTGAAACCCTAACCCTAATGTAAAACCCTAGTTTGTAACCCTAACCCTAATGTAAAACCCTAGTTTGAAACCCTAACCCTAATGTAAAACCCTAGTTTGAAGCATTAACCCTAATGTAAAACCCTAGTTTGAAACCCTAACCCTAATGTTAAACCCTACTTTGAAACCCTACCCCTAACGTAAAACCCTAGTTTGAAACCCGAACCCTAATGTAAAACCCTAGTTTGTAACCCTTACCCTAATGTAAAACCCTAGTTTGAAACCCTAACCCTAATGTAAAACCCTAGTTTGAAGCATTAACCCTAATGTAAAACCCTAGTTTGAAACCCTAACCCTAATTTTAAACCCTGGTTTGAAACACTAACCCTAACGTAAAACCCTAGTTTGAAACCCTAACCCTAACGTAAAACCCTAGTTTGAATCCCTAACCCTAATGTAAAACCCTAGTTTGAAACGTAACCCTAATTTGAAACGCTAGTTTGAAACACTAACCCTAATGTAAATCCCTAGTTTTAAAACCTAACCCTAATGATAAACCCTAGTTTGAAACCCTAACCCTTATTTGAAACCCTAGTTTGAAACCCTCACCCTAATATAAAACCCTTGTATGAAACCCTAACCCTAATGTAAAACCCTAGTTTGTAACCCTAACCCTAATGTAAAACCCTAGTTTGAAACCCTAACCCTAATGTAAAACCCTAGTTTGAAACCCTAACCCTAATGTAAAACCCTAGTTTGAAGCATTAACCCTATTGTAAAACCCTAGTTTGAAACCCTAACCCTAATGTTAACCCTAGTTTGAAACCCTAACCCTAACGTAAAACCCTAGTTTGAAACCCTAACCCTAATGTAAAACCCTAGTTTGTAACCCTAACCCTAATTTGAAACCCGAGTTTGAAACCCTAACCCTAACGTAAAACCCTAGTTTGAATCCCTAACCCTAATGTAAAACCCTAGTTTGAAACCGTAACGCTAATTTGAAACCCAAGTTTGAAACACTAACCCTAATGTAAAACCCTAGTTTGAAACCGTAACCCTAATTTGAAACCCTAGTTTGTAACCCTAACCCTAATGTAAAACCCTAGTTTGTAACCCTAACCCTAATGTAAAACCCTAGTTTGAAACCCTAACCCTAATGTAAAACCCTAGTTTGAAACCCTAACCCTAATGATAAACCATAGTTTGAAACACTAACCCTAATTTGAAAACTTAGTTTGAAACCCTAACCCTAATGCAAAACCCTAGTTTGAATCCCTAACCCTAATGTAAAACCCTAACGTAAAACCCTAGTTTGAAACCGTAACCCTAATTTGAAACCCTAGTTTGTAACCCTAACCCTAATGTAAAACCCTAGTTTGAAACCCTAACCCTAATGTAAAACCCTAGTTTGTAACCCTAACCCTAATGTAAAACCCTAGTTTGAAACCCTAACCCTAATGTAAAACCCTAGTTTGAAACCCTAACCCTAATGATAAACCATAGTTTGAAACACTAACCCTAACGTAAAACCCTAGTTTGAAACCCTAACCCTAACGTAAAACCCTAGTTTGAATCCCTAACCCTAATGTAAAACCCTAGTTTAAAACCGTAACCCTAATTTGAAACCCTAGTTTGAAACCCTCACCCTAATATAAAACCCTTGTATGAAACCCTAACCCTAATGTAAAACCCTAGTTTGTAACCCTAACCCTAATGTAAAACCCTAGTTTGAAGCATTAACCCTATTGTAAAACCCTAGTTTGAAACCCTAACCCTAATGTTAAACCCTAGTTTGAAACCCTAACCCTAACGTAAAACCCTAGTTTGAAACCCTAACCCTAATGTAAAACCCTAGTTTGTAACCCTAACCCTAATTTGAAACCCGAGTTTGAAACCCTAACCCTAACGTAAAACCCTATTTTGAATCTCTAACCCTAATGTAAAACCCTAGTTTGAAACCGTAACGCTAATTTGAAACCCTAGTTTGTAACCCTAACCCTAATGTAAAACCCTAGTTTGAAACCCTAACCCTAATGTAAAACCCTAGTTTGAAACCCTAACCCTAATTTTAAACCCTAGTTTGAAACACTAACCCTAACGTAAAACCCTAGTTTGAAAACCTAACCCTAACGTAAAACCCTAGTTTAAATCCCTAACCCTAATGTAAAACCCTAGTTTGAAACCGTAACCCTAATTTGAAACCCTAGTTTGAAACACTAACCCTAATGTAAAACCCTAGTTTGAAACCGTAACCCTAATTTGAAACCCTAATTTGAAACCCCAACCCTAATTTGAACCCCCTGTTTGAAACCCTAACTCTAATGTAAAACATAAGTTTGAAACCCTAACCCTAATGTAAAACTCTAGTTTGTAACCCTAACCCTAATGTAAAACCCTAGTTTGAATCCCTAAACCTAATGTAAAACCCTAGTTTGAAACCCTAACCCTAATGATAAACCCTAGTTTGAAACCCTATCCCTAATTTGAAACCCTAGTTTGAAACCCTAACCCTAATGCAAAACCCTAGTTTGAAACCCTAACCCTAATGTAAAACCCTAGTTTGTAACCCTAACCCTAATGTAAAACCCTAGTTTGAAACCCTAACACTAATGTTAAACCCTAGTTTGAAACCCTAACCCTAACGTAAAACCCTAGTTTGAAACCCTAACCCTAATGTAAAACCCTAATTTGAAACCCTAACCCTAACGTAAAACCCTAGTTTGAAACCCTAACCCTAATGTAAAACCCTAGTTTGTAACCCTAATCCTAATTTGAAACCCGAGTTTGAAACCCTAACCCTAACGTAAAACCCTAGTTTGAATCCCTAACCCTAATGTAAAACCCTAGTTTGAAACCGTAACGCTAATTTGAAACCCTAGTTTGTAACCCTAACCCTAATGTAAAACCCTAGTTTGAAACCCTAACCCTAATGTAAAACCCTAGTTTGAAACCCTAACCCTAATTTGAAACCCTAGTTTGAAACCCTAACCCAAATGCAAAACCCTTGTTTGAAACCCTAACCCTAATGTAAAACCCTAGTTTGTAACCCTAACCCTAATGTAAAACCCTAGTTTGAAACCCTAACCCTAATGTAAAACCCTAGTTTGAAGCATTAACCCTAATGTAAAACCCTAGTTTGAAACCCTAACCCTAATGTTAAACCCTAGTTTGAAACCCTAACCCTAACGTAAAACCCTAGTTTGAAACCCGAACCCTAATGTAAAACCCTAGTTTGTAACCCTAACCCTAATGTAAAACCCTAGTTTGAAACCCTAACCCTAATGTTAAACCCTAGTTTGAAACCCTAACCCTAACGTAAAACCCTAGTTTGAAACCCGAACCCTAATGTAAAACCCTAGTTTGTAACCCTAACCCTAATGTAAAACCCTAGTTTGAAACCCTAACCCTAATGTAAAACCCTAGTTTGAAGCATTAACCCTAATGTAAAACCCTAGTTTGAAACCCTAACCCTAATTTTAAACCCTAGTTTGAAACACTAACCCTAACGTAAAACCCTAGTTTGAAACCCTAACCCTAACGTAAAACCCTAGTTTGAATCCCTAACCCTAATGTAAAACCCTAGTTTGAAACCGTAACCCTAATTTGAAACCCTAGTTTGAAACACTAACCCTAATGTAAAACCCTAGTTTGAAACCGTAACCCTAATTTGAAACCCCAACCCTCATTTGAACCCCCTGTTTGAAACCCTAACTCTAATGTAAAACATAAGTTTGAAACCCTAACCCTAATGTAAAACTCTAGTTTGTAACCCTAACCCTAATGTAAAACCCTAGTTTGAAACCCTAACCCTAATGTAAAACCCTAGTTTGAAACCCTAACCCTAATGATAAACCCTAGTTTGAAACTCTATCCCTAATTTGAAACCCTAGTTTGAAACCCTAACCCTAATGCAAAACCCTAGTTTGAAACCCTAACCCTAATGTAAAACCCTAGTTTGTAACCCTAACCCTAATGTAAAACCCTAGTTTGAAACCCTAACACTAATGTTAAACCCTAGTTTGAAACCCTAACCCTAACGTAAAACCCTAGTTTGAAACCCTAACCCTAATGTAAAACCCTTATTTGAAACCCTAACCCTAACGTAAAACCCTAGTTTGAAACCCTAACCCTAATGTAAAACCCTAGTTTGTAACCCTAATCCTAATTTGAAACCCGAGTTTGAAACCCTAACCCTAACGTAAAACCCTAGTTTGAATCCCTAACCCTAATGTAAAACCCTAGTTTGAAACCGTAACGCTAATTTGAAACCCTAGTTTGAAACACTAACCCTAATGTAAAAACCTAGTTTGAAACCGTAACCATAATTTGAAACCCTAGTTTGAAACCCTAACCCTAATGTAAAACACTAGTTTGAAATCCTAACCCTAATTTGAAACCCTAGTTTGAAACCCTAACCCTAATGCAAAACCCTTGTTTGAAACCCTAACCCTAATGTAAAACCCTAGTTTGTAACCCTAACCCTAATGTAAAACCCTAGTTTGAAACCCTAACCCTAATGTAAAACCCTAGTTTGAAGCATTAACCCTAATGTAAAACCCTAGTTTGAAACCCTAACCCTAATGTTAAACCCTAGTTTGAAACCCTAACCCTAACGTAAAACCCTAGTTTGAAACCCGAACCCTAATGTAAAACCCTAGTTTGTAACCCTAACCCTAATGTAAAACCCTAGTTTGAAACCCTAACCCTAATGTAAAACCCTAGTTTGAAGCATTAACCCTAATGTAAAACCCTAGTTTGAAACCCTAACCCTAATTTTAAACCCTAGTTTGAAACACTAACCCTAACGTAAAACCCTAGTTTGAAACCCTAACCCTAACGTAAAACCCTAGTTTGAATCCCTAACCCTAATGTAAAACCCTAGTTTGAAACCGTAACCCTAATTTGAAACCCTAATTTGAAAACCTAACCCTAATGTAAAACACTAGTTTGAAACCCTAACCCTAATGTAAAACCCTAGTTTGAAACCCAAACCCTAATGTAAAACCCTAGTTTGCAACCCTAACCCTAATGTTAAACCCTAATTTGTAACCCTAACCCTAATATAAAAACCCTAGTTTGTAACCCTAACCCTAATGTAAATTCCTAGTTTGAAACCCTAACCCTAATGTTAAACCCTAGTTTGAAACCCTAACCCTAATGTAAAACCCCTTGTTTGTAACCCTAACCCTAATTTGAAACCCTAGTTTGAAACCCTAACCCTAATGTTAAACCCTAGTTTGAAACCCTAACCCTAATTTGAAACCCTAGTTTGAAAACCTAACCCTAATTTGAACCCCCTGTTTGAAACCCTAACTCTAATGTAAAACATAAGTTTGAAACCCTAACCCTAATGTAAAACTCTAGTTTGTAACCCTAACCCTAATGTAAAACCCTAGTTTGAAACCCTAACCCTAATGTAAAACCCTAGTTTGAAACCCTAACCCTAATGATAAACCCTAGTTTGAAACCCTATCCCTAATTTGAAACCCTAGTTTGAAACCCTAACCCTAATGCAAAACCCTAGTTTGAAACCCTAACCCTAATGTAAAACCCTAGTTTGTAACCCTAACCCTAATGTAAAACCCTAGTTTGAAACCCTAACCCTAATGTAAAACCCTAGTTTGAAACCCTAACCCTAATGTAAAACCCTAGTTTGAAGCATTAACCCTTATATAAAACCCTAGTTTGAAACCCTAACACTAATGTTAAACCCTAGTTTGAAACCCTAACCCTAACGTAAAACCCTAGTTTGAAACCCTAACCCTAATGTAAAACCCTAATTTGAAACCCTAACCCTAACGTAAAACCCTAGTTTGAAACCCTAACCCTAATGTAAAACCCTAGTTTGTAACCCTAATCCTAATTTGAAACACGAGTTTGAAACCCTAACTCTAACGTAAAACCCTAGTTTGAATCCCTAACCCTAATGTAAAACCCTAGTTTGAAACCGTAACGCTAATTTGAAACCCTAGTTTGAAACACTAACCCTAATGTAAAACCCTAGTTTGAAACCGTAACCATAATTTGAAACCCTAGTTTGAAACCCTAACCCTAATATAAAACACTAGTTTGAAATCCTAACCCTAATTTGAAACCCTAGTTTGAAACCCTAACCCTAATGCAAAACCCTTGTTTGAAACCCTAACCCTAATGTAAAACCCTAGTTTGTAACCCTAACCCTAATGTAAAACCCTAGTTTGAAACCCTAACCCTAATGTTAAACCCTAGTTTGAAACCCTAACCCTAACGTAAAACCCTAGTTTGAAACCCGAACCCTAATGTAAAACCCTAGTTTGTAACCCTAACCCTAATGTAAAACCCTAGTTTGAAACCCTAACCCTAATGTAAAACCCTAGTTTGAAGCATTAACCCTAATGTAAAACCCTAGTTTGAAACCCTAACCTTAATTTTAAACCCTAGTTTGAAACACTAACCCTAACGTAAAACCCTAGTTTGAAACCCTAACCCTAACGTAAAACCCTAGTTTGAATCCCTAACCCTAATGTAAAACCCTAGTTTGAAACCGTAACCCTAATTTGAAACCCTAATTTGAAAACCTAACCCTAATGTAAAACACTAGTTTGAAACCCTAACCCTAATTTGAAACCCTACTTTGAAACCCTAACCCTAATGCAAAACCCTACTTTGAAACCGTAACCCTAATGTAAAACCCTAGTTTGTAACCCTAACCCTAATGTAAAACCCTAGTTTGAAACCCAAACCCTAATGTAAAACCCTAGTTTGCAACCCTAACCCTAATGTTAAACCCTAATTTGTAACCCTAACCCTAATATAAAAACCCTAGTTTGTAACCCTAACCCTAATGTAAATTCCTAGTTTGAAACCCTAACCCTAATGTTAAACCCTAGTTTGAAACCCTAACCCTAATGTAAAACCCCTTGTTTGTAACCCTAACCCTAATTTGAAACCCTAGTTTGAAACCCTAACCCTAATGTTAAACCCTAGTTTGAAACCCTAACCCTAATTTGAAACCCTAGTTTGAAAACCTAACCCTAATTTGAACCCCCTGTTTGAAACCCTAACTCTAATGTAAAACATAAGTTTGAAACCCTAACCCTAATGTAAAACTCTAGTTTGTAACCCTAACCCTAATGTAAAACCCTAGTTTGAAACCCTAACCCTAATGTAAAACCCTAGTTTGAAACCCTAACCCTAATGATAAACCCTAGTTTGAAACCCTATCCCTAATTTGAAACCCTAGTTTGAAACCCTAACCCTAATGCAAAATCCTAGTTTGAAACCCTAACCCTAATGTAAAACCCTAGTTTGTAACCCTAACCCTAATGTAAAACCCTAGTTTGAAACCCTAACCCTAATGTAAAACCCTAGTTTGAAACCCTAACCCTAATGTAAAACCCTAGTTTGAAGCATTAACCCTAATATAAAACCCTAGTTTGAAACCCTAACACTAATGTTAAACCCTAGTTTGAAACCCTAACCCTAATGTAAAACCCTAATTTGAAACCCTAACCCTAACGTAAAACCCTAGTTTGAATCCCTAACCCTAATGTAAAACCCTAGTTTGAAACCGTAACGCTAATTTGAAACCCTAGTTTGAAACACTAACCCTAATGTAAAACCCTAGTTTGAAACCGTAACCATAATTTGAAACCCTAGTTTGAAACCCTAACCCTAATATAAAACACTAGTTTGAAATCCTAACCCTAATTTGAAACCCTAGTTTGAAACCCTAACCCTAATGCAAAACCCTTGTTTGAAACCCTAACCCTAATGTAAAACCCTAGTTTGTAACCCTAACCCTAATGTAGAACCCTAGTTTGAAACCCTAACCCTAATGTAAAACCCTAGTTTGAAGCATTAACCCTAATGTAAAACCCTAGTTTGAAACCCTAACCCTAATGTTAAACCCTACTTTGAAACCCTACCCCTAACGTAAAACCCTAGTTTGAAACCCGAACCCTAATGTAAAACCCTAGTTTGTAACCCTAACCCTAATGTAAAACCCTAGTTTGAAACACTAACCCTAACGTAAAACCCTAGTTTGAAACCCTAACCCTAACGTAAAACCCTAGTTTGAATCCCTAACCCTAATGTAAATCCCTAGTTTGAAACCCTAACCCTAATGATAAACCCTAGTTTGAAACCCTAACCCTAATTTGAAACCCTAGTTTGAAACCCTCACCCTAATATAAAACCCTTGTATGAAACCCTAACCCTAATGTAAAACCCTAGTTTGTAACCCTAACCCTAATGTAAAACCCTAGTTTGAAACCCTAACCCTAATGTAAAACCCTAGTTTGAAACCCTAACCCTAATGTAAAACCCTAGTTTGAAGCATTAACCCTATTGTAAAACCCTAGTTTGAAACCCTAACCCTAATGTTTAACCCTAGTTTGAAACCCTAACCCTAACGTAAAACCCTAGTTTGAAACCCTAACCCTAATGTAAAACCCTAGTTTGTAACCCTAACCCTAATTTGAAACCCGAGTTTGAAACCCTAACCCTAACGTAAAACCCTAGTATGAATCCCTAACCCTAATGTAAAACCCTAGTTTGAAACCGTAACGCTAATTTGAAACCCTAGTTTGAAACACTAACCCTAATGTAAAACCCTAGTTTGAAACCGTAACCCTAATTTGAAACCCTAGTTTGTAACCCTAACCCTAATGTAAAACCCTAGTTTGAAACCCTAACCCTAATGTAAAACCCTAGTTTGTAACCCTAACCCTAATGTAAAACCCTAGTTTGAAACCCTAACCCTAATGTAAAACCCTAGTTTGAAACCCTAACCCTAATGATAAACCATAGTTTGAAACACTAACCCTAATTTGAAACCTTAGTTTGAAACCCTAACCCTAATGCAAAACCCTAGTTTGAATCCCTAACCCTAATGTAAAACCCTAACGTAAAACCCTAGTTTGAATCCCTAACCCTAAAGTAAAACCCTAGTTTGAAACCGTAACGCTAATTTGAAACCCTAGTTTGAAACACTAACCCTAATGTAAAACCCTAGTTTGAAACCGTAACCCTAATATGAAACCCTAGTTTGAAACCCTAACCCTAATGTAAAACACTAGTTTGAAAGCCTAACCCTAATTTGAAACCCTAGTTTGAAACCCTAACCCTAATGCAAAACCCTAGTTTGAAACCCTAACCCTAATGTAAAACCCTATTTTGAAAGCCTAACTCTAATGTAAAACCCTAGATTGAAACCCTAACCCTAATGTAAAACCCTAGTTTGAAACCCTAACTCTAATGTAAAACCCTAGTTTGAAACCCTAACCCTAATGTAAAACCCTAATTTGAAGCATTAACCCTAATGTAAAACCCTAGTTTGAAACCGTAACCATAATTTGAAACCCTAGTTTGAAACCCTAACCCTAATATAAAACACTAGTTTGAAATCCTAACCCTAATTTGAAACCCTAGTTTGAAACCCTAACCCTAATGCAAAACCCTTGTTTGAAACCCTAACCCTAATGTAAAACCCTAGTTTGTAACCCTAACCCTAATGTAAAACCCTAGTTTGAAACCCTAACCCTAATGTAAAACACTAGTTTGAAGCATTAATCCTAATGTTAAACCCTAGTTTGAAACCCTAACCCTAACGTAAAACCCTAGTTTGAAACCCGAACCCTAATGTAAAACCCTAGTTTGTAACCCTAACCCTAATGTAAAACCCTAGTTTGAAACCCTAACCCTAATGTAAAACCCTAGTTTGAAGCATTAACCCTAATGTAAAACCCTAGTTTGAAACCCTAACCCTAATTTTAAACCCTAGTTTGAAACACTAACCCTAACGTAAAACCCTAGTTTGAAACCCTAACCCTAATTTGAAACCCTAGTTTGAAACCCTCACCCTAATATAAAACCCTTGTATGAAACCCTAACCCTAATGTAAAACCCTAGTTTGTAACCCTAACCCTAATGTAAAACCCTAGTTTGAAACCCTAACCCTAATGTAAAACCCTAGTTTGAAACCCTAACCCTAATGTAAAACCCTAGTTTGAAGCATTAACCCTATTGTAAAACCCTAGTTTGAAACCCTGACCCTAATGTTTAACCCTAGTTTGAAACCCTAACCCTAATGTAAAACCCTAGTTTGAAACCCTAACCCTAATGTAAAACCCTAGTTTGTAACCCTAACCCTAATTTGAAACCCGAGTTTGAAACCCTAACCCTAACGTAAAACCCTAGTTTGAATCCCTAACCCTAATGTAAAACCCTAGTTTGAAACCATAACGCTAATTTGAAACCCTAGTTTGAAACACTAACCCTAACGTAAAACCCTAGTTTGAAACCCTAACCCTAATGTAAAACCCTAGTTTGTAACCCTAACCCTAATTTGAAACCCGAGTTTGAAACCCTAACCCTAACGTAAAACCCTAGTTTGAATCCCTAACCCTAATGTAAAACCCTAGTTTGAAACCATAACGCTAATTTGAAACCCTGGTTTGAATCCCTAACCCTAATGTAAAACCCTAGTTTGAAACCGTAACGCTAATTTGAAACCCTAGTTTGAAACACTAACCCTAATGTAAAACCCTAGTTTGAAACCGTAACCCTAATATGAAACCCTAGTTTGAAACCCTAACCCTAATGTAAAACACTAGTTTGAAAGCCTAACCCTAATTTGAAACCCTAGTTTGAAACCCTAACCCTAATGCAAAACCCTAGTTTGAAACCCTAACCCTAATGTAAAACCCTATTTTGAAACCCTAACTCTAATGTAAAACCCTAGTTTGAAACCCTAACCCTAATGTAAAACCCTAGTTTGAAACCCTAACTCTAATGTAAAACCCTAGTTTGAAACCCTAACCCTAATGTAAAACCCTAATTTGAAGCATTAACCCTAATGTAAAACCCTAGTTTGAAACCGTAACCATAATTTGAAACCCTAGTTTGAAACCCTAACCCTAATATAAAACACTAGTTTGAAATCCTAACCCTAATTTGAAACCCTAGTTTGTAACCCTAACCCTAATGCAAAACCCTTGTTTGAAACCCTAACCCTAATGTAAAACCCTAGTTTGTAACCCTAACCCTAATGTAAAACCCTAGTTTGAAACCCTAACCCTAATGTAAAACCCTAGTTTGAAGCATTAACCCTAATGTAAAACCCTAGTTTGAAACCCTAACCCTAATGTTAAACCCTAGTTTGAAACCCTAACCCTAACGTAAAACCCTAGTTTGAAACCCGAACCCTAATGTAAAATCCTAGTTTGTAACCCTAACCCTAATGTAAAACCCTAGTTTGAAACCCTAACCCTAATGTAAAACCCTAGTTTGAAGCATTAACCCTAATGTAAAACCCTAGTTTGAAACCCTAACCCTAATTTTAAACCCTAGTTTGAAACACTAACCCTAACGTAAAACCCTAGTTTGAAACCCTAACCCTAATTTGAAACCCTAGTTTGAAACCCTCACCCTAATATAAAACCCTTGTATGAAACCCTAACCCTAATGTAAAACCCTAGTTTGTAACCCTAACCCTAATGTAAAACCCTAGTTTGAAACCCTAACCCTAATGTAAAACCCTAGTTTGAAACCCTAACCCTAATGTAAAACCCTAGTTTGAAGCATTAACCCTATTGTAAAACCCTAGTTTGAAACCCTAACCCTAATGTTTAACCCTAGTTTGAAACCCTAACCCTAACGTAAAACCCTAGTTTGAAACCCTAACCCTAATGTAAAACCCTAGTTTGCAACCCTAACCCTAATTTGAAACCCGAGTTTGAAACCCTAACCCTAACGTAAAACCCTAGTTTGAATCCCTAACCCTAATGTAAAACCCTAGTTTGAAACCATAACGCTAATTTGAAACCCTAGTTTGAAACACTAACCCTAATGTAAAACCCTAGTTTGAAACCGTAACCCTAATTTGAAACCCTAGTTTGTAACCCTAACCCTAATGTAAAACCCTAGTTTGAAACCCTAACCCTAATGTAAAACCCTAGTTTGTAACCCTAACCGTAATGTATAACCCTAGTTTGAAACACTAACCCTAATGTAAAACCCTAGTTTGAAACCCTAACCCTAATGATAAACCATAGTTTGAAACACTAACCCTAATTTGAAACCTTAGTTTGAAACCCTAACCCTAATGCAAAACCCTAGTTTGAATCCCTAACCCTAATGTAAAACCCTAACGTAAAACCCTAGTTTGAATCCCTAACCCTAATGTAAAACCCTAGTTTGAAACCGTAACGCTAATTTGAAACCCTAGTTTGAAACACTAACCCTAATGTAAAACCCTAGTTTGAAACCGTAACCCTAATTTGAAACCCTAGTTTGAAACCCTAACCCTAATTTAAAACACTAGTTTGAAAGCCTATCCCTAATTTGAAACCCTAGTTTGAAACCCTAACCCTAATGCAAAACCCTAGTTTGAAACCCTAACCCTAATGTAAAACCCTAGATTGAAACCCTAACTCTAATGTAAAACCCTAGTTTGAAACTCTAACCCTAATGTAAAACCCTAGTTTGAAACCCTAACTCTAATGTAAAACCCTAGTTTGAAACCCTAACCTTAATGTAAAACCCTAGTTTGAAGCATTAACCCTAATGTAAAACCCTAGTTTGAAACCGTAACCATAATTTGAAACCCTAGTTTGAAACCCTAACCCTAATATAAAACACTAGTTTGAAATCCTAACCCTAATTTGAAACCCTAGTTTGAAACCCTAACCCTAATGCAAAACCCTAGTTTGAAGCATTAACCCTAATGTAAAACCCTAGTTTGAAACCCTAACCCTAATGTTAAACCCTAGTTTGAAACCCTAACCCTAACGTAAAACCCTAGTTTGAAACCCGAACCCTAATGTAAAACCCTAGTTTGTAACCCTAACCCTAATGTAAAACCCTAGTTTGAAACCCTAACCCTAATGTAAAACCCTAGTTTGAAACCCTAACCCTAATGTAAAACCCTAGTTTGAAGCATTAACCCTATTGTAAAACCCTAGTTTGAAACCCTAACCCTAATGTTAAACCCTAGTTTGAAACCCTAACCCTAACGTAAAACCCTAGTTTGAAACCCTAACCCTAATGTAAAACCCTAGTTTGTAACCCTAACCCTAATTTGAAACCCGAGTTTGAAACCCTAACCCTAACGTAAAACCCTAGTTTGAATCCCTAACCCTAATGTAAAACCCTAGTTTGAAACCGTAACGCTAATTTGAAACCCTAGTTTGAAACACTAACCCTAATGTAAAACCCTAGTTTGAAACCGTAACCCTAATTTGAAACCTTAGTTTGTAACCCTAACCCTAATGTAAAACCCTAGTTTGAAACCCTAACCCTAATGTAAAACCCTAGTTTGTAACCCTAACCCTAATGTAAAACCCTAGTTTGTAACCCTAACCCTAATTTGAAACCCGAGTTTGAAACCCTAACCCTAACGTAAAACCCTAGTTTGAATCCCTAACCCTAATGTAAAACCCTAGTTTGAAACCGTAACGCTAATTTGAAACCCTAGTTTGAAACACTAACCCTAATGTAAAACCCTAGTTTGAAACCGTAACCCTAATTTGAAACCTTAGTTTGTAACCCTAACCCTAATGTAAAACCCTAGTTTGAAACCCTAACCCTAATGTAAAACCCTAGTTTGTAACCCTAACCCTAATGTAAAACCCTAGTTTGTAACCCTAACCCTAATGTAAAACCCTAGTTTGAAACACTAACCCTAATGTAAAACCCTAGTTTGAAACCCTAACCCTAATGATAAACCATAGTTTGAAACACTAACCCTAATTTGAAACCTTAGTTTGAAACCCTAACCCTAATGCAAAACCCTAGTTTGAATCCCTAACCCTAATGTAAAACCCTAACGTAAAACCCTAGTTTGAATCCCTAACCCTAATGTAAAACCCTAGTTTGAAACCGTAACGCTAATTTGAAACCCTAGTTTGAAACACTAACCCTAATGTAAAACCCTAGTTTGAAACCGTAACCCTAATTTGAAACCCTAGTTTGAAACCCTAACCCTAATTTAAAACACTAGTTTGAAAGCCTATCCCTAATTTGAAACCCTAGTTCGAAACCCTAACCCTAATGCAAAACCCTAGTTTGAAACCCTAACCCTAATGTAAAACCCTAGATTGAAACCCTAACTCTAATGTAAAACCCTAGTTTGAAACTCTAACCCTAATGTAAAACCCTAGTTTGAAACCCTAACTCTAATGTAAAACCCTAGTTTGAAACCCTAACCTTAATGTAAAACCCTAGTTTGAAGCATTAACCCTAATGTAAAACCCTAGTTTGAAACCGTAACCATAATTTGAAACCCTAGTTTGAAACCCTAACCCTAATATAAAACACTAGTTTGAAATCCTAACCCTAATTTGAAACCCTAGTTTGAAACCCTAACCCTAATGCAAAACCCTTGTTTGAAACCCTAACCCTAATGTAAAACCCTAGTTTGTAACCCTAACCCTAATGTAAAACCCTAGTTTGAAACCCTAACCCTAATGTAAAACCCTAGTTTGAAGCATTAACCCTAATGTAAAACCCTAGTTTGAAACCCTAACCCTAATGTTAAACCCTAGTTTGAAACCCTAACCCTAACGTAAAACCCTAGTTTGAAACCCGAACCCTAATGTAAAACCCTAGTTTGTAACCCTAACCCTAATGTAAAACCCTAGTTTGAAACCCTAACCCTAATGTAAAACCCTAGTTTGAAACCCTAACCCTAATGTAAAACCCTAGTTTGAAGCATTAACCCTATTGTAAAACCCTAGTTTGAAACCCTAACCCTAATGTTAAACCCTAGTTTGAAACCCTAACCCTAACGTAAAACCCTAGTTTGAAACCCTAACCCTAATGTAAAACCCTAGTTTGTAACCCTAACCCTAATTTGAAACCCGAGTTTGAAACCCTAACCCTAACGTAAAACCCTAGTTTGAATCCCTAACCCTAATGTAAAACCCTAGTTTGAAACCGTAACGCTAATTTGAAACCCTAGTTTGAAACACTAACCCTAATGTAAAACCCTAGTTTGAAACCGTAACCCTAATTTGAAACCTTAGTTTGTAACCCTAACCCTAATGTAAAACCCTAGTTTGAAACCCTAACCCTAATGTAAAACCCTAGTTTGTAACCCTAACCCTAATGTAAAACCCTAGTTTGAAACCCTAACCCTAATGTAAAACCCTAGTTTGAAACCCTAACCCTAATGATAAACCATAGTTTGAAACACTAACCCTAATTTGAAACCTTAGTTTGAATCCCTAACCCTAATGTAAAACCCTAACGTAAAACCCTAGTTTGAATCCCTAACCCTAATGTAAAACCCTAGTTTGAAACCCTAACTCTAATGTAAAACCCTAGTTTGAAACCCTAACCCTAATGTAAAACCCTAATTTGAAGCATTAACCCTAATGTAAAACCCTAGTTTGAAACCGTAACCATAATTTGAAACCCTAGTTTGAAACCCTAACCCTAATATAAAACACTAGTTTGAAATCCTAACCCTAATTTGAAACCCTAGTTTGAAACCCTAACCCTAATGCAAAACCCTTCTTTGAAACCCTAACCCTAATGTAAAACCCTAGTTTGTAACCCTAACCCTAATGTAAAACCCTAGTTTGAAACCCTAACCCTAATGTAAAACCCTAGTTTGAAGCATTAACCCTAATGTAAAACCCTAGTTTGAAACCCTAACCCTAATGTTAAACCCTAGTTTGAAACCCTAACCCTAACGTAAAACCCTAGTTTGAAACCCGAACCCTAATGTAAAACCCTAGTTTGTAACCCTAACCCTAATGTAAAACCCTAGTTTGAAACCCTAACCCTAATGTAAAACCCTAGTTTGAAGCATTAACCCTAATGTAAAACCCTAGTTTGAAACCCTAACCCTAATTTTAAACCCTAGTTTGAAACACTAACCCTAACGTAAAACCCTAGTTTGAAACCCTAACCCTAATTTGAAACCCTAGTTTGAAACCCTCACCCTAATATAAAACCCTTGTATGAAACCCTAACCCTAATGTAAAACCCTAGTTTGTAACCCTAACCCTAATGTAAAACCCTAGTTTGAAACCCTAACCCTAATGTAAAACCCTAGCTTGAAACCCTAACCCTAATGTAAAACCCTAGTTTGAAGCATTAACCCTATTGTAAAACCCTAGTTTGAAACCCTAACCCTAATGTTTAACCCTAGTTTGAAACCCTAACCCTAACGTAAAAACCTAGTTTGAAACCCTAACCCTAATGTAAAACCCTAGTTTGTAACCCTAACCCTAATTTGAAACCCGAGTTTGAAACCCTTACCCTAACGTAAAACCCTAGTTTGAATCCCTAACCCTAATGTAAAACCCTAGTTTGAAACCATAACGCTAATTTGAAACCCTAGTTTGAAACACTAACCCTAACGTAAAACCCTAGTTTGAAACCCTAACCCTAATGTAAAACCCTAGTTTGTAACCCTAACCCTAATTTGAAACCCGAGTTTGAAACCCTAACCCTAACGTAAAACCCTAGTTTGAATCCCTAACCCTAATGTAAAACCCTAGTTTGAAACCATAACGCTAATTTGAAACCCTAGTTTGAATCCCTAACCCTAATGTAAAACCCTAGTTTGAAACCGTAACGCTAATTTGAAACCCTAGTTTGAAACACTAACCCTAATGTAAAACCCTAGTTTGAAACCGTAACCCTAATTTGAAACCCTAGTTTGTAACCCTAACCCTAATGTAAAACCCTATTTTGAAACCCTAATCCTAATGTAAAACCCTAGTTTGTAACCCTAACCCTAATGTAAAACCCTAGTTTGAAACCCTAACCCTAATGTAAAACCCTAGTTTGAAACCCTAACCCTAATGATAAACCATAGTTTGAAACATTAACCCTAATTTGAAACCTTAGTTTGAAACCCTAACCCTAATGCAAAACCCTAGTTTGAATCCCTAACCCTAATGTAAAACCCTAACGTAAAACCCTAGTTTGAATCCCTAACCCTAATGTAAAACCCTAGTTTGAAACCGTAACGCTAATTTGAAACCCTAGTTTGAAACACTAACCCTAATGTAAAACCCTAGTTTGAAACCGTAACCCTAATATGAAACCCTAGTTTGAAACCCTAACCCTAATGTAAAACACTAGTTTGAAAGCCTAACCCTAATTTGAAACCCTAGTTTGAAACCCTAACCCTAATGCAAAACCCTAGTTTGAAACCCTAACCCTAATGTAAAACCCTATTTTGAAACCCTAACTCTAATGTAAAACCCTTGTTTGAAACCCTAACCCTAATGTAAAACCCTAGTTTGAAACCCTAACTCTAATGTAAAACCCTAGTTTGAAACCCTAACCCTAATGTAAAACCCTAATTTGAAGCATTAACCCTAATGTAAAACCCTAGTTTGAAACCGTAACCATAATTTGAAACCCTAGTTTGAAACCCTAACCCTAATATAAAACACTAGTTTGAAATCCTAACCCTAATTTGAAACCCTAGTTTGAAACCCTAACCCTAATGCAAAACCCTTGTTTGAAACCCTAACCCTAATGTAAAACCCTAGTTTGTAACCCTAACCCTAATGTAAAACCCTAGTTTGAAACCCTAACCCTAATGTAAAACCCTAGTTTGAAGCATTAACCCTAATGTAAAACCCTAGTTTGAAACCCTAACCCTAATGTTAAACCCTAGTTTGAAACCCTAACCCTAACGTAAAACCCTAGTTTGAAACCCGAACCCTAATGTAAAACCCTAGTTTGTAACCCTAACCCTAATGTAAAACCCTAGTTTGAAACCCTAACCCTAATGTAAAACCCTAGTTTGAAGCATTAACCCTAATGTAAAACCCTAGTTTGAAACCCTAACCCTAATTTTAAACCCTAGTTTGAAACACTAACACTAACGTAAAACCCTAGTTTGAAACCCTAACCCTAATTTGAAACCCTAGTTTGAAACCCTCACCCTAATATAAAACCCTTGTATGAAACCCTAACCCTAATGTAAAACCCTAGTTTGTAACCCTAACCCTAATGTAAAACCCTAGTTTGAAACCCTAACCCTAATGTAAAACCCTAGTTTGAAACCCTAACCCTAATGTAAAACCCTAGTTTGAAGCATTAACCCTATTGTAAAACCCTAGTTTGAAACCCTAACCCTAATGTTTAACCCTAGTTTGAAACCCTAACCCTAACGTAAAACCCTAGTTTGAAACCCTAACCCTAATGTAAAACCCTAGTTTGTAACCCTAACCCTAATTTGAAACCCGAGTTTGAAACCCTAACCCTAACGTAAAACCCTAGTTTGAATCCCTAACCCTAATGTAAAACCCTAGTTTGAAACCATAACGCTAATTTGAAACCCTAGTTTGAAACACTAACCCTAATGTAAAACCCTAGTTTGAAACCGTAACCCTAATTTGAAACCCTAGTTTGTAACCCTAACCCTAATGTAAAACCCTAGTTTGAAACCCTAACCCTAATGTAAAACCCTAGTTTGTAACCCTAACCCTAATGTAAAACCCTAGTTTGAAACCCTAACCCTAATGTAAAACCCTAGTTTGAAACCCTAACCCTAATGATAAACCATAGTTTGAAACACTAACCCTAATTTGAAACCTTAGTTTGAAACCCTAACCCTAATGCAAAACCCTAGTTTGAATCCCTAACCCTAATGTAAAACCCTAACGTAAAACCCTAGTTTGAATCCCTAACCCTAATGTAAAACCCTAGTTTGAAACCGTAACGCTAATTTGAAACCCTAGTTTGAAACACTAACCCTAATGTAAAACCCTAGTTTGAAACCGTAACCCTAATTTGAAACCCTAGTTTGAAACCCTAACCCTAATGTAAAACACTAGTTTGAAAGCCTAACCCTAATTTGAAACCCTAGTTTGAAACCCTAACCCTAATGCAAAACCCTAGTTTGAAACCCTAACCCTAATGTAAAACCCTAGTTTGAAACCCTAACTCTAATGTAAAACCCTAGTTTGAAACCCTAACCCTAATGTAAAACCCTAGTTTGAAGCATTAACCCTAATGTAAAACCCTAGTTTGAAACCGTAACCATAATTTGAAACCCTAGTTTGAAACCCTAACCCTAATATAAAACACTAGTTTGAAATCCTAACCCTAATTTGAAACCCTAGTTTGAAACCCTAACCCTAATGCAAAACCCTTGTTTGAAACCCTAACCCTAATGTAAAACCCTAGTTTGTAACCCTAACCCTAATGTAAAACCCTAGTTTGAAACCCTAACCCTAATGTAAAACCCTAGTTTGAAGCATTAACCCTAATGTAAAACCCTAGTTTGAAACCCTAACCCTAATGTTAAACCCTAGTTTGAAACCCTAAACCTAACGTAAAACCCTAGTTTGAAACCCGAACCCTAATGTAAAACCCTAGTTTGTAACCCTAACCCTAATGTAAAACCCTAGTTTGAAACCCTAACCCTAATGTAAAACCCTAGTTTGAAGCATTAACCCTAATGTAAAACCCTAGTTTGAAACCCTAACCCTAATTTTAAACCCTAGTTTGAAACACTAACCCTAACGTAAAACCCTAGTTTGAAACCCTAACCCTAACGTAAAACCCTAGTTTGAATCCCTAACCCTAATGTAAAACCCTAGTTTAAAACCGTAACCCTAATTTGAAACCCTAGTTTGAAACACTAACCCTAAGGTAAATCCCTAGTTTGAAACCCTAACCCTAATGATAAACCCTAGTTTGAAACACTAACCCTAATTTGAAACCCTAGTTTGAAACCCTCACCCTAATATAAAACCCTTGTATGAAACCCTAACCCTAATGTAAAACCCTAGTTTGTAACCCTAACCCTAATGTAAAACCCTAGTTTGAAACCCTAACCCTAATGTAAAACCCTAGTTTGAAACCCTAACCCTAATGTAAAACCCTAGTTTGAAGCATTAACCCTATTGTAAAACCCTAGTTTGAAACCCTAACCCTAATGTTAAACCCTAGTTTGAAACCCTAACCCTAACGTAAAACCCTAGTTTGAAACCCTAACCCTAATGTAAAACCCTAGTTTGTAACCCTAACCCTAATTTGAAACCCGAGTTTGAAACCCTAACCCTAACGTAAAACCCTAGTTTGAATCCCTAACCCTAATGTAAAACCCTAACGTAAAACCCTAGTTTGAATCCCTAACCCTAATGTAAAACCCTAGTTTGAAACCGTAACGCTAATTTGAAACCCTAGTTTGAAACACTAACCCTAATGTAAAACCCTAGTTTGAAACCGTAACCCTAATATGAAACCCTAGTTTGAAACCCTAACCCTAATGTAAAACACTAGTTTGAAAGCCTAACCCTAATTTGAAACCCTAGTTTGAAACCCTAACCCTAATGCAAAACCCTAGTTTGAAACCCTAACCCTAATGTAAAACCCTATTTTGAAACCCTAACTCTAATGTAAAACCCTTGTTTGAAACCCTAACCCTAATTTAAAACCCTAGTTTGAAACCCTAACTCTAATGTAAAACCCTAGTTTGAAACCCTAACCCTAATGTAAAACCCTAATTTGAAGCATTAACCCTAATGTAAAACCCTAGTTTGAAACCGTAACCATAATTTGAAACCCTAGTTTGAAACCCTAACCCTAATATAAAACACTAGTTTGAAATCCTAACCCTAATTTGAAACCCTAGTTTGAAACCCTAACCCTAATGCAAAACCCTTGTTTGAAACCCTAACCCTAATGTAAAACCCTAGTTTGTAACCCTAACCCTAATGTAAAACCCTAGTTTGAAACCCTAACCCTAATGTAAAACCCTAGTTTGAAGCATTAACCCTAATGTAAAACCCTAGTTTGAAACCCTAACCCTAATGTTAAACCCTAGTTTGAAACCCTAACCCTAACGTAAAACCCTAGTTTGAAACCCGAACCCTAATGTAAAACCCTAGTTTGTAACCCTAACCCTAATGTAAAACCCTAGTTTGAAACCCTAACCCTAATGTAAAACCCTAGTTTGAAGCATTAACCCTAATGTAAAACCCTAGTTTGAAACCCTAACCCTAATTTTAAACCCTAGTTTGAAACACTATCCCTAACGTAAAACCCTAGTTTGAAACCCTAACCCTAACGTAAAACCCTAGTTTGAATCCCTAACCCTAATGTAAAACCCTAGTTTAAAACCGTAACCCTAATTTGAAACCCTAGTTTGAAACACTAACCCTAATGTAAATTCCTAGTTTGAAACCCTAACCCTAATGATAAACCCTAGTTTGAAACACTAATCCTAATTTGAAACCCTAGTTTGAAACCCTCACCCTAATATAGAACCCTTGTATGAAACCCTAACCCTAATGTAAAACCCTAGTTTGAATCCCTAACCCTAATGTAAAACCCTAGTTTGAAACCGTAACGCTAATTTGAAACCCTAGTTTGAAACACTAACCCTAATGTAAAACCCTAGTTTGAAACCGTAACCCTAATTTGAAACCCTAGTTTGTAACCCTAACCCTAATGTAAAACCCTAGTTTGAAACCCTAACCCTAATGTAAAACCCTAGTTTGTAACCCTAACCCTAATGTAAAACCCTAGTTTGAAACCCTAACCCTAATGTAAAACCCTAGTTTGAAACCCTAACCCTAATGATAAACCATAGTTTGAAACACTAACCCTAATTTGAAACCTTAGTTTGAAACCCTAACCCTAATGCAAAACCCTAGTTTGAATCCCTAACCCTAATGTAAAACCCTAGTTTGAAACCGTAACGCTAATTTGAAACCCTAGTTTGAAACACTAACCCTAATGTAAAACCCTAGTTTGAAACCGTAACCCTAATTTGAAACCCTAGTTTGAAACCCTAACCCTAATGCAAAACCCTAGTTTGAAACCCTAACCCTAATGTAAAACCCTAGTTTGAAACCCTAACTCTAATGTAAAACCCTAGTTTGAAACCCTAACCCTAATGTAAAACCCTAGTTTGAAACCCTAACTCTAATGTAAAACCCTAGTTTGAAACCCTAACCCTAATGTAAAACCCTAGTTTGAAGCATTAACCCTAATGTAAAACCCTAGTTTGAAACCCTAACCCTAATTTTAAACCCTAGTTTGAAACCCTAACCCTAACGTAAAACCCTAGTTTGAAACCCTAACCCTAATGTAAAACCCTAGTTTGTAACCCTAACCCTAATGTAAAACCCTAAATTGTAACCCTAACCCTAATGTTAAACCCTAGTTTGAAACTCTAACCCTAATGTAAAACCCTAGTTTGAAAATGTAACCCTAATTTGAAACCCTAGTTTGTAACCCTAAAATAATGTAAAACCCTAGTTTGAAACCCTAACCCTAATGTAAACCGTAGTTTGAAACCCTAACCCTAATGTAAAACCCTAGTTTGAAACCCTAACACTAAATTGAAACCCTAGTTTGAAACCCTAACCCTAATTTAAACCCCCTGTTTTAAACCCTAACCCTAATGTAAAACCCTAGTTTGAAAACCTAACCCTAATTTGAAACCCTAGTTTGAAACCCTAACCCTAATGCAAAACCCCAGTTTGAAACCATAACCCTAATGTAAAACCCTAGTTTGTAACCCTAACCCTAATGTAAAACCCTAGATTGAAACCCTAACCCTAATGTAAAACCCTAGTTTGAAGCATTAACCCTAATGTAAAACCCTAATTTGAAACCCTAACCCTAATGTAAAACCCTAGTTTGTAACCCTAACCCTAATTTGAAACCCGAGTTTGAAACCCTAACCCTAACGTAAAACCCTAGTTTGAATCCCTAACCCTAATGTAAAACCCTAGTTTGAAACCGTAATGCTAATTTGAAACCCTAGTTTGAAACACTAACCGTAATGTAAAACCCTAGTTTGAAACCGTAACCCTAATGTAAAACCCTAGTTTGAAACCCTAACCCTAATGTAAAATCCTAGTTTGAAGCATTAACCCTAATGTAAAACCCTAGTTTGAAACCCTAACCCTAATTTTAAACACTAGTTTGAAACACTAACCCTAACGTAAAACCCTAGTTTGAAACCCTAACCCTAACGTAAAACCCTAGTTTGAATCCCTAACCCTAATGTAAAACCCTAGTTTGAAACCGTAACCCTAATTTGAAACCCTAATTTGAAACCCTAACCCTAATGTAAAACACTAGTTTGAAACCCTAACCCTAATTTGAAACCCTACTTTGAAACCCTAACCCTAATGCAAAACCCTACTTTGAAACCCTAACCCTAATGTAAAACCCTAGTTTGTAACCCTAACCCTAATGTAAAACCCTAGTTTGAAACCCAAACCCTAATGTAAAACCCTAGTTTGCAACCCTAACCCTAATGTTAAACCCTAATTTGTAACCCTAACCCTAATATAAAAACCCTAGTTTGTAACCCTAACCCTAATGTAAATTCCTAGTTTGAAACCCTAACCCTAATGTTAAACCCTAGTTTGAAACCCTAACCCTAATGTAAAACCCCTTGTTTGTAACCCTAACCCTAATGTAAAACCCTAGTTTGAAACCCTAACCCTAATGTAAAACCCTAGTTTGAAACCCTAACCCTAATGTAAAACCCTAGTTTGAAGCATTAACCCTAATATAAAACCCTAGTTTGAAACCCTAACACTAATGTTAAACCCTAGTTTGAAACCCTAACCCTAACGTAAAACCCTAGTTTGAAACCCTAACCCTAATGTAAAACCCTAATTTGAAACCCTAACCCTAACGTAAAACCCTAGTTTGAAACCCTAACCCTAATGTAAAACCCTAGTTTGTAACCCTAATCCTAATTTGAAACCCGAGTTTGAAACCCTAACTCTAACGTAAAACCCTAGTTTGAATCCCTAACCCTAATGTAAAACCCTAGTTTGAAACCGTAACGCTAATTTGAAACCCTAGTTTGAAACACTAACCCTAATGTAAAACCCTAGTTTGAAACCGTAACCATAATTTGAAACCCTAGTTTGAAACCCTAACCCTAATATAAAACACTAGTTTGAAATCCTAACCCTAATTTGAAACCCTAGTTTGAAACCCTAACCCTAATGCAAAACCCTTGTTTGAAACCCTAACCCTAATGTAAAACCCTAGTTTGTAACCCTAACCCTAATGTAAAACCCTAGTTTGAAACCCTAACACTAATGTAAAAGCCTAGTTTGAAGCATTAACCCTAATGTAAAACCCTAGTTTGAAACCCTAACCCTAATGTTAAACCCTACTTTGAAACCCTACCCCGAACGTAAAACCCTAGTTTGAAACCCGAACCCTAATGTAAAACCCTAGTTTGTAACCCTAACCCTAATGTAAAACCCTAGTTTGAAACCCTAACCCTAATGTAAAACCCTAGTTTGAAGCATTAACCCTAATGTAAAACCCTAGTTTGAAACCCTAACCCTAATTTTAAACACTAGTTTGAAACACTAACCCTAACGTAAAACCCTAGTTTGAAACCCTAACCCTAACGTAAAACCCTAGTTTGAATCCCTAACCCTAATGTAAAACCCTAGTTTGAAACCGTAACCCTAATTTGAAACCCTAATTTGAAACCCTAACCCTAATGTAAAACACTAGTTTGAAACCCTAACCCTAATTTGAAACCCTACTTTGAAACCCTAACCCTAATGCAAAACCCTACTTTGAAACCCTAACCCTAATGTAAAACCCTAGTTTGTAACCCTAACCCTAATGTAAAACCCTAGTTTGAAACCCAAACCCTAATGTAAAACCCTAGTTTGCAACCCTAACCCTAATGTTAAACCCTAATTTGTAACCCTAACCCTAATATAAAAACCCTAGTTTGTAACCCTAACCCTAATGTAAATTCCTAGTTTGAAACCCTAACCCTAATGTTAAACCCTAGTTTGAAACCCTAACCCTAATGTAAAACCCCTTGTTTGTAACCCTAACCCTAATTTGAAACCCTAGTTTGAAACCCTAACCCTAATGTTAAACCCTAGTTTGAAACCCTAACCCTAATTTGAAACCCTAGTTTGAAAACCTAACCCTAATTTGAACCCCCTGTTTGAAACCCTAACTCTAATGTAAAACATAAGTTTGAAACACTAACCCTAATGTAAAACTCTAGTTTGTAACCCTAACCCTAATGTAAAACCCTAGTTTGAAACCCTAACCCTAATGTAAAACCCTAGTTTGAAACCCTAACCCTAATGATAAACCCTAGTTTGAAACCCTATCCCTAATTTGAAACCCTAGTTTGAAACCCTAACCCTAATGCAAAACCCTAGTTTGAAACCCTAACCCTAATGTAAAACCCTAGTTTGTAACCCTAACCCTAATGTAAAACCCTAGTTTGAAACCCTAACCCTAATGTAAAACCCTAGTTTGAAGCATTAACCCTAATATAAAACCCTAGTTTGAAACCCTAACACTAATGTTAAACCCTAGTTTGAAACCCTAACCCTAACGTAAAACCCTAGTTTGAAACCCTAACCCTAATGTAAAACCCTAATTTGAAACCCTAACCCTAACGTAAAACCCTAGTTTGAAACCCTAACCCTAATGTAAAACCCTAGTTTGTAACCCTAATCCTAATTTGAAACCCGAGTTTGAAACCCTAACTCTAACGTAAAACCCTAGTTTGAATCCCTAACCCTAATGTAAAACCCTAGTTTGAAACCGTAACGCTAATTTGAAACCCTAGTTTGAAACACTAACCCTAATGTAAAACCCTAGTTTGAAACCGTAACCATAATTTGAAACCCTAGTTTGAAACCCTAACCCTAATATAAAACACTAGTTTGAAATCCTAACCCTAATTTGAAACCCTAGTTTGAAACCCTAACCCTAATGCAAAACCCTTGTTTGAAACCCTAACCCTAATGTAAAACCCTAGTTTGTAACCCTAACCCTAATGTAAAACCCTAGTTTGAAACCCTAACCCTAATGTAAAACCCTAGTTTGAAGCATTAACCCTAATGTAAAACCCTAGTTTGAAACCCTAACCCTAATGTTAAACCCTACTTTGAAACCCTACCCCTAACGTAAAACCCTAGTTTGAAACCCGAACCCTAATGTAAAACCCTAGTTTGTAACCCTAACCCTAATGTAAAACCCTAGTTTGAAACCCTAACCCTAATGTAAAACCCTAGTTTGAAGCATTAACCCTAATGTAAAACCCTAGTTTGAAACCCTAACCCTAATTTTAAACCCTAGTTTGAAACACTAACCCTAACGTAAAACCCTAGTTTGAAACCCTAACCCTAACGTAAAACCCTAGTTTGAATCCCTAACCCTAATGTAAAACCCTAGTTTGAAACGTAACCCTAATTTGAAACGCTAGTTTGAAACACTAACCCTAATGTAAATCCCTAGTTTGAAGCATTAACCCTATTGTAAAACCCTAGTTTGAAACCCTAACCCTAATGTTAACCCTAGTTTGAAACCCTAACCCTAACGTAAAACCCTAGTTTGAAACCCTAACCCTAATGTAAAACCCTAGTTTGTAACCCTAACCCTAATTTGAAACCCGAGTTTGAAACCCTAACCCTAACGTAAAACCCTAGTTTGAATCCCTAACCCTAATGTAAAACCCTAGTTTGAAACCGTAACGCTAATTTGAAACCCAAGTTTGAAACACTAACCCTAATGTAAAACCCTAGTTTGAAACCGTAACCCTAATTTGAAACCCTAGTTTGTAACCCTAACCCTAATGTAAAACCCTAGTTTGAAACCCTAACCCTAATGTAAAACCCTAGTTTGTAACCCTAACCCTAATGTAAAACCCTAGTTTGAAACCCTAACCCTAATGTAAAACCCTAGTTTGAAACCCTAACCCTAATGATAAACCATAGTTTGAAACACTAACCCTAATTTGAAAACTTAGTTTGAAACCCTAACCCTAATGCAAAACCTTAGTTTGAATCCCTAACCCTAATGTAAAACCCTAACGTAAAACCCTAGTTTGAAACCGTAACCCTAATTTGAAACCCTAGTTTGTAACCCTAATCCTAATGTAAAACCCTAGTTTGAAACCCTAACCCTAATGTAAAACCCTAGTTTGTAACCCTAACCCTAATGTAAAACCCTAGTTTGAAACCCTAACCCTAATGTAAAACCCTAGTTTGAAACCCTAACCCTAATGATAAACCATAGTTTGAAACACTAACCCTAACGTAAAACCCTAGTTTGAAACCCTAACCCTAACGTAAAACCCTAGTTTGAATCCCTAACCCTAATGTAAAACCCTAGTTTAAAACCGTAACCCTAATTTGAAACCCGAGTTTGAAACCCTAACCCTAACGTAAAACCCTATTTTGAATCTCTAACCCTAATGTAAAACCCTAGTTTGAAACCGTAACGCTAATTTGAAACCCTAGTTTGAAACACTAACCCTAATGTAAAACCCTAGTTTGAAACGTAACCCTAATTTGAAACCCTAGTTTGTAACCCTAACCCTAATGTAAAACCCTAGTTTGAAACCCTAACCCTAATGTAAAACCCTAATTTGAAACCCTAACCCTAATTTTAAACCCTAGTTTGAAACACTAACCCTAATGTAAAACCCTAGTTTGAAACCGTAACCCTAATTTGAAACCCTAATTTGAAACCCCTACCCTAATTTGAACCCCCTGTTTGAAACCCTAACTCTAATGTAATACATAAGTTTGAAACCCTAACCCTAATGTAAAACTCTAGTTTGTAACCCTAACCCTAATGTAAAACCCTAGTTTGAAACCCTAAACCTAATGTAAAACCCTAGTTTGAAACCCTAACCCTAATGATAAACCCTAGTTTGAAACCCTATCCCTAATTTGAAACCCTAGTTTGAAACCCTAACCCTAATGCAAAACCCTAGTTTGAAACCCTAACCCTAATGTAAAACCCTAGTTTGTAACCCTAACCCTAATGTAAAACCCTAGTTTGAAACCCTAACACTAATGTTAAACCCTAGTTTGAAACCCTAACCCTAAAGTAAAACCCTAGTTTGAAACCCTAACCCTAATGTAAAACCCTAATTTGAAACCCTAACCCTAACGTAAAACCCTAGTTTGAAACCCTAACCCTAATGTAAAACCCTAGTTTGTAACCCTAATCCTAATTTGAAACCCGAGTTTGAAACCCTAACCCTAACGTAAAACCCTAGTTTGAATCCCTAACCCTAATGTAAAACCCTAGTTTGAAACCGTAACGCTAATTTGAAACCCTAGTTTGAAACCCTAACCCTAATGTAAAACCCTAGTTTGAAACCGTAACGCTAATTTGAAACCCTAGTTTGAAACACTAACCCTAATGTAAAAACCTAGTTTGAAACCGTAACCATAATTTGAAACCCTAGTTTGAAACCCTAACCCTAATGTAAAACACTAGTTTGAAATCCTAACCCTAATTTGAAACCCTAGTTTGAAACCCTAACCCTAATGCAAAACCCTTGTTTGAAACCCTAACCCTAATGTAAAACCCTAGTTTGTAACCCTAACCCTAATGTAAAACCCTAGTTTGAAACCCTAACCCTAATGTAAAACCCTAGTTTGAAGCATTAACCCTAATGTAAAACCCTAGTTTGAAACCCTAACCCTAATGTTAAACCCTAGTTTGAAACCCTAACCCTAACGTAAAACCCTAGTTTGAAACCCGAACCCTAATGTAAAACCCTAGTTTGTAACCCTAACCCTAATGTAAAACCCTAGTTTGAAACCCTAACCCTAATGTTAAACCCTAGTTTGAAACCCTAACCCTAACGTAAAACCCTAGTTTGAAACCCGAACCCTAATGTAAAACCCTAGTTTGTAACCCTAACCCTAATGTAAAACCCTAGTTTGAAACCCTAACCCTAATGTAAAACCCTAGTTTGAAGCATTAACCCTAATGTAAAACCCTAGTTTGAAACCCTAACCCTAATTTTAAACCCTAGTTTGAAACACTAACCCTAACGTAAAACCCTAGTTTGAAACCCTAACCCTAACGTAAAACCCTAGTTTGAATCCCTAACCCTAATGTAAAACCCTAGTTTGAAACCGTAACCCTAATTTGAAACCCTAGTTTGAAACACTAACCCTAATGTAAAACCCTAGTTTGAAACCGTAACCCTAATTTGAAACCCTAATTTGAAACCCTAACTCTAATGTAAAACATAAGTTTGAAACCCTAACCCTAATGTAAAACTCTAGTTTGTAACCCTAACCCTAATGTAAAACCCTAGTTTGAAACCCTAACCCTAATGTAAAACCCTAGTTTGAAACCCTAACCCTAATGATAAACCCTAGTTTGAAACTCTATCCCTAATTTGAAACCCTAGTTTGAAACCCTAACCCTAATGCAAAACCCTAGTTTGAAACCCTAACCCTAATGTAAAACCCTAGTTTGTAACCCTAACCCTAATGTAAAACCCTAGTTTGAAACCCTAACACTAATGTTAAACCCTAGTTTGAAACCCTAACCCTAACGTAAAACCCTAGTTTGAAACCCTAACCCTAATGTAAAACCCTTATTTGAAACCCTAACCCTAACGTAAAACCCTAGTTTGAAACCCTAACCCTAATGTAAAACCCTAGTTTGTAACCCTAATCCTAATTTGAAACCCGAGTTTGAAACCCTAACCCTAACGTAAAACCCTAGTTTGAATCCCTAACCCTAATGTAAAACCCTAGTTTGAAACCGTAACGCTAATTTGAAACCCTAGTTTGAAACACTAACCCTAATGTAAAAACCTAGTTTGAAAACCGTAACCATAATTTGAAACCCTAGTTTGAAACCCTAACCCTAATGTAAAACACTAGTTTGAAATCCTAACCCTAATTTGAAACCCTAGTTTGAAACCCTAACCCTAATGCAAAACCCTTGTTTGAAACCCTAACCCTAATGTAAAACCCTAGTTTGTAACCCTAACCCTAATGTAAAACCCTAGTTTGAAACCCTAACCCTAATGTAAAACCCTAGTTTGAAGCATTAACCCTAATGTAAAACCCTAGTTTGAAACCCTAACCCTAATGTTAAACCCTAGTTTGAAACCCTAACCCTAACGTAAAACCCTAGTTTGAAACCCGAACCCTAATGTAAAACCCTAGTTTGTAACCCTAACCCTAATGTAAAACCCTAGTTTGAAACCCTAACCCTAATTTTAAACCCTAGTTTGAAACACTAACCCTAACGTAAAACCCTAGTTTGAAACCCTAACCCTAACGTAAAACCCTAGTTTGAATCCCTAACCCTAATGTAAAACCCTAGTTTGAAACCGTAACCCTAATTTGAAACCCTAATTTGAAAACCTAACCCTAATGTAAAACACTAGTTTGAAACCCTAACCCTAATTTGAAACCCTACTTTGAAACCCTAACCCTAATGCAAAACCCTACTTTGAAACCGTAACCCTAATGTAAAACCCTAGTTTGTAACCCTAACCCTAATGTAAAACCCTAGTTTGAAACCCAAACCCTAATGTAAAACCCTAGTTTGCAACCCTAACCCTAATGTTAAACCCTAATTTGTAACCCTAACCCTAATATAAAAACCCTAGTTTGTAACCCTAACCCTAATGTAAATTCCTAGTTTGAAACCCTAACCCTAATGTTAAACCCTAGTTTGAAACCCTAACCCTAATGTAAAACCCCTTGTTTGTAACCCTAACCCTAATTTGAAACCCTAGTTTGAAACCCTAACCCTAATGTTAAACCCTAGTTTGAAACCCTAACCCTAATTTGAAACCCTAGTTTGAAAACCTAACCCTAATTTGAACCCCCTGTTTGAAACCCTAACTCTAATGTAAAACATAAGTTTGAAACCCTAACCCTAATGTAAAACTCTAGTTTGTAACCCTAACCCTAATGTAAAACCCTAGTTTGAAACCCTAACCCTAATGTAAAACCCTAGTTTGAAACCCTAACCCTAATGATAAACCCTAGTTTGAAACCCTATCCCTAATTTGAAACCCTAGTTTGAAATCCTAACCCTAATGCAAAACCCTAGTTTGAAACCCTAACCCTAATGTAAAACCCTAGTTTGTAACCCTAACCCTAATGTAAAACCCTAGTTTGAAACCCTAACCCTAATGTAAAACCCTAGTTTGAAACCCTAACCCTAATGTAAAACCCTAGTTTGAAGCATTAACCCTAATATAAAACCCTAGTTTGAAACCCTAACACTAATGTTAAACCCTAGTTTGAAACCCTAACCCTAACGTAAAACCCTAGTTTGAAACCCTAACCCTAATGTAAAACCCTAATTTGAAACCCTAACCCTAACGTAAAACCCTAGTTTGAAACCCTAACCCTAATGTAAAACCCTAGTTTGTAACCCTAATCCTAATTTAAAACACGAGTTTGAAACCCTAACTCTAACGTAAAACCCTAGTTTGAATCCCTAACCCTAATGTAAAACCCTAGTTTGAAACCGTAACGCTAATTTGAAACCCTAGTTTGAAACACTAACCCTAATGTAAAACCCTAGTTTGAAACCGTAACCATAATTTGAAACCCTAGTTTGAAACCCTAACCCTAATATAAAACACTAGTTTGAAATCCTAACCCTAATTTGAAACCCTAGTTTGAAACCCTAACCCTAATGCAAAACCCTTGTTTGAAACCCTAACCCTAATGTAAAACCCTAGTTTGTAACCCTAACCCTAATGTAAAACCCTAGTTTGAAACCCTAACCCTAATGTAAAACCCTAGTTTGAAGCATTAACCCTAATGTAAAACCCTAGTTTGAAACCCTAACCCTAATGTTAAACCCTACTTTGAAACCCTACCCCTAACGTAAAACCCTAGTTTGAAACCCGAACCCTAATGTAAAACCCTAGTTTGTAACCCTAACCCTAATGTAAAACCCTAGTTTGAAACCCTAACCCTAATGTAAAACCCTAGTTTGAAGCATTAACCCTAATGTAAAACCCTAGTTTGAAACCCTAAACCTAATTTTAAACCCTAGTTTGAAACACTAACCCTAACGTAAAACCCTAGTTTGAAACCCTAACCCTAACGTAAAACCCTAGTTTGAATCCCTAACCCTAATGTAAAACCCTAGTTTGAAACGTAACCCTAATTTGAAACGCTAGTTTGAAACACTAACCCTAATGTAAATCCCTAGTTTGAAACCCTAACCCTAATGATAAACCCTAGTTTGAAACCCTAACCCTAATTTGAAACCCTAGTTTGAAACCCTCACCCTAATATAAGACCCTTGTATGAAACCCTAACCCTAATGTAAAACCCTAGTTTGTAACCCTAACCCTAATGTAAAACCCTAGTTTGAAACCCTAACCCTAATGTAAAACCCTAGTTTGAAACACTAACCCTAATGTAAAACCCTAGTTTGAAGCATTAACCCTATTGTAAAACCCTAGTTTGAAACCCTAACCCTAATGTTTAACCCTAGTTTGAAACCCTAACCCTAACGTAAAACCCTAGTTTGAAACCCTAACCCTAATGTAAAACCCTAGTTTGTAACCCTAACCCTAATTTGAAACCCGAGTTTGAAACCCTAAACCTAACGTAAAACCCTAGTTTGAATCCCTAACCCTAATGTAAAACCCTAGTTTGAAACCGTAACGCTAATTTGAAACCCTAGTTTGAAACACTAACCCTAATGTAAAACCCTAGTTTGAAACCATAACCCTAATGTAAAACCCTAGTTTGTAACCCTAACCCTAATGTAAAACCCTAGATTGAAACCCTAACCCTAATGTAAAACCCTAGTTTGAAGCATTAACCCTAATGTAAAACCCTAATTTGAAACCCTAACCCTAATGTAAAACCCTAGTTTGTAACCCTAACCCTAATTTGAAACCCGAGTTTGAAACCCTAACCCTAACGTAAAACCCTAGTTTGAATCCCTAACCCTAATGTAAAACCCTAGTTTGAAACCGTAATGCTAATTTGAAACCCTAGTTTGAAACACTAACCGTAATGTAAAACCCTAGTTTGAAACCGTAACCCTAATTTTAAACCCTAGTTTGAAAGCCTAACCCTAATGTAAAACCCTAGTTTGAAACCCTAACCCTAATGTAAAACACTAGTTTGAAAGCCTAACCCTAATTTGAAACACTAGTTTGAAACCTTAACCCTAATTTGAAACCCTAGTTTGAAACCCTAACCCTAATGTAAAAGCCTAGTTTGTAACCCTAACCCTAATGTAAAACCCTAGTTTGAAACCCTAACCCTAATGATAAATCCTAGTTTGAAACCCTAACCCTAGTTTGAAACCCTAACCCTAATGCAAAACCCTAGTTTGAAACCCTAACCCTAATGTTAAACCCTAGTTTGTAACCCTAACCCTAATATAAAAACCCTAGTTTGTAACCCTAACCCTAATGTAAAACCCTAGTTTGAAACCCTAACCCTAATGTAAAACCCTAGTTTGAAACCCTAACCCTAATGTAAAACACTAGTTTGAAAGCCTAACCCTAATGTAAAACCCTTGTTTGAAAACATAACCCTAATTTGAAACCCTAGTTTGAAACTCTAAAATAATGTAAAACCCTAGTTTGAAACCCTAACCCTAATGTAAACCCTAGTTTGAAACCCTAACCCTAATGCAAAACCCTAGTTTGAAATTATAACCCTAATGTAAAACCCTAGTTTGTAACCCTAACCCTAATGTAAAACCCTAGTTTGAAACCCTAACCCTAATATAAAACCCTAGTTTGAAACCCTAACCCTAATGTAAAACCCTAGTTTGAAGCATTAACCCTAATGTAAAACCCTAGTTTGAAACCCTAACCCTAATGTTAAACCCTAGTTTGAAACCCTAACCCTAACGTAAAACCCTAATTTGAAACCCTAACCCTAATGTAAAACCCTAGTTTGTAACCCTAACCCTAATGTAAAACCCTAGTTTGAAACCCTAACCCTAATGTTAAACCCTAGTTTGAAACCCTAACCCTAATGTAAAACCCCTTGTTTGTAACCCTAACCCTAATTTGAAACCCTAGTTTGAAAGCCTAACCCTAATGTTAAACCCTAGTTTGAAACCCTAACCCTAATTTGAAACCCTAGTTTGAAAACTTAACCCTAATATAAAACCCTAGTTTGAAACCCTAACCCTAACGTAAAACCCTAGTTTGAATCCCTAACCCTAATGTAAAACCCTAGTTTGAAACCGTAACCCTAATTTGAAACCCTAGTTTGAAACACTAACCCTAATGTAAAACCCTAGTTTGAAACCGTAACCCTAATTTGAAACCCTAATTTGAAAACCTAACCCTAATGTAAAACACTAGTTTGAAACCCTAACCCTAATTTGAAACCCTAATTTGAAACTCTAACCCTAATGCAAAACCCTAGTTTGAAACCCAACCCTAATGTAAAACCCTAGTTTGTAACCCTAACCCTAATGTAAAACCCTAGTTTGAAACCCTAACCCTAATGTAAAAACCTAGTTTGCAACCCTAACCCTAATGTTAAACCCTAGTTTGTAACCCTAACCCTAATATAAAAACCCTAGTTTGTAACCCTAACCCTAATGTAAATTCCTAGTTTGAAACCCTAACCCTAATGTTAAACCCTAGTTTGAAACCCTAACCCTAATGTAAAACCCCTTGTTTGTAACCCTAACCCTAATTTGAAACCCTAGTTTGAAACCCTAACCCTAATGTTAAACCCTAGTTTGAAACCCTAACCCTAATTTTAAACCCTAGTTTGAAAACCTAACCCTAATTTGAACCCCCTGTTTGAAACCCTAACTCTAATGTAAAACATAAGTTTGAAACCCTAACCCTAATGTAAAACTCTAGTTTGTAACCCTAACCCTAATGTAAAACCCTAGTTTGAAACCCTAACCCTAATTTGAAACCCTAGTTTGAAACCCTAACCCTAATGCAAAACCCTAGTTTGAAACCCTAACCCTAATGTAAAACCCTAGTTTGTAACCCTAACCCTAATGTAAAACCCTAGTTTGAAACCCTAACCCTAATGTAAAACCCTAGTTTGAAACCCTAACCCTAATGTAAAACCCTAGTTTGAAGCATTAACCCTAATATAAAACCCTAGTTTGAAACCCTAACACTAATGTTAAACCCTAGTTTGAAACCCTAACCCTAACGTAAAACCCTAGTTTGAAACCCTAACCCTAATGTAAAACCCTAATTTGAAACCCTAACCCTAACGTAAAACCCTAGTTTGAAACCCTAACCCTAATGTAAAACCCTAGTTTGTAACCCTAATCCTAATTTGAAACCTGAGTTTGAAACCCTAACCCTAACGTAAAACCCTAGTTTGAAACCCTAACCCTAATGTAAAACCCTAGATTGAAGCATTAACCCTAACGTAAAACCCTAGTTTGAAACCCTAACCCTAATGTTAAACCCTAGATTGAAGCATTAACCCTAATGTTAAACCCTAGTTTGAAACCCTAACCCTAATGTTAAACCCTAGTTTCAAAACCTAACCCTAACGTAATACCCTAATTTGAAACCCTAACCCTAATGTAAAACCCTAGTTTGTAACCCTAACCCTAATTTGAAACCCGAGTTTGAAACCCTAACCCTAACGTAAAACCCTAGTTTGAATCCCTAACCCTAATGTAAAACCCTAGTTTGAAACCGTAACGCTAATTTGAAACCCTAGTTTGAAACACTAACCCTAATGTAAAACCCTAGTTTGAAACCGTAACCCTAATTTTAAACCCTAGTTTGAAAGCCTAACCCTAATGTAAAACACTAGTTTGAAAGCCTAACCCTAATTTGAAACCCTAGTTTGAAACCTTAACCCTAATTTGAAACCCTAGTTTGAAACCCTAACCCTAATGTAAAACCCTAGTTTGTAACCCTAACCCTAATGTAAAACCCTAGTTTGAAACCCTAACCCTAATGATAAATCCTAGTTTGAAACCCTAACCCTAGTTTGAAACCCTAACCCTAATGCAAAACCCTAGTTTGAAACCCTAACCCTAATGTTAAACCCTAGTTTGTAACCCTAACCCTAATATAAAAACCCTAGTTTGTAACCCTAACCCTAATGTAAAACCCTAGTTTGAAACCCTAACCCTAATGTAAAACCCTAGTTTGAAACCCTAACCCTAATGTAAAACACTAGTTTGAAAGCCTAACCCTAATGTAAAACCCTAGTTTGAAAACATAACCCTAATTTGAAACCCTAGTTTGAAACTCTAAAATAATGTAAAACCCTAGTTTGAAACCCTAACCCTAATGTAAACCCTAGTTTGAAACCCTAACCCTAATGCAAAACCCTAGTTTGAAACCATAACCCTAATGTAAAACCCTAGTTTGTAACCCTAACCCTAATGTAAAACCCTAGTTTGAAACCCTAACCCTAATATAAAACCCTAGTTTGAAACCCTAACCCTAATGCAAAACCCTAGTTTGAAACCATAACCCTAATGTAAAACCCTAGTTTGTAACCCTAACCCTAATGTAAAACCCTAGTTTGAAACCGTAATGCTAATTTGAAACCCTAGTTTGAAACACTAACCGTAATGTAAAACCCTAGTTTGAAACCGTAACCCTAATTTTAAACCCTAGTTTGAAAGCCTAACCCTAATGTAAAACCCTAGTTTGAAACCCTAACCCTAATGTAAAACACTAGTTTGAAAGCCTAACCCTAATTTGAAACACTAGTTTGAAACCTTAACCCTAATTTGAAACCCTAGTTTGAAACCCTAACCCTAATGTAAAAGCCTAGTTTGTAACCCTAACCCTAATGTAAAACCCTAGTTTGAAACCCTAACCCTAATGATAAATCCTAGTTTGAAACCCTAACCCTAGTTTGAAACCCTAACCCTAATGCAAAACCCTAGTTTGAAACCCTAACCCTAATGTTAAACCCTAGTTTGTAACCCTAACCCTAATATAAAAACCCTAGTTTGTAACCCTAACCCTAATGTAAAACCCTAGTTTGAAACCCTAACCCTAATGTAAAACCCTAGTTTGAAACCCTAACCCTAATGTAAAACACTAGTTTGAAAGCCTAACCCTAATGTAAAACCCTTGTTTGAAAACATAACCCTAATTTGAAACCCTAGTTTGAAACTCTAAAATAATGTAAAACCCTAGTTTGAAACCCTAACCCTAATGTAAACCCTAGTTTGAAACCCTAACCCTAATGCAAAACCCTAGTTTGAAATTATAACCCTAATGTAAAACCCTAGTTTGTAACCCTAACCCTAATGTAAAACCCTAGTTTGAAACCCTAACCCTAATATAAAACCCTAGTTTGAAACCCTAACCCTAATGTAAAACCCTAGTTTGAAGCATTAACCCTAATGTAAAACCCTAGTTTGAAACCCTAACCCTAATGTTAAACCCTAGTTTGAAACCCTAACCCTAACGTAAAACCCTAATTTGAAACCCTAACCCTAATGTAAAACCCTAGTTTGTAACCCTAACCCTAATGTAAAACCCTAGTTTGAAACCCTAACCCTAATGTTAAACCCTAGTTTGAAACCCTAACCCTAATGTAAAACCCCTTGTTTGTAACCCTAACCCTAATTTGAAACCCTAGTTTGAAAGCCTAACCCTAATGTTAAACCCTAGTTTGAAACCCTAACCCTAATTTGAAACCCTAGTTTGAAAACTTAACCCTAATATAAAACCCTAGTTTGAAACCCTAACCCTAACGTAAAACCCTAGTTTGAATCCCTAACCCTAATGTAAAACCCTAGTTTGAAACCGTAACCCTAATTTGAAACCCTAGTTTGAAACACTAACCCTAATGTAAAACCCTAGTTTGAAACCGTAACCCTAATTTGAAACCCTAATTTGAAAACCTAACCCTAATGTAAAACACTAGTTTGAAACCCTAACCCTAATTTGAAACCCTAATTTGAAACTCTAACCCTAATGCAAAACCCTAGTTTGAAACCCAACCCTAATGTAAAACCCTAGTTTGTAACCCTAACCCTAATGTAAAACCCTAGTTTGAAACCCTAACCCTAATGTAAAAACCTAGTTTGCAACCCTAACCCTAATGTTAAACCCTAGTTTGTAACCCTAACCCTAATATAAAAACCCTAGTTTGTAACCCTAACCCTAATGTAAATTCCTAGTTTGAAACCCTAACCCTAATGTTAAACCCTAGTTTGAAACCCTAACCCTAATGTAAAACCCCTTGTTTGTAACCCTAACCCTAATTTGAAACCCTAGTTTGAAACCCTAACCCTAATGTTAAACCCTAGTTTGAAACCCTAACCCTAATTTTAAACCCTAGTTTGAAAACCTAACCCTAATTTGAACCCCCTGTTTGAAACCCTAACTCTAATGTAAAACATAAGTTTGAAACCCTAACCCTAATGTAAAACTCTAGTTTGTAACCCTAACCCTAATGTAAAACCCTAGTTTGAAACCCTAACCCTAATTTGAAACCCTAGTTTGAAACCCTAACCCTAATGCAAAACCCTAGTTTGAAACCCTAACCCTAATGTAAAACCCTAGTTTGTAACCCTAACCCTAATGTAAAACCCTAGTTTGAAACCCTAACCCTAATGTAAAACCCTAGTTTGAAACCCTAACCCTAATGTAAAACCCTAGTTTGAAGCATTAACCCTAATATAAAACCCTAGTTTGAAACCCTAACACTAATGTTAAACCCTAGTTTGAAACCCTAACCCTAACGTAAAACCCTAGTTTGAAACCCTAACCCTAATGTAAAACCCTAATTTGAAACCCTAACCCTAACGTAAAACCCTAGTTTGAAACCCTAACCCTAATGTAAAACCCTAGTTTGTAACCCTAATCCTAATTTGAAACCTGAGTTTGAAACCCTAACCCTAACGTAAAACCCTAGTTTGAAACCCTAACCCTAATGTAAAACCCTAGATTGAAGCATTAACCCTAACGTAAAACCCTAGTTTGAAACCCTAACCCTAATGTTAAACCCTAGATTGAAGCATTAACCCTAATGTTAAACCCTAGTTTGAAACCCTAACCCTAATGTTAAACCCTAGTTTCAAAACCTAACCCTAACGTAATACCCTAATTTGAAACCCTAACCCTAATGTAAAACCCTAGTTTGTAACCCTAACCCTAATTTGAAACCCGAGTTTGAAACCCTAACCCTAACGTAAAACCCTAGTTTGAATCCCTAACCCTAATGTAAAACCCTAGTTTGAAACCGTAACGCTAATTTGAAACCCTAGTTTGAAACACTAACCCTAATGTAAAACCCTAGTTTGAAACCGTAACCCTAATTTTAAACCCTAGTTTGAAAGCCTAACCCTAATGTAAAACACTAGTTTGAAAGCCTAACCCTAATTTGAAACCCTAGTTTGAAACCTTAACCCTAATTTGAAACCCTAGTTTGAAACCCTAACCCTAATGTAAAACCCTAGTTTGTAACCCTAACCCTAATGTAAAACCCTAGTTTGAAACCCTAACCCTAATGATAAATCCTAGTTTGAAACCCTAACCCTAGTTTGAAACCCTAACCCTAATGCAAAACCCTAGTTTGAAACCCTAACCCTAATGTTAAACCCTAGTTTGTAACCCTAACCCTAATATAAAAACCCTAGTTTGTAACCCTAACCCTAATGTAAAACCCTAGTTTGAAACCCTAACCCTAATGTAAAACCCTAGTTTGAAACCCTAACCCTAATGTAAAACACTAGTTTGAAAGCCTAACCCTAATGTAAAACCCTAGTTTGAAAACATAACCCTAATTTGAAACCCTAGTTTGAAACTCTAAAATAATGTAAAACCCTAGTTTGAAACCCTAACCCTAATGTAAACCCTAGTTTGAAACCCTAACCCTAATGCAAAACCCTAGTTTGAAACCATAACCCTAATGTAAAACCCTAGTTTGTAACCCTAACCCTAATGTAAAACCCTAGTTTGAAACCCTAACCCTAATATAAAACCCTAGTTTGAAACCCTAACCCTAATGCAAAACCCTAGTTTGAAACCATAACCCTAATGTAAAACCCTAGTTTGTAACCCTAACCCTAATGTAAAACCCTAGTTTGAAACCCTAACCCTAATATAAAACCCTAGTTTGAAGCATTAACCCTAATGTAAAACCCTAGTTTGAAACCCTAACCCTAATGTTAAACCCTAGTTTGAAACCCTAACCCTAACGTAAAACCCTAATTTGAAACCCTAACCCTAATGTAAAACCCTAGTTTGTAACCCTAACCCTAATGTAAAACCCTAGTTTGAAACCCTAACCCTAATGTTAAACCCTAGTTTGAAACCCTAACCCTAATGTAAAACCCCTTGTTTGTAACCCTAACCCTAATTTGAAACCCTAGTTTGAAAGCCTAACCCTAATGTTAAACCCTAGTTTGAAACCCTAACCCTAATTTGAAACCCTAGTTTGAAAACTTAACCCTAATATAAAACCCTAGTTTGAAACCCTAACCCTAACGTAAAACCCTAGTTTGAATCCCTAACCCTAATGTAAAACCCTAGTTTGAAACCGTAACCCTAATTTGAAACCCTAGTTTGAAACACTAACCCTAATGTAAAACCCTAGTTTGAAACCGTAACCCTAATTTGAAACCCTAGTTTGAAACACTAACCCTAATGTAAAACCCTAGTTTGAAACCGTAACCCTAATTTGAAAACCTAATTTGAAACCCTAACCCTAATGTAAAACACTAGTTTGAAACCCTAACCCTAATTTGAAACCCTACTTTGAAATCCTAACCCTAATGCAAAACCCTAGTTTGAAACCCTAACCCTAATGTAAAACCCTAGTTTGTAACCCTAACCCTAATGTAAAACCCTAGTTTGAAACCCTAACCCTAATGTAAAACCCTAGTTTGCAACCCTAACCCTAATGTTAAACCCTAGTTTGTAACCCTAACCCTAATGTAAATTCCTAGTTTGAAACCCTAACCCTAATGTTAAACCCTAGTTTGAAACCCTAACCCTAATGTAAAACCCCTTGTTTGTAACCCTAACCCTAATTTGAAACCCTAGTTTGAAACCCTAACCCTAATGTTAAACCCTAGTTTGAAACCCTAACCCTAATTTTAAACCCTAGTTTGAAAACCTAACCCTAATTTGAAACCCGAGTTTGAAACCCTAACCCTAATGTTAAACCCTAGTTTGAATCCCTAACCCTAATGTAAAACCCTAGTTTGAAACCGTAACGCTAATTTGAAACCCTAGTTTGAAACACTAACCCTAATGTAAAACCCTAGTTTGAAACCGTAACCCTAATTTTAAACCCTAGTTTGAAAGCCTAACCCTAATGTAAAACACTAGTTTGAAAGCCTAACCCTAATTTGAAACCCTAGTTTGAAACCTTAACCCTAATTTGAAACCCTAGTTTGAAACCCTAACCCTAATGTAAAACCCTAGTTTGTAACCCTAACCCTAATGTAAAACCCTAGTTTGAAACCCTAACCCTAATGTAAAACCCTAGTTTGAAACCCTAACCCTAATGATAAACCCTAGTTTTAAACCCTAACCCTAATTTGAAACCCTAGTTTGAAACCCTAACCCTAATGCAAAACCCTAGTTTGAAACCCTAACCCTAATGTAAAACCCTAGTTTGTAACCCTAACCCTAATGTAAAACCCTAATTTGAAACCCTAACCCTAATGTTAAACCCTAGTTTGAAACCCTAACCCTAATGTAAAACCCCTTGTTTGTAACCCTAACCCTAATTTGAAACCCTAGTTTGAAAGCCTAACCCTAATGTTAAACCCTAGTTTGAAACCCTAACCCTAATTTGAAACCCTAGTTTGAAAACTTAACCCTAATATAAAACCCTAGTTTGAAACCCTAACCCTAACGTAAAACCCTAGTTTGAATCCCTAACCCTAATGTAAAACCCTAGTTTGAAACCGTAACCCTAATTTGAAACCCTAGTTTGAAACACTAACCCTAATGTAAAACCCTAGTTTGAAACCGTAACCCTAATTTGAAACCCTAATTTGAAACCCTAACCCTAATGTAAAACAGTAGTTTGAAACCCTAACCCTAATTTGAAACCCTACTTTGAAACCCTAACCCTAATGCAAAACCCTAGTTTGAAACCCTAACCCTAATGTAAAACCCTAATTTGAAACCCTAACCTTAATGATAAACCCTAGTTTGAAACCCTATCCCTAATTTGAAACCCTAGTTTGAAACCCTATTCCTAATGCAAAACCCTAGTTTGAAACCCTAACCCTAATGTAAAACGCTAGTTTGTAACCCTAACCCTAATGTAAAACCCTAGTTTGAAACCCTAACCCTAATGTAAAACCCTAGTTTGAAACCCTAACCCTAATGTAAAACCCTAGTTTGAAGCATTAACCCTAATATAAAACCCTAGTTTGAAACCCTAACCCTAACGTAAAACCCTAGTTTGAAACCCTAACCCTAATGTAAAACCCTAATTTGAAACCCTAACCCTAACGTAAAACCCTAGTTTGAAACCCTAACCCTAATGTAAAACCCTAGATTGAAGCATTAACCCTAATGTAAAACCCTAGTTTGAAACCCTAACCCTAATGTTAAACCCTAGTTTGAAACCCTAACCCTAACGTAAAACCCTAATTTGAAACCCTAACCCTAATGTAAAACCCTAGTTTGTAACCCTAACCCTAATTTGAAACCCGAGTTTGAAACCCTAACCCTAACGTAAAACCCTAGTTTGAATCCCTAACCCTAATGTAAAACCCTAGTTTGAAACCGTAACGCTAATTTGAAACCCTAGTTTGAAACACTAACCCTAATGTAAAACCCTAGTTTGAAACCGTAACCCTAATTTTAAACCCTAGTTTGAAAGCCTAACCCTAATGTAAAACACTAGTTTGAAAGACTAACCCTAATTTGAAACCCTAGTTTGAAACCCTAACCCTAATGTAAAACCCTAGTTTGTAACCCTAACCCTAATGTAAAACCCTAGTTTGAAACCCTAACCCTAATGTAAAACCCTAGTTTGTAACCCTAACCCTAATTTGAAACCCTAGTTTGAAAGCCTAACCCTAATGTTAGACCCTAGTTTGAAACCCTAACCCTAATTTGAAACCCTAGTTTGAAAACTTAACCCTAATATAAAACCCTAGTTTGAAACCCTAACCCTAACGTAAAACCCTAGTTTGAATCCCTAACCCTAATGTAAAACCCTAGTTTGAAACTGTAACCCTAATTTGAAACCCTAGTTTGAAACACTAACCCTAATGTAAAACCCTAGTTTGAAACCGTAACCCTAATTTGAAAACCTAATTTGAAACCCTAACCCTAATGTAAAACACTAGTTTGAAACCCTAACCCTAATTTGAAACCCTACTTTGAAACCCTAACCCTAATGTAAAATCCTAGTTTGTAACCCTAACCCTAATGTAAAACCCTAGTTTGAAACCCTAACCCTAATGTAAAACTCTAGTTTGCAACCCTAACCCTAATGTTAAACCCTAGTTTGTAACCCTAACCCTAATGTAAATTCCTAGTTTGAAACCCTAACCCTAATGTTAAACCCTAGTTTGAAACCCTAACCCTAATGCAAAACCCCTTGATTGTAACCCTAACCCTAATTTGAAACCCTAGTTTGAAACCCTAACCCTAATGTTAAACCCTAGTTTGAAACCCTAACCCTAATTTGAACCCCCTGTTTGAAACCCTAACTTTAATGTAAAACTCTAGTTTGTAACCCTAACCCTAATGTAAAACCCTAGTTTGAAACCCTAACCCTAATGTAAAACCCTAGTTTGAAACCCTAACCCTAATGATAAACCCTAGTTTGAAACCCTATCCCTAATTTGAAACCCTAGTTTGAAACCCTAACCCTAATGCAAAACCCTAGTTTGAAACCCTAACCCTAATGTAAAACCCTAGTTTGTAACCCTAACCCTAATGTAAAACCCTAGTTTGAAACCCTAACCCTAATGTAAAACCCTAGTTTGAAACCCTAACCCTAATGTAAAACCCTAGTTTGAAGCATTAACCCTAATATAAAACCCTAGTTTGAAACCCTAACACTAATGTTAAACCCTAGTTTGAAACCCTAACCCTAACATAAAACCCTAGTTTGAAACCCTAACCCTAATGTAAAACCCTAATTTGAAACCCTAACCCTAACGTAAAACCCTAGTTTGAAACCCTAACCCTAATGTAAAACCCTAGTTTGTAAACCTAATCCTAATTTGAAACCCGAGTTTGAAACCCTAACCCTAATGCAAAACCCTTATTTGAAACCCTAACCCTAATGTAAAACCCTAGTTTGTAACCCTAACCCTAATGTAAAACCCTAGTTTGAAACCCTAACCCTAATGTAAAACCCTAGTTTGAAGCATTAACCTTAATGTAAAACCCTAGTTTGAAACCCTAACCCTAATGTTAAACCCTAGTTTGAAACCCTAACCCTAACGTAAAACCCTAGTTTGAAACCCGAACCCTAATGTAAAACCCTAGTTTGTAACCCTAACCCTAATGTAAAACCCTAGTTTGAAACCCTAACCCTAATGTAAAACCCTAGTTTGAAGCATTAACCCTAATGTAAAACCCTAGTTTGAAACCCTAACCCTAATGTTAAACCCTAGTTTGAAACCCTAACCCTAACGTAAAACCCTAGTTTGAAACCCTAACCCTAACGTAAAACCCTAGTTTGAATCCCTAACCCTAATGTAAAACCCTACTTTGAAACCGTAACCCTAATTTGAAACCCTAGTTTGAAACACTAACCCTAATGTAAATCCCTAGTTTGAAACCCTAACCCTAATGATAAACCCTAGTTTGAAACCCTAACCCTAATTTGAAACCCTAGTTTGAAACCCTCACCCTAATATAAAACCCTTGTATGAAACCCTAACCCTAATGTAAAACCCTAGTTTGAAACCCTAACCCTAACGTAAAACCCTAGTTTGAAACCCTAACCCTAACGTAAAACCCTAGTTTGAATCCCTAACCCTAATGTAAAACCCTAGTTTGAAACCGTAACCCTAATTTGAAACCCTAGTTTGAAACACTAACCCTAATGTAAAACCCTAGTTTGAAACCGTAACCCTAATTTGAAAACCTAATTTGAAAACCTAACCCTAATGTAAAACACTAGTTTGAAACCCTAACCCTAATTTGAAACCCTACTTTGAAACCCTAACCCTAATGCAAAACCCTAGTTTGAAACCCTAACCCTAATGTAAAACCCTAGTTTGTAACCCTAACCCTAATGTAAAACCCTAGTTTGAAACCCTAACCCTAATGTAAAACTCTAGTTTGCAACCCTAACCCTAATGTTAAACCCTAGTTTGTAACCCTAACCCTAATGTAAATTCCTAGTTTGAAACCCTAACCCTAATGTTAAACCCTAGTTTGAAACCCTAACCCTAATGCAAAACCCCTTGATTGTAAATCTAACCCTAATTTGAAACCCTAGTTTGAAACCCTAACCCTAATGTTAAACCCTAGTTTGAAACCCTAACCCTAATTTTAAACCCTAGTTTGAAAACCTAACCCTAATTTGAACCCCCTGTTTGAAACCCTAACTTTAATGTAAAACATAAGTTTGAAACCCTAACCCTAATGTAAAACTCTAGTTTGTAACCCTAACCCTAATGTAAAACCCTAGTTTGAAACCCTAACCCTAATGTAAAACCCTAGTTTGAAACCCTAACCCTAATGATAAACCCTAGTTTGAAACACTATCCCTAATTTGAAACCCTAGTTTGAAACCCTAACCCTAATGCAAAACCCTAGTTTGAAACCCTAACCCTAATGTAAAACCCTAGTTTGTAACCCTAACCCTAATGTAAAACCCTAGTTTGAAACCCTAACCCTAATGTAAAACCCTAGTTTGAAACCCTAACCCTAATGTAAAACCCTAGTTTGAAGCATTAACCCTAATATAAAACCCTAGTTTGAAACCCTAACACTAATGTTAAACCCTAGTTTGAAACCCTAACCCTAACATAAAACCCTAGTTTGAAACCCTAACCCTAATGTAAAACCCTAATTTGAAACCCTAACCCTAACGTAAAACCCTAGTTTGAAACCCTAACCCTAATGTAAAACCCTAGTTTGTAAACCTAATCCTAATTTGAAACCCGAGTTTGAAACCCTAACCCTTATGCAAAACCCTTATTTGAAACCCTAACCCTAATGTAAAACCCTAGTTTGTAACCCTAACCCTAATGTAAAACCCTAGTTTGAAACCCTAACCCTAATGTAAAACCCTAGTTTGAAGCATTAACCTTAATGTAAAACCCTAGTTTGAAACCCTAACCCTAATGTTAAACCCTAGTTTGAAACCCTAACCCTAACGTAAAACCCTAGTTTGAAACCCGAACCCTAATGTAAAACCCTAGTTTGTAAACCTAACCCTAATGTAAAACCCTAGTTTGAAACCCTAACCCTAATGTAAAACCCTAGTTTGAAGCATTAACCCTAATGTAAAACCCTAGTTTGAAACCCTAACCCTAATGTTAAACCCTAGTTTGAAACCCTAACCCTAACGTAAAACCCTAGTTTGAAACCCTAACCCTAACGTAAAACCCTAGTTTGAATCCCTAACCCTAATGTAAAACCCTAGTTTGAAACCGTAACCCTAATTTGAAACCCTAGTTTGAAACACTAACCCTAATGTAAATCCCTAGTTTGAAACCCTAACCCTAATGATAAACCCTAGTTTGAAACCCTAACCCTAATTTGAAACCCTAGTTTGAAACCCTCACCCTAATATAAAACCCTTGTATGAAACCCTAACCCTAATGTAAAACCCTAGTTTGTAACCCTAACCCTAATGTAAAACCCTAGTTTGAAACCCTAACCCTAATGTAAAACCCTAGTTTGTAACCCTAATCCTAATTTGAAACCCGAGTTTGAAACCCTAACCCTACCGTAAAACCCTAGTTTGAAACCCTAACCCTAATGTAAAACACTAGTTTGAAATCCTAACCCTAATTTGCAACCCTAGTTTGAAACCCTAACCCTAATGCAAAACCCTTGTTTGAAACCCTAACCCTAATGTAAAACCCTAGTTTGTAGCCCTAACCCTAATGTAAAACCCTAGTTTGAAACCCTAACCCTAATGTAAAACCCTAGATTGAAGCATTAACCCTAATGTAAAACCCTAGTTTGAAACCCTAACCCTAATGTAAAACCCTAGTTTGTAACCCTAACCCTAATTTGAAACCCTAGTTTGAAAGCCTAACCCTAATGTTAGACCCTAGTTTGAAACCCTAACCCTAATTTGAAACCCTAGTTTGAAAACTTAACCCTAATATAAAACCCTAGTTTTAAACCCTAACCCTAACGTAAAACCCTAGTTTGAATCCCTAAACCTAATGTAAAACCCTAGTTTGAAACCGTAACCCTAATTTGAAACCCTAGTTTGAAACACTAACCCTAATGTAAAACCCTAGTTTGAAACCGTAACCCTAATTTGAAAACCTAATTTGAAACCCTAACCCTAATGTAAAACACTAGTTTGAAACCCTAACCCTAATTTGAAACCCTACTTTGAAATCCTAACCCTAATGCAAAACCCTAGTTTGAAACCCTAACCCTAATGTAAAACCCTAGTTTGTAACCCTAACCCTAATGTAAAACCCTAGTTTGAAACCCTAACCCTAATGTAAAACCCTAGTTTGCAACCCTAACCCTAATGTTAAACCCTAGTTTGTAACCCTAACCCTAATGTAAATTCCTAGTTTGAAACCCTAACCCTAATGTTAAACCCTAGTTTGAAACCCTAACCCTAATGTAAAACCCCTTGTTTGTAACCCTAACCCTAATTTGAAACCCTAGTTTGAAACCCTAACCCTAATGTTAAACCCTAGTTTGAAACCCTAACCCTAATTTTAAACCCTAGTTTGAAAACCTAACCCTAATTTGAAACCCGAGTTTGAAACCCTAACCCTAATGTTAAACCCTAGTTTGAATCCCTAACCCTAATGTAAAACCCTAGTTTGAAACCGTAACGCTAATTTGAAACCCTAGTTTGAAACACTAACCCTAATGTAAAACCCTAGTTTGAAACCGTAACCCTAATTTTAAACCCTAGTTTGAAAGCCTAACCCTAATGTAAAACACTAGTTTGAAAGCCTAACCCTAATTTGAAACCCTAGTTTGAAACCTTAACCCTAATTTGAAACCCTAGTTTGAAACCCTAACCCTAATGTAAAACCCTAGTTTGTAACCCTAACCCTAATGTAAAACCCTAGTTTGAAACCCTAACCCTAATGTAAAACCCTAGTTTGAAACCCTAACCCTAATGATAAACCCTAGTTTTAAACCCTAACCCTAATTTGAAACCCTAGTTTGAAACCCTAACCCTAATGCAAAACCCTAGTTTGAAACCCTAACCCTAATGTAAAACCCTGTTTGTAACCCTAACCCTAATGTAAAACCCTAATTTGAAACCCTAACCCTAATGTTAAACCCTAGTTTGAAACCCTAACCCTAATGTAAAACCCCTTGTTTGTAACCCTAACCCTAATTTGAAACCCTAGTTTGAAAGCCTAACCCTAATGTTAAACCCTAGTTTGAAACCCTAACCCTAATTTGAAACCCTAGTTTGAAAACTTAACCCTAATATAAAACCCTAGTTTGAAACCCTAACCCTAACGTAAAACCCTAGTTTGAAACCGTAACCCTAATGTAAAACCCTAGTTTGAAACCGTAACCCTAATTTGAAACCCTAGTTTGAAACACTAACCCTTATGTAAAACCCTAGTTTGAAACCGTAACCCTAATTTGAAACCCTAATTTGAAACCCTAACCCTAATGCAAAACAGTAGTTTGAAACCCTAACCCTAATTTGAAACCCTACTTTGAAACCCTAACCCTAATGCAAAACCCTAGTTTGAAACCCTAACCCTAATGTAAAACCCTAGTTTGAAACCCTAACCTTAATGATAAACCCTAGTTTGAAACCCTATCCCTAATTTGAAACCCTAGTTTGAAACCCTATTCCTAATGCAAAACCCTAGTTTGAAACCCTAACCCTAATGTAAAACGCTAGTTTGTAACCCTAACCCTAATGTAAAACCCTAGTTTGAAACCCTAACCCTAATGTAAAACCCTAGTTTGAAACCCTAACCCTAATGTAAAACCCTAGTTTGAAGCATTAACCCTAATATAAAACCCTAGTTTGAAACCCTAACCCTAACGTAAAACCCTAGTTTGAAACCCTAAGCCTAATGTAAAACCCTAATTTGAAACCCTAACCCTAACATAAAACCCTAGTTTGAAACCCTAACCCTAATGTAAAACCCTAGATTGAAGCATTAACCCTAATGTAAAACCCTAGTTTGAAACCCTAACCCTAATTTTAAACCCTAGTTTGAAACCCTAACCCTAACGTAAAACCCTAATTTGAAACCCTAACCCTAATGTAAAACTCTAGTTTGTAACCCTAACCCTAATTTGAAACCCGAGTTTGAAACCCTAACCCCAACGTAAAACCCTAATTTGAATCCCTAACCCTAATGTAAAACCCTAGTTTGAAACCGTAACGCTAATTTGAAACCCTAGTTTGAAACACTAACCCTAATGTAAAACCCTAGTTTGAAACCGTAACCCTAATTTTAAACCCTAGTTTGAAAGCCTAACCCTAATGTAAAACACTATTTTGAAAGCCTAACCCTAATTTGAAACCCTAGTTTGAAACCTTAACCCTAATTTGAAACCCTAGTTTGAAACCCTAACCATAATGTAAAACCCTAGTTTGTAACCCTAACCCTAATGTAAAACCCTAGTTTGAAACCCTAACCCTAATGTAAAACCCTAGTTTGTAACCCTAACCCTAATTTGAAACCCTAGTTTGAAAGCCTAACCCTAATGTTAGACCCTAGTTTGAAACCCTAACCCTAATTTGAAACCCTAGTTTGAAACCCTAACCCTAACGTAAAACCCTAGTTTGAATCCCTAACCCTAATGTAAAACCCTAGTTTGAAACTGTAACCCTAATTTGAAACCCTAGTTTGAAACACTAACCCTAATGTAAAACCCTAGTTTGAAACCGTAACCCTAATTTGAAAACCTAATTTGAAACCCTAACCCTAATGTAAAACACTAGTTTGAAACCCTAACCCTAATTTGAAACCCTACTTTGAAACCCTAACCCTAATGCAAAACCCTAGTTTGAAACCCTAACCCTAATGTAAAACCCTAGTTTGTAACCCTAACCCTAATGTAAAACCCTAGTTTGAAACCCTAACCCTAATGTAAAACTCTAGTTTGCAACCCTAACCCTAATGTTAAACCCTAGTTTGTAACCCTAACCCTAATGTAAATTCCTAGTTTGAAACCCTAACCCTAATGTTAAACCCTAGTTTGAAACCCTAACCCTAATGCAAAACCCCTTGTTTGTAACCCTAACCCTAATTTGAAACCCTAGTTTGAAACCCTAACCCTAATGTTAAACCCTAGTTTGAAACCCTAACCCTAATTTTAAACCCTAGTTTGAAAACCTAACCCTAATTTGAACCCCCTGTTTGAAACCCTAACTTTAATGTAAAACATAAGTTTGAAACCCTAACCCTAATGTAAAACTCTAGTTTGTAACCCTAACCCTAATGTAAAACCCTAGTTTGAAACCCTAACCCTAATGTAAAACCCTAGTTTGAAACCCTAACCCTAATGATAAACCCTAGTTTGAAACCCTATCCCTAATTTGAAACCCTAGTTTGAAACCCTAACCCTAACATAAAACCCTAGTTTGAAACCCTAACCCTAATGTAAAACCCTAATTTGAAACCCTAACCCTAACGTAAAACCCTAGTTTGAAACCCTAACCCTAATGTAAAACCCTAGTTTGTAAACCTAATCCTAATTTGAAACCCGAGTTTGAAACCCTAACCCTAATGCAAAACCCTTATTTGAAACCCTAGCCCTAATGTAAAACCCTAGTTTGTAACCATAACCCTAATGTAAAACCCTAGTTTGAAACCCTAACCCTAATGTAAAACCCTAGTTTGAAGCATTAACCTTAATGTAAAACCCTAGTTTGAAACCCTAACCCTAAAGTTAAACCCTAGTTTGAAACCCTAACCCTAACGTAAAACCCTAGTTTGAAACCCGAACCCTAATGTAAAACCCTAGTTTGTAACCCTAACCCTAATGTAAAACCCTAGTTTGAAGCATTAACCCTAATGTAAAACCCTAGTTTGAAACCCTAACCCTAATGTTAAACCCTAGTTTGAAACCCTAACCCTAACGTAAAACCCTAGTTTGAAACCCTAACCCTAACGTAAAACCCTAGTTTGAATCCCTAACCCTAATGTAAAACCCTAGTTTGAAACCGTAACCCTAATGTGAAACCCTAGTTTGAAACACTAACCCTAATGTAAATCCCTAGTTTGAAACCCTAACCCTAATGATAAACCCTAGTTTGAAACCCTAACCCTAATGTAAAACCCTAGTTTGAAACCCTAACCCTAATGTAAAACCCTAGTTTGTAACCCTAATCCTAATTTGAAACCCGAGTTTGAAACCCTAACCCTACCGTAAAACCCTAGTTTGAAACCCTAACCCTAATGTAAAACACTAGTTTGAAATCCTAACCCTAATTTGCAACCCTAGTTTGAAACCCTAACCCTAATGCAAAACCCTTGTTTGAAACCCTAACCCTAATGTAAAACCCTAGTTTGTAACCCTAACCCTAATGTAAAACCCTAGTTTGAAACCCTAACCCTAATGTAAAACCCTAGATTGAAGCATTAACCCTAATGTAAAACCCTAGTTTGAAACCCTAACCCTAATGTTAAACCCTAGTTTGAAACCCTAACCCTAACGTAAAACCCTAATTTGAAACCCTAACCCTAATGTAAAACCCTAGTTTGTAACCCTAACCCTAATTTGAAACCCGAGTTTGAAACCCTAACCCTAACGTAAAACCCTAGTTTGAATCCCTAACCCTAATGTTAAACCCTAGTTTGAAACCATAACGCTAATTTGAAACCCTAGTTTGAAACACTAACCCTAATGTAAAACCCTAGTTTGAAACCGTAACCCTAATTTTAAACCCTAGTTTGAAAGCCTAACCCTAATGTAAAACACTAGTTTGAAAGCCTAACCCTAATTTGAAACCCTAGTTTGAAACCTTAACCCTAATTTGAAACCCTAGTTTGAAACCCTAACCCTAATGTAAAACCCCTTGTTTGTAACCCTAACCCTAATTTGAAACCCTAGTTTGAAACCCTAACCCTAATGTTAAACCCTAGTTTGAAACCCTAACCCTAATTTTAAACCCTAGTTTGAAAACCTAACCATAATTTGAACCCCCTGTTTGAAACCCTAACTTTAATGTAAAACATAAGTTTGAAACCCTAACCCTAATGTAGAACTCTAGTTTGTAACCCTAACCCTAATGTAAAACCCTAGTTTGAAACCCTAACCCTAATGTAAAACCCTAGTTTGAAACCCTAACCCTAATGATAAACCCTAATTTGAAATCCTATCCCTAATTTGAAACCCTAGTTTGAAACCCTAACCCTAATGCAAAACCCTAGTTTGAAACCCTAACCCTAATGTAAAACCCTAGTTTGTAACCCTAACCCTAATGTAAAACCCTAGTTTGAAACCCTAACCCTAATGTAAAACCCTAGTTTGAAACCCTAACCCTAATGTAAAACCCTAGTTTGAAGCATTAACCCTAATATAAAACCCTAGTTTGAAACCCTAACACTAATGTTAAACCCTAGTTTGAAACCCTAACCCTAACATAAAACCCTAGTTTGATACCCTAACCCTAATGTAAAACCCTAATTTGAAACCCTAACCCTAACGTAAAACCCTAGTTTGAAACCCTAACCCTAATGTAAAACCCTAGTTTGTAACCCTAATCCTAATTTGAAACCCGAGTTTGAAACCCTAACCCTAACGTAAAACCCTAGTTTGAATCCCTAACCCTAATGTAAAACCCTAGTTTGAAACCGTAACGCTAATTTGAAACCCTAGTTTGAAACACTAACCCTAATGTAAAACCCTAGTTTGAAACCGTAACCATAATTTGAAACCCTAGTTTGAAACCCTAACCCTAATGTAAAACACTAGTTTGAAATCCTAACCCTAATTTGAAACCCTAGTTTGAAACCCTAACCCTAATGCAAAACCCTTGTTTGAAACCCTAACCCTAATGTAAAACCCTAGTTTGTAACCCTAACCCTAATGTAAAACCCTAGTTTGAAACCCTAACCCTAATGTAAAACCCTAGTTTGAAGCATTAACCCTAATGTAAAACCCTAGTTTGAAACCCTAACCCTAATGCTAAACCCTAGTTTGAAACCCTAACCCTAACGTAAAACCCTAGTTTGAAACCCGAACCCTAATGTAAAACCCTAGTTTGTAACCCTAACCCTAATGTAAAACCCTAGTTTGAAACCCTAACCCTAATGTAAAACCCTAGTTTGAAGCATTAACCCTAATGTAAAACCCTAGTTTGAAACCCTAACCCTAATGTTAAACCCTAGTTTGAAACCCTAACCCTAACGTTAAACCCTAGTTTGAAACACTAACCCTAATGTAAATCCCTAGTTTGAAACCCTAACCCTAATGATAAACCCTAGTTTGAAACCCTAACCCTAATTTGAAACCCTAGTTTGAAACCCTCACCCTAATATAAAACCCTTGTATGAAACCCTAACCCTAATGATAAACCCTAGTTTGAAACCCTAACCCTAATTTGAAACCCTAGTTTGAAACCCTCACCCTAATATAAAACACTTGTATGAAACCCTAACCCTAATGATAAACCCTAGTTTGAAACCCTAACCCTAACGTTAAACCCTAGTTTGAAACACTAACCCTAATGTAAATCCCTAGTTTGAAACCCTAACCCTAATGATAAACCCTAGTTTGAAACCCTAACCCTAATGTAAAACACTAGTTTGAAATCCTAACCCTAATTTGCAACCCTAGTTTGAAACCCTAACCCTAATGCAAAACCCTTGTTTGAAACCCTAACCCTAATGTAAAACCCTAGTTTGTAACCCTAACCCTAATGTAAAACCCTACTTTGAAACCCTAACCCTAATGTAAAACCCTAGATTGAAGCATTAACCCTAATGTAAAACCCTAGTTTGAAACCCTAACCCTAATGTTAAACCCTAGTTTGAAACCCTAACCCTAACGTAAAACCCTAATTTGAAACCCTAACCCTAATGTAAAACCCAAGTTTGTAACCCTAACCCTAATTTGAAACCCGAGTTTGAAACCCTAACCCTAACGTAAAACCCTAGTTTGAATCCCTAACCCTAATGTAAAACCCTAGTTTGAAACCGTAACGCTAATTTGAAACCCTAGTTTGAAATACTAACCCTAATGTAAAACCCTAGTTTGAAACCGTAACCCTAATTTTAAACCCTAGTTTGAAAGCCTAACCCTAATGTAAAACACTAGTTTGAAAGCCTAACCCTAATTTGAAACCCTAGTTTGAAACCTTAACCCTAATTTGAAACCCTAGTTTGAAACCCTAACCCTAATGTAAAACCCCTTGTTTGTAACCCTAACCCTAATTTGAAACCCTAGTTTGAAACCCTAACCCTAATGTTAAACCCTAGTTTGAAACCCTAACCCTAATTTTAAACCCTAGTTTGAAAACCTAACCATAATTTGAACCCCCTGTTTGAAACCCTAACTTTAATGTAAAACATAAGTTTGAAACCCTAACCCTAATGTAAAACTCTAGTTTGTAACCCTAACCCTAATGTAAAACCCTAGTTTGAAACCCTAACCCTAATGTAAAACCCTAGTTTGAAACCCTAACCCTAATGATAAACCCTAATTTGAAACCCTATCCCTAATTTGAAACCCTAGTTTGAAACCCTAACCCTAATGCAAAACCCTAGTTTGAAACCCTAACCCTAATGTAAAACCCTAGTTTGTAACCCTAACCCTAATGTAAAACCCTAGTTTGAAACCCTAACCCTAATGTAAAACCCTAGTTTGAAACCCTAACCCTAATGTAAAACCCTAGTTTGAAGCATTAACCCTAATATAAAACCCTAGTTTGAAACCCTAACACTAATGTTAAACCCTAGTTTGAAACCCTAACCCTAACATAAAACCCTAGTTTGATACCCTAACCCTAATGTAAAACCCTAATTTGAAACCCTAACCCTAACGTAAAACCCTAGTTTGAAACCCAAACCCTAATGTAAAACCCTAGTTTGTAACCCTAATCCTAATTTGAAACCCGAGTTTGAAACCCTAACCCTAACGTAAAACCCTAGTTTGAATCCCTAACCCTAATGTAAAACCCTAGTTTGAAACCGTAACGCTAATTTGAAACCCTAGTTTGAAACACTAACCCTAATGTAAAACCCTAGTTTGAAACCGTAACCATAATTTGAAACCCTAGTTTGAAACCCTAACCCTGATGTAAAACACTAGTTTGAAATCCTAACCCTAATTTGAAACCCTAGTTTGAAACCCTAACCCTAATGCAAAAACCTTGTTTGAAACCCTAACCCTAATGTAAAACCCTAGTTTGTAACCCTAACCCTAATTTGAAACCCGAGTTTGAAACCCTAACCCTAACGTAAAACCCTAGTTTGAAACCCTAACCCTAATGTAAAACCCTAGTTTGTAACCCTAACCCTAATGTAAAACCCTAGTTTGAAACCCTAACCCTAATGTAAAACCCTAGATTGAAGCATTAACCCTAATGTAAAACCCTAGTTTGAAACCCTAACCCTAATGTTAAACCCTAGTTTGAAACCCTAACCCTAACGTAAAACCCTAATTTGAAACCCTAACCCTAATGTTAAACCCTAGTTTGTAACCCTAACCCTAATTTGAAACCCGAGTTTGAAACCCTAACCCTAACGTAAAACCCTAGTTTGAATCCCTAACCCTAATGTAAAACCCTAGTTTGAAACCGTAACGCTAATTTGAAACCCTAGTTTGAAACACTAACCCTAATGTAAAACCCTAGTTTGAAACCGTAACCCTAATTTTAAACCCTAGTTTGAAAGCCTAACCCTAATGTAAAACACTAGTTTGAAAGCCTAACCCTAATTTGAAACCCTAGTTTGAAACCTTAACCCTAATTTGAAACCCTAGTTTTAAACCCTAACCCTAATGTAAAACCCCTTGTTTGTAACCCTAACCCTAATTTGAAACCCTAGTTTGAAACCCTAACCCTAATGTTAAACCCTAGTTTGAAACCCTAACCCTAATTTTAAACCCTAGTTTGAAAACCTAACCATAATTTGAACCCCCTGTTTGAAACCCTAACTTTAATGTAAAACATAAGTTTGAAACCCTAACCCTAATGTAAAACTCTAGTTTGTAACCCTAACCCTAATGTAAAACCCTAGTTTGAAACCCTAACCCTAATGTAAAACCCTAGTTTGAAACCCTAACCCTAATGATAAACCCTAATTTGAAACCCTATCCCTAATTTGAAACCCTAGTTTGAAACCCTAACCCTAATGCAAAACCCTAGTTTGAAACCCTAACCCTAATGTAAAACCCTAGTTTGTAACCCTAACCCTAATGTAAAACCCTAGTTTGAAACCCTAACCCTAATGTAAAACCCTAGTTTGAAACCCTAACCCTAATGTAAAACCCTAGTTTGAAGCATTAACCCTAATATAAAACCCTAGTTTGAAACCCTAACACTAATGTTAAACCCTAGTTTGAAACACTAACCCTAACATAAAACCCTAGTTTGATACCCTAACCCTAATGTAAAACCCTAATTTGAAACCCTAACCCTAACGTAAAACCCTAGTTTGAAACCCTAACCCTAATGTAAAACCCTAGTTTGTAACCCTAATCCTAATTTGAAACCCGAGTTTGAAACCCTAACCCTAACGTAAAACCCTAGTTTGAATCCCTAACCCTAATGTAAAACCCTAGTTTGAAACCGTAACGCTAATTTGAAACCCTAGTTTGAAACACTAACCCTAATGTAAAACCCTAGTTTGAAACCGTAACCATAATTTGAAACCCTAGTTTAAAACCCTAACCCTGATGTAAAACACTAGTTTGAAATCCTAACCCTAATTTGAAACCCTAGTTTGAAACCCTAACCCTAATGCAAAAACCTTGTTTGAAACCCTAACCCTAATGTAAAACCCTAGTTTGTAACCCTAACCCTAATGTAAAACCCTAGTTTGAAACCCTAACCCTAATGTAAAACCCTAGTTTGAAGCATTAACCCTAATGTAAAACCCTAGTTTGTAACCCTAACCCTAATGTAAAACCCTAATTTGAAACCCTAACCCTAATGTTAAACCCTAGTTTGAAACCCTAACCCTAATGTAAAACCCCTTGTTTGTAACCCTAACCCTAATTTGAAACCCTAGTTTGAAAGCCTAACCCTAATGTTAAACCCTAGTTTGAAACCCTAACCCTAATTTGAAACCCTAGTTTGAAAACTTAACCCTAATATAAAACCCTAGTTTGAAACCCTAACCCTAACGTAAAACCCTAGTTTGAATCCCTAACCCTAATGTAAAACCCTAGTTTGAAACCGTAACCCTAATTTGATACCCTAGTTTGAAACACTAACCCTAATGTAAAACCCTAGTTTGAAACCGTAACCCTAATTTGAAACCCTAATTTGAAACCCTAACCCTAATGTAAAACAGTAGTTTGAAACCCTAACCCTAATTTGAAACCCTACTTTGAAACCCTAACCCTAATGCAAAACCCTAGTTTGAAACCCTAACCCTAATGTAAAACCCTAGTTTGAAACCCTAACCTTAATGATAAACCCTAGTTTGAAACCCTATCCCTAATTTGAAACCCTAGTTTGAAACCCTATTCCTAATGCAAAACCCTAGTTTGAAACCCTAACCCTAATGTAAAACGCTAGTTTGTAACCCTAACCCTAATGTAAAACCCTAGTTTGAAACCCTAACCCTAATGTAAAACCCTAGTTTGAAACCCTAACCCTAATGTAAAACCCTAGTTTGAAGCATTAACCCTAATATAAAACCCTAGTTTGAAACCCTAACCCTAACGTAAAACCCTAGTTTGAAACCCTAACCCTAATTTAAAACCCTAATTTGAAACCCTAACCCTAACGTAAAACCCTAGTTTGAAACCCTAACCCTAATGTAAAACCCTAGATTGAAGCATTAACCCTAATGTAAAACCCTAGTTTGAAACCCTAACCCTAATGTTAAACCCTAGTTTGAAACCCTAACCCTAACGTAAAACCCTAATTTGAAACCCTAACCCTAATGTAAAACCCTAGTTTGTAACCCTAACCCTAATTTGAAACCCGAGTTTGAAACCCTAACCCTAACGTAAAACCCTAGTTTGAATCCCTAACCCTAATGTAAAACCCTAGTTTGAAACCGTAACGCTAATTTGAAACCCTAGTTTGAAACACTAACCCTAATGTAAAACCCTAGTTTGAAACCGTAACCCTAATTTTAAACCCTAGTTTGAAAGCCTAACCCTAATGTAAAACACTAGTTTGAAAGCCTAACCCTAATTTGAAACCCTAGTTTGAAACCATAACCCTAATTTGAAACCCTAGTTTGAAAGCCTAACCCTAATGTTAGACCCTAGTTTGAAACCCTAACCCTAATTTGAAACCCTAGTTTGAAACCCTATTCCTAATGCAAAACCCTAGTTTGAAACCCTAACCCTAACGTAAAACCCTAGTTTGAATCCCTAACCCTAATGTAAAACCCTAGTTTGAAACTGTAACCCTAATTTGAAACCCTAGTTTGAAACACTAACCCTAATGTAAAACCCTAGTTTGAAACCGTAACCCTAATTTGAAAACCTAATTTGAAACCCTAACCCTAATGTAAAACACTAGTTTGAAACCCTAACCCTAATTTGAAACCCTACTTTGAAACCCTAACCCTAATGCAAAACCCTAGTTTGAAACCCTAACCCTAATGTAAAACCCTAGTTTGTAACCCTAACCCTAATGTAAAACCCTAGTTTGAAACCCTAACCCTAATGTAAAACTCTAGTTTGCAACCCTAACCCTAATGTTAAACCCTAGTTTGTAACCCTAACCCTAATGTAAATTCCTAGTTTGAAACCCTAACCCTAATGTTAAACCCTAGTTTGAAACCCTAACCCTAATGCAAAACCCCTTTATTGTAACCCTAACCCTAATTTGAAACCCTAGTTTGAAACCCTAACCCTAATGTTAAACCCTAGTTTGAAACCCTAACCCTAATTTTAAACCCTAGTTTGAAAACCTAACCCTAATTTGAACCCCCTGTTTGAAACCCTAACTTTAATGTAAAACATAAGTTTGAAACCCTAACCCTAATGTAAAACTCTAGTTTGTAACCCTAACCCTAATGTAAAACCCTAGTTTGAAACCCTAACCCTAATGTAAAACCCTAGTTTGAAACCCTAACCCTAATGATAAACCCTAGTTTGAAACCCTATCCCTAATTTGAAACCCTAGTTTGAAACCCTAACCCTAATGCAAAACCCTAGTTTGAAACCCTAACCCTAATGTAAAACCCTAGTTTGTAACCCTAACCCTAATGTAAAACCCTAGTTTGAAACCCTAACCCTAATGTAAAACCCTAGTTTGAAACCCTAACCCTAATGTAAAACCCTAGTTTGAAGCATTAACCCTAATATAAAACCCTAGTTTGAAACCCTAACACTAATGTTAAACCCTAGTTTGAAACCCTAACCCTAACATAAAACCCTAGTTTGAAACCCTAACCCTAATGTAAAACCCTAATTTGAAACCCTAACCCTAACGTAAAACCCTAGTTTGAAACCCTAACCCTAATGTAAAACCCTAGTTTGTAAACCTAATCCTAATTTGAAACCCGAGTTTGAAACCCTAACCCTAATGCAAAACCCTTATTTGAAACCCTAACCCTAATGTAAAACACTAGTTTGTAACCCTAACCCTAATGTAAAACCCTAGTTTGAAACCCTAACCCTAATGTAAAACCCTAGTTTGAAGCATTAACCTTAATGTAAAACCCTAGTTTGAAACCCTAACCCTAATGTTAAACCCTAGTTTGAAACCCTAACCCTAACGTAAAACCCTAGTTTGAAACCCGAACCCTAATGTAAAACCCTAGTTTGTAACCCTAACCCTAATGTAAAACCCTAGTTTGAAACCCTAACCCTAATGTAAAACCCTAGTTTGAAGCATTAACCCTAATGTAAAACCCTAGTTTGAAACCCTAACCCTAATGTTAAACCCTAGTTTGAAACCCTAACCCTAACGTAAAACCCTAGTTTGAAACCCTAACCCTAACGTAAAACCCTAGTTTGAATCCCTAACCCTAATGTAAAACCCTAGTTTGAAACCGTAACCCTAATTTGAAACCCTAGTTTGAAACACTAACCCTAATGTAAAACCCTAGTTTGAAACCCTAACCCTAATGTAAAACCCTAGTTTGAAACCCTAACCCTAATGTTAAACCCTAGTTTGAAACCCTAACCCTAACGTAAAACCCTAGTTTGAAACCCTAACCCTAACGTAAAACCCTAGTTTGAATCCCTAACCCTAATGTAAAACCCTAGTTTGAAACCGTAACCCTAATTTGAAACCTTAGTTTGAAACACTAACCCTAATGTAAATCCCTAGTTTGAAACCCTAACCCTAATGTAAAACCCTAGTTTGAAACCGTAACCCTAATTTGAAACCCTAGTTTGAAACCCTCACCCTAATATAAAACCCTTGTATGAAACCCTAACCCTAATGTAAAACCCTAGTTTGTAACCCTAACCCTAATGTAAAACCCTAGTTTGAAACCCTAACCCTAATGTAAAACCCTAGTTTGTAACCCTAATCCTAATTTGAAACCCGAGTTTGAAACCCTAACCCTACCGTAAAACCCTAGTTTGAAACCCTAACCCTATTGTAAAACACTAGTTTGAAATCCTAACCCTAATTTACAATCCTAGTTTGAAACCCTAACCCTAATGTAAAACCCTAGATTGAAGCATTAACCCTAATGTAAAACCCTAGTTTGAAACCCTAACCCTAATGTTAAACCCTAGTTTGAAACCCTAACCCTAACGTAAAACCCTAATTTGAAACCCTAACCCTAATGTAAAACCCTAGTTTGTAACCCTAACCCTAATTTGAAACCCGAGTTTGAAACCCTAACCCTAACGTAAAACCCTAGTTTGAATCCCTAACCCTAATGTAAAACCCTAGTTTGAAACCGTAACGCTAATTTGAAACCCTAGTTTGAAACACTAACCCTAATGTAAAACCCTAGTTTGAAACCGTAACCCTAATTTTAAACCCTAGTTTGAAAGCCTAACCCTAATGTAAAACACTAGTTTGAAAGCCTAACCCTAATTTGAAACCCTAGTTTGAAACCTTAACCCTAATTTGAAACCCTAGTTTGAAACCCTAACCCTAATGTAAAACCCTAGTTTGTAACCCTAACCCTAATGTAAAACCCTAGTTTGAAACCCTAACCATAATGTAAAACCCTAGTTTGTAACCCTAACCCTAATTTGAAACCCTAGTTTGAAAGCCTAACCCTAATGTTAGACCCTAGTTTGAAACCCTAACCCTAATTTGAAACCGTAGTTTGAAAACTTAACCCTAATATAAAACCCTAGTTTGAAACCCTAACCCTAACGTAAAATCCTAGTTTGAATCCCTAACCCTAATGTAAAACCCTAGTTTGAAACTGTAACCCTAATTTGAAACCCTAGTTTGAAACACTAACCCTAATGTAAAACCCTAGTTTGAAACCGTAACCCTAATTTGAAAACCTAATTTGAAACCCTAACCCTAATGTAAAACACTAGTTTGAAACCCTAACCCTAATTTGAAACCCTACTTTGAAACCCAAACCCTAATGCAAAACCCTAGTTTGAAACCCTAACCCTAATGTAAAACCCTAGTTTGTAACCCTAACCCTAATGTAAAACCCTAGTTTGAAACCCTAACCCTAATGTAAAACTCTAGTTTGCAACCCTAACCCTAATGTTAAACCCTAGTTTGTAACCCTAACCCTAATGTAAATTCCTAGTTTGAAACCCTAACCCTAATGTTAAACCCTAGTTTGAAACCCTAACCCTAATGCAAAACCCCTTGATTGTAACCCTAACCCTAATTTGAAACCCTAGTTTGAAACCCTAACCCTAATGTTAAACCCTAGTTTGAAACCCTAACCCTAATTTTAAACCCTAGTTTGAAAACCTAACCCTAATTTGAACCCCCTGTTTGAAACCCTAACTTTAATGTAAAACATAAGTTTGAAACCCTAACCCTAATGTAAAACTCTAGTTTGTAACCCTAACCCTAATGTAAAACCCTAGTTTGAAACCCTAACCCTAATGTAAAACCCTAGTTTGAAACCCTAACCCTAATGATAAACCCTAGTTTGAAACCCTATCCCTAATTTGAAACCCTAGTTTGAAACCCTAACCCTAATGCAAAACCTTAGTTTGAAACCCTAACCCTAATGTAAAACCCTAGTTTGTAACCCTAACCCTAATGTAAAACCCTAGTTTGAAACCCTAACCCTAATGTAAAACCCTAGTTTGAAACCCTAACCCTAATGTAAAACCCTAGTTTGAAGCATTAACCCTAATATAAAACCCTAGTTTGAAACCCTAACACTAATGTTAAACCCTAGTTTGAAACCCTAACCCTAACATAAAACCCTAGTTTGAAACCCTAACCCTAATGTAAAACCCTAATTTGAAACCCTAACCCTAACGTAAAACCCTAGTTTGAAACCCTAACCCTAATGTAAAACCCTAGTTTGTAAACCTAATCCTAATTTGAAACCCGAGTTTGAAACCCTAACCCTAATGCAAAACCGTTATTTGAAACCCTAACCCTAATGTAAAACACTAGTTTGTAACCCTAACCCTAATGTAAAACCCTAGTTTGAAACCCTAACCCTAATGTAAAACCCTAGTTTGAAGCATTAACCTTAATGTAAAACCCTAGTTTGAAACCCTAACCCTAATGTTAAACCCTAGTTTGAAACCCTAACCCTAACGTAAAACCCTAGTTTGAAACCCGAACCCTAATGTAAAACCCTAGTTTGTAACCCTAACCCTAATGTAAAACCCTAGTTTGAAACCCTAACCCTAATGTAAAACCCTAGTTTGAAGCATTAACCCTAATGCAAAACCCTAGTTTGAAACCCTAACCCTAATGTTAAACCCTAGTTTGAAACCCTAACCCTAACGTAAAACCCTAGTTTGAAACCCTAACCCTAACGTAAAACCCTAGTTTGAATCCCTAACCCTAATGTAAAACCCTAGTTTGAAACCGTAACCCTAATTTGAAACCCTAGTTTGAAACACTAACCCTAATGTAAATCCCTAGTTTGAAACCCTAACCCTAATGATAAACCCTAGTTTGAAACCCTAACCCTAATTTGAAACCCTAGTTTGAAACCCTCACCCTAATATAAAACCCTTGTATGAAACCCTAACCCTAATGTAAAACCCTAGTTTGTAACCCTAACCCTAATGTAAAACCCTAGTTTGAAACCCTAACCCTAATGTAAAACCCTAGTTTGTAACCCTAATCCTAATTTGAAACCCGAGTTTGAAACCCTAACCCTACCGTAAAACCCTAGTTTGAAACCCTAACCCTAATGTAAAACACTAGTTTGAAATCCTAACCCTAATTTGCAACCCTAGTTTGAAACCCTAACCCTAATGCAAAACCCTTGTTTGAAACCCTAACCCTAATGTAAAACCCTAGTTTGTAACCCTAACCCTAATGTAAAACCCTAGTTTGAAACCCTAACCCTAATGTAAAACCCTAGATTGAAGCATTAACCCTAATGTAAAACCCTAGTTTGAAACCCTAACCCTAATGTAAAACCCTAGTTTGTAACCCTAACCCTAATTTGAAACCCTAGTTTGAAAGCCTAACCCTAATGTTAGACCCTAGTTTGAAACCCTAACCCTAATTTGAAACCCTAGTTTGAAAACTTAACCCTAATATAAAACCCTAGTTTTAAACCCTAACCCTAACGTAAAACCCTAGTTTGAATCCCTAACCCTAATGTAAAACCCTAGTTTGAAACCGTAACCCTAATTTGAAACCCTAGTTTGAAACACTAACCCTAATGTAAAACCCTAGTTTGAAACCGTAACCCTAATTTGAAAACCTAATTTGAAACCCTAACCCTAATGTAAAACACTAGTTTGAAACCCTAACCCTAATTTGAAACCCTACTTTGAAATCCTAACCCTAATGCAAAACCCTAGTTTGAAACCCTAACCCTAATGTAAAACCCTAGTTTGTAACCCTAACCCTAATGAAAAACCCTAGTTTGAAACCCTAACCCTAATGTAAAACCCTAGTTTGCAACCCTAACCCTAATGTTAAACCCTAGTTTGTAACCCTAACCCTAATGTAAATTCCTAGTTTGAAAGCCTAACCCTAATGTAAAACAATAGTTTGAAAGCCTAACCCTAATTTGAAACCCTAGTTTGAAACCTTAACCCTAATGTAAAACCCTAGTTTGAAACCCTAACCCTAATGTAAAACCCTAGTTTGAAGCATTAACCTTAATGTAAAACCCTAGTTTGAAACCCTAACCCTAATGTTAAACCCTAGTTTGAAACCCTAACCCTAACGTAAAACCCTAGTTTGAAACCCGAACCCTAATGTAAAACCCTAGTTTGTAAACCTAACCCTAATGTAAAACCCTAGTTTGAAACCCTAACCCTAATGTAAAACCCTAGTTTGAAGCATTAACCCTAATGTAAAACCCTAGTTTGAAACCCTAACCCTAATGTTAAACCCTAGTTTGAAACCCTAACCCTAACGTAAAACCCTAGTTTGAAACCCTAACCCTAACGTAAAACCCTAGTTTGAATCCCTAACCCTAATGTAAAACCCTAGTTTGAAACCGTAACCCTAATTTGAAACCCTAGTTTGAAACACTAACCCTAATGTAAATCCCTAGTTTGAAACCCTAACCCTAATGATAAACCCTAGTTTGAAACCCTAACCCTAATTTGAAACCCTAGTTTGAAACCCTCACCCTAATATAAAACCCTTGTATGAAACCCTAACCCTAATGTAAAACCCTAGTTTGTAACCCTAACCCTAATGTAAAACCCTAGTTTGAAACCCTAACCCTAATGTAAAACCCTAGTTTGTAACCCTAATCCTAATTTGAAACCCGAGTTTGAAACCCTAACCCTACCGTAAAACCCTAGTTTGAAACCCTAACCCTAATGTAAAACACTAGTTTGAAATCCTAACCCTAATTTGCAACCCTAGTTTGAAACCCTAACCCTAATGCAAAACCCTTGTTTGAAACCCTAACCCTAATGTAAAACCCTAGTTTGTAGCCCTAACCCTAATGTAAAACCCTAGTTTGAAACCCTAACCCTAATGTAAAACCCTAGATTGAAGCATTAACCCTAATGTAAAACCCTAGTTTGAAACCCTAACCCTAATGTAAAACCCTAGTTTGTAACCCTAACCCTAATTTGAAACCCTAGTTTGAAAGCCTAACCCTAATGTTAGACCCTAGTTTGAAACCCTAACCCTAATTTGAAACCCTAGTTTGAAAACTTAACCCTAATATAAAACCCTAGTTTTAAACCCTAACCCTAACGTAAAACCCTAGTTTGAATCCCTAAACCTAATGTAAAACCCTAGTTTGAAACCGTAACCCTAATTTGAAACCCTAGTTTGAAACACTAACCCTAATGTAAAACCCTAGTTTGAAACCGTAACCCTAATTTGAAAACCTAATTTGAAACCCTAACCCTAATGTAAAACACTAGTTTGAAACCCTAACCCTAATTTGAAACCCTACTTTGAAATCCTAACCCTAATGCAAAACCCTAGTTTGAAACCCTAACCCTAATGTAAAACCCTAGTTTGTAACCCTAACCCTAATGTAAAACCCTAGTTTGAAACCCTAACCCTAATGTAAAACCCTAGTTTGCAACCCTAACCCTAATGTTAAACCCTAGTTTGTAACCCTAACCCTAATGTAAATTCCTAGTTTGAAACCCTAACCCTAATGTTAAACCCTAGTTTGAAACCCTAACCCTAATGTAAAACCCCTTGTTTGTAACCCTAACCCTAATTTGAAACCCTAGTTTGAAACCCTAACCCTAATGTTAAACCCTAGTTTGAAACCCTAACCCTAATTTTAAACCCTAGTTTGAAAACCTAACCCTAATTTGAAACCCGAGTTTGAAACCCTAACCCTAATGTTAAACCCTAGTTTGAATCCCTAACCCTAATGTAAAACCCTAGTTTGAAACCGTAACGCTAATTTGAAACCCTAGTTTGAAACACTAACCCTAATGTAAAACCCTAGTTTGAAACCGTAACCCTAATTTTAAACCCTAGTTTGAAAGCCTAACCCTAATGTAAAACACTAGTTTGAAAGCCTAACCCTAATTTGAAACCCTAGTTTGAAACCTTAACCCTAATTTGAAACCCTAGTTTGAAACCCTAACCCTAATGTAAAACCCTAGTTTGTAACCCTAACCCTAATGTAAAACCCTAGTTTGAAACCCTAACCCTAATGTAAAACCCTAGTTTGAAACCCTAACCCTAATGATAAACCCTAGTTTTAAACCCTAACCCTAATTTGAAACCCTAGTTTGAAACCCTAACCCTAATGCAAAACCCTAGTTTGAAACCCTAACCCTAATGTAAAACCCTGTTTGTAACCCTAACCCTAATGTAAAACCCTAATTTGAAACCCTAACCCTAATGTTAAACCCTAGTTTGAAACCCTAACCCTAATGTAAAACCCCTTGTTTGTAACCCTAACCCTAATTTGAAACCCTAGTTTGAAAGCCTAACCCTAATGTTAAACCCTAGTTTGAAACCCTAACCCTAATGTAAAACCCTAGTTTGTAACCCTAACCCTAATGTAAAACCCTAGTTTGAAACCCTAACCCTAATGTAAAACCCTAGATTGAAGCATTAACCCTAATGTAAAACCCTAGTTTGAAACCCTAACCCTAATGTTAAACCCTAGTTTGAAACCCTAACCCTAACGTAAAACCCTAATTTGAAACCCTAACCCTAATGTTAAACCCTAGTTTGTAACCCTAACCCTAATTTGAAACCCGAGTTTGAAACCCTAACCCTAACGTAAAACCCTAGTTTGAATCCCTAACCCTAATGTAAAACCCTAGTTTGAAACCGTAACGCTAATTTGAAACCCTAGTTTGAAACACTAACCCTAATGTAAAACCCTAGTTTGAAACCGTAACCCTAATTTTAAACCCTAGTTTGAAAGCCTAACCCTAATGTAAAACACTAGTTTGAAAGCCTAACCCTAATTTGAAACCCTAGTTTGAAACCTTAACCCTAATTTGAAACCCTAGTTTTAAACCCTAACCCTAATGTAAAACCCCTTGTTTGTAACCCTAACCCTAATTTGAAACCCTAGTTTGAAACCCTAACCCTAATGTTAAACCCTAGTTTGAAACCCTAACCCTAATTTTAAACCCTAGTTTGAAAACCTAACCATAATTTGAACCCCCTGTTTGAAACCCTAACTTTAATGTAAAACATAAGTTTGAAACCCTAACCCTAATGTAAAACTCTAGTTTGTAACCCTAACCCTAATGTAAAACCCTAGTTTGAAACCCTAACCCTAATGTAAAACCCTAGTTTGAAACCCTAACCCTAATGATAAACCCTAATTTGAAACCCTATCCCTAATTTGAAACCCTAGTTTGAAACCCTAACCCTAATGCAAAACCCTAGTTTGAAACCCTAACCCTAATGTAAAACCCTAGTTTGTAACCCTAACCCTAATGTAAAACCCTAGTTTGAAACCCTAACCCTAATGTAAAACCCTAGTTTGAAACCCTAACCCTAATGTAAAACCCTAGTTTGAAGCATTAACCCTAATATAAAACCCTAGTTTGAAACCCTAACACTAATGTTAAACCCTAGTTTGAAACACTAACCCTAACATAAAACCCTAGTTTGATACCCTAACCCTAATGTAAAACCCTAATTTGAAACCCTAACCCTAACGTAAAACCCTAGTTTGAAACCCTAACCCTAATGTAAAACCCTAGTTTGTAACCCTAATCCTAATTTGAAACCCGAGTTTGAAACCCTAACCCTAACGTAAAACCCTAGTTTGAATCCCTAACCCTAATGTAAAACCCTAGTTTGAAACCGTAACGCTAATTTGAAACCCTAGTTTGAAACACTAACCCTAATGTAAAACCCTAGTTTGAAACCGTAACCATAATTTGAAACCCTAGTTTAAAACCCTAACCCTGATGTAAAACACTAGTTTGAAATCCTAACCCTAATTTGAAACCCTAGTTTGAAACCCTAACCCTAATGCAAAAACCTTGTTTGAAACCCTAACCCTAATGTAAAACCCTAGTTTGTAACCCTAACCCTAATGTAAAACCCTAGTTTGAAACCCTAACCCTAATGTAAAACCCTAGTTTGAAGCATTAACCCTAATGTAAAACCCTAGTTTGTAACCCTAACCCTAATGTAAAACCCTAATTTGAAACCCTAACCCTAATGTTAAACCCTAGTTTGAAACCCTAACCCTAATGTAAAACCCCTTGTTTGTAACCCTAACCCTAATTTGAAACCCTAGTTTGAAAGCCTAACCCTAATGTTAAACCCTAGTTTGAAACCCTAACCCTAATTTGAAACCCTAGTTTGAAAACTTAACCCTAATATAAAACCCTAGTTTGAAACCCTAACCCTAACGTAAAACCCTAGTTTGAATCCCTAACCCTAATGTAAAACCCTAGTTTGAAACCGTAACCCTAATTTGATACCCTAGTTTGAAACACTAACCCTAATGTAAAACCCTAGTTTGAAACCGTAACCCTAATTTGAAACCCTAATTTGAAACCCTAACCCTAATGTAAAACAGTAGTTTGAAACCCTAACCCTAATTTGAAACCCTACTTTGAAACCCTAACCCTAATGCAAAACCCTAGTTTGAAACCCTAACCCTAATGTAAAACCCTAGTTTGAAACCCTAACCTTAATGATAAACCCTAGTTTGAAACCCTATCCCTAATTTGAAACCCTAGTTTGAAACCCTATTCCTAATGCAAAACCCTAGTTTGAAACCCTAACCCTAATGTAAAACGCTAGTTTGTAACCCTAACCCTAATGTAAAACCCTAGTTTGAAACCCTAACCCTAATGTAAAACCCTAGTTTGAAACCCTAACCCTAATGTAAAACCCTAGTTTGAAGCATTAACCCTAATATAAAACCCTAGTTTGAAACCCTAACCCTAACGTAAAACCCTAGTTTGAAACCCTAACCCTAATTTAAAACCCTAATTTGAAACCCTAACCCTAACGTAAAACCCTAGTTTGAAACCCTAACCCTAATGTAAAACCCTAGATTGAAGCATTAACCCTAATGTAAAACCCTAGTTTGAAACCCTAACCCTAATGTTAAACCCTAGTTTGAAACCCTAACCCTAACGTAAAACCCTAATTTGAAACCCTAACCCTAATGTAAAACCCTAGTTTGTAACCCTAACCCTAATTTGAAACCCGAGTTTGAAACCCTAACCCTAACGTAAAACCCTAGTTTGAATCCCTAACCCTAATGTAAAACCCTAGTTTGAAACCGTAACGCTAATTTGAAACCCTAGTTTGAAACACTAACCCTAATGTAAAACCCTAGTTTGAAACCGTAACCCTAATTTTAAACCCTAGTTTGAAAGCCTAACCCTAATGTAAAACACTAGTTTGAAAGCCTAACCCTAATTTGAAACCCTAGTTTGAAACCATAACCCTAATTTGAAACCCTAGTTTGAAAGCCTAACCCTAATGTTAGACCCTAGTTTGAAACCCTAACCCTAATTTGAAACCCTAGTTTGAAACCCTATTCCTAATGCAAAACCCTAGTTTGAAACCCTAACCCTAACGTAAAACCCTAGTTTGAATCCCTAACCCTAATGTAAAACCCTAGTTTGAAACTGTAACCCTAATTTGAAACCCTAGTTTGAAACACTAACCCTAATGTAAAACCCTAGTTTGAAACCGTAACCCTAATTTGAAAACCTAATTTGAAACCCTAACCCTAATGTAAAACACTAGTTTGAAACCCTAACCCTAATTTGAAACCCTACTTTGAAACCCTAACCCTAATGCAAAACCCTAGTTTGAAACCCTAACCCTAATGTAAAACCCTAGTTTGTAACCCTAACCCTAATGTAAAACCCTAGTTTGAAACCCTAACCCTAATGTAAAACTCTAGTTTGCAACCCTAACCCTAATGTTAAACCCTAGTTTGTAACCCTAACCCTAATGTAAATTCCTAGTTTGAAACCCTAACCCTAATGTTAAACCCTAGTTTGAAACCCTAACCCTAATGCAAAACCCCTTTATTGTAACCCTAACCCTAATTTGAAACCCTAGTTTGAAACCCTAACCCTAATGTTAAACCCTAGTTTGAAACCCTAACCCTAATTTTAAACCCTAGTTTGAAAACCTAACCCTAATTTGAACCCCCTGTTTGAAACCCTAACTTTAATGTAAAACATAAGTTTGAAACCCTAACCCTAATGTAAAACTCTAGTTTGTAACCCTAACCCTAATGTAAAACCCTAGTTTGAAACCCTAACCCTAATGTAAAACCCTAGTTTGAAACCCTAACCCTAATGATAAACCCTAGTTTGAAACCCTATCCCTAATTTGAAACCCTAGTTTGAAACCCTAACCCTAATGCAAAACCCTAGTTTGAAACCCTAACCCTAATGTAAAACCCTAGTTTGTAACCCTAACCCTAATGTAAAACCCTAGTTTGAAACCCTAACCCTAATGTAAAACCCTAGTTTGAAACCCTAACCCTAATGTAAAACCCTAGTTTGAAGCATTAACCCTAATATAAAACCCTAGTTTGAAACCCTAACACTAATGTTAAACCCTAGTTTGAAACCCTAACCCTAACATAAAACCCTAGTTTGAAACCCTAACCCTAATGTAAAACCCTAATTTGAAACCCTAACCCTAACGTAAAACCCTAGTTTGAAACCCTAACCCTAATGTAAAACCCTAGTTTGTAAACCTAATCCTAATTTGAAACCCGAGTTTGAAACCCTAACCCTAATGCAAAACCCTTATTTGAAACCCTAACCCTAATGTAAAACACTAGTTTGTAACCCTAACCCTAATGTAAAACCCTAGTTTGAAACCCTAACCCTAATGTAAAACCCTAGTTTGAAGCATTAACCTTAATGTAAAACCCTAGTTTGAAACCCTAACCCTAATGTTAAACCCTAGTTTGAAACCCTAACCCTAACGTAAAACCCTAGTTTGAAACCCGAACCCTAATGTAAAACCCTAGTTTGTAACCCTAACCCTAATGTAAAACCCTAGTTTGAAACCCTAACCCTAATGTAAAACCCTAGTTTGAAGCATTAACCCTAATGTAAAACCCTAGTTTGAAACCCTAACCCTAATGTTAAACCCTAGTTTGAAACCCTAACCCTAACGTAAAACCCTAGTTTGAAACCCTAACCCTAACGTAAAACCCTAGTTTGAATCCCTAACCCTAATGTAAAACCCTAGTTTGAAACCGTAACCCTAATTTGAAACCCTAGTTTGAAACACTAACCCTAATGTAAAACCCTAGTTTGAAACCCTAACCCTAATGTAAAACCCTAGTTTGAAACCCTAACCCTAATGTTAAACCCTAGTTTGAAACCCTAACCCTAACGTAAAACCCTAGTTTGAAACCCTAACCCTAACGTAAAACCCTAGTTTGAATCCCTAACCCTAATGTAAAACCCTAGTTTGAAACCGTAACCCTAATTTGAAACCTTAGTTTGAAACACTAACCCTAATGTAAATCCCTAGTTTGAAACCCTAACCCTAATGTAAAACCCTAGTTTGAAACCGTAACCCTAATTTGAAACCCTAGTTTGAAACCCTCACCCTAATATAAAACCCTTGTATGAAACCCTAACCCTAATGTAAAACCCTAGTTTGTAACCCTAACCCTAATGTAAAACCCTAGTTTGAAACCCTAACCCTAATGTAAAACCCTAGTTTGTAACCCTAATCCTAATTTGAAACCCGAGTTTGAAACCCTAACCCTACCGTAAAACCCTAGTTTGAAACCCTAACCCTATTGTAAAACACTAGTTTGAAATCCTAACCCTAATTTACAATCCTAGTTTGAAACCCTAACCCTAATGTAAAACCCTAGATTGAAGCATTAACCCTAATGTAAAACCCTAGTTTGAAACCCTAACCCTAATGTTAAACCCTAGTTTGAAACCCTAACCCTAACGTAAAACCCTAATTTGAAACCCTAACCCTAATGTAAAACCCTAGTTTGTAACCCTAACCCTAATTTGAAACCCGAGTTTGAAACCCTAACCCTAACGTAAAACCCTAGTTTGAATCCCTAACCCTAATGTAAAACCCTAGTTTGAAACCGTAACGCTAATTTGAAACCCTAGTTTGAAACACTAACCCTAATGTAAAACCCTAGTTTGAAACCGTAACCCTAATTTTAAACCCTAGTTTGAAAGCCTAACCCTAATGTAAAACACTAGTTTGAAAGCCTAACCCTAATTTGAAACCCTAGTTTGAAACCTTAACCCTAATTTGAAACCCTAGTTTGAAACCCTAACCCTAATGTAAAACCCTAGTTTGTAACCCTAACCCTAATGTAAAACCCTAGTTTGAAACCCTAACCATAATGTAAAACCCTAGTTTGTAACCCTAACCCTAATTTGAAACCCTAGTTTGAAAGCCTAACCCTAATGTTAGACCCTAGTTTGAAACCCTAACCCTAATTTGAAACCGTAGTTTGAAAACTTAACCCTAATATAAAACCCTAGTTTGAAACCCTAACCCTAACGTAAAATCCTAGTTTGAATCCCTAACCCTAATGTAAAACCCTAGTTTGAAACTGTAACCCTAATTTGAAACCCTAGTTTGAAACACTAACCCTAATGTAAAACCCTAGTTTGAAACCGTAACCCTAATTTGAAAACCTAATTTGAAACCCTAACCCTAATGTAAAACACTAGTTTGAAACCCTAACCCTAATTTGAAACCCTACTTTGAAACCCAAACCCTAATGCAAAACCCTAGTTTGAAACCCTAACCCTAATGTAAAACCCTAGTTTGTAACCCTAACCCTAATGTAAAACCCTAGTTTGAAACCCTAACCCTAATGTAAAACTCTAGTTTGCAACCCTAACCCTAATGTTAAACCCTAGTTTGTAACCCTAACCCTAATGTAAATTCCTAGTTTGAAACCCTAACCCTAATGTTAAACCCTAGTTTGAAACCCTAACCCTAATGCAAAACCCCTTGATTGTAACCCTAACCCTAATTTGAAACCCTAGTTTGAAACCCTAACCCTAATGTTAAACCCTAGTTTGAAACCCTAACCCTAATTTTAAACCCTAGTTTGAAAACCTAACCCTAATTTGAACCCCCTGTTTGAAACCCTAACTTTAATGTAAAACATAAGTTTGAAACCCTAACCCTAATGTAAAACTCTAGTTTGTAACCCTAACCCTAATGTAAAACCCTAGTTTGAAACCCTAACCCTAATGTAAAACCCTAGTTTGAAACCCTAACCCTAATGATAAACCCTAGTTTGAAACCCTATCCCTAATTTGAAACCCTAGTTTGAAACCCTAACCCTAATGCAAAACCTTAGTTTGAAACCCTAACCCTAATGTAAAACCCTAGTTTGTAACCCTAACCCTAATGTAAAACCCTAGTTTGAAACCCTAACCCTAATGTAAAACCCTAGTTTGAAACCCTAACCCTAATGTAAAACCCTAGTTTGAAGCATTAACCCTAATATAAAACCCTAGTTTGAAACCCTAACACTAATGTTAAACCCTAGTTTGAAACCCTAACCCTAACATAAAACCCTAGTTTGAAACCCTAACCCTAATGTAAAACCCTAATTTGAAACCCTAACCCTAACGTAAAACCCTAGTTTGAAACCCTAACCCTAATGTAAAACCCTAGTTTGTAAACCTAATCCTAATTTGAAACCCGAGTTTGAAACCCTAACCCTAATGCAAAACCGTTATTTGAAACCCTAACCCTAATGTAAAACACTAGTTTGTAACCCTAACCCTAATGTAAAACCCTAGTTTGAAACCCTAACCCTAATGTAAAACCCTAGTTTGAAGCATTAACCTTAATGTAAAACCCTAGTTTGAAACCCTAACCCTAATGTTAAACCCTAGTTTGAAACCCTAACCCTAACGTAAAACCCTAGTTTGAAACCCGAACCCTAATGTAAAACCCTAGTTTGTAACCCTAACCCTAATGTAAAACCCTAGTTTGAAACCCTAACCCTAATGTAAAACCCTAGTTTGAAGCATTAACCCTAATGCAAAACCCTAGTTTGAAACCCTAACCCTAATGTTAAACCCTAGTTTGAAACCCTAACCCTAACGTAAAACCCTAGTTTGAAACCCTAACCCTAACGTAAAACCCTAGTTTGAATCCCTAACCCTAATGTAAAACCCTAGTTTGAAACCGTAACCCTAATTTGAAACCCTAGTTTGAAACACTAACCCTAATGTAAATCCCTAGTTTGAAACCCTAACCCTAATGATAAACCCTAGTTTGAAACCCTAACCCTAATTTGAAACCCTAGTTTGAAACCCTCACCCTAATATAAAACCCTTGTATGAAACCCTAACCCTAATGTAAAACCCTAGTTTGTAACCCTAACCCTAATGTAAAACCCTAGTTTGAAACCCTAACCCTAATGTAAAACCCTAGTTTGTAACCCTAATCCTAATTTGAAACCCGAGTTTGAAACCCTAACCCTACCGTAAAACCCTAGTTTGAAACCCTAACCCTAATGTAAAACACTAGTTTGAAATCCTAACCCTAATTTGCAACCCTAGTTTGAAACCCTAACCCTAATGCAAAACCCTTGTTTGAAACCCTAACCCTAATGTAAAACCCTAGTTTGTAACCCTAACCCTAATGTAAAACCCTAGTTTGAAACCCTAACCCTAATGTAAAACCCTAGATTGAAGCATTAACCCTAATGTAAAACCCTAGTTTGAAACCCTAACCCTAATGTAAAACCCTAGTTTGTAACCCTAACCCTAATTTGAAACCCTAGTTTGAAAGCCTAACCCTAATGTTAGACCCTAGTTTGAAACCCTAACCCTAATTTGAAACCCTAGTTTGAAAACTTAACCCTAATATAAAACCCTAGTTTTAAACCCTAACCCTAACGTAAAACCCTAGTTTGAATCCCTAACCCTAATGTAAAACCCTAGTTTGAAACCGTAACCCTAATTTGAAACCCTAGTTTGAAACACTAACCCTAATGTAAAACCCTAGTTTGAAACCGTAACCCTAATTTGAAAACCTAATTTGAAACCCTAACCCTAATGTAAAACACTAGTTTGAAACCCTAACCCTAATTTGAAACCCTACTTTGAAATCCTAACCCTAATGCAAAACCCTAGTTTGAAACCCTAACCCTAATGTAAAACCCTAGTTTGTAACCCTAACCCTAATGAAAAACCCTAGTTTGAAACCCTAACCCTAATGTAAAACCCTAGTTTGCAACCCTAACCCTAATGTTAAACCCTAGTTTGTAACCCTAACCCTAATGTAAATTCCTAGTTTGAAAGCCTAACCCTAATGTAAAACAATAGTTTGAAAGCCTAACCCTAATTTGAAACCCTAGTTTGAAACCTTAACCCTAATGTAAAACCCTAGTTTGAAACCCTAACCCTAATGTAAAACCCTAGTTTGAAGCATTAACCTTAATGTAAAACCCTAGTTTGAAACCCTAACCCTAATGTTAAACCCTAGTTTGAAACCCTAACCCTAACGTAAAACCCTAGTTTGAAACCCGAACCCTAATGTAAAACCCTAGTTTGTAAACCTAACCCTAATGTAAAACCCTAGTTTGAAACCCTAACCCTAATGTAAAACCCTAGTTTGAAGCATTAACCCTAATGTAAAACCCTAGTTTGAAACCCTAACCCTAATGTTAAACCCTAGTTTGAAACCCTAACCCTAACGTAAAACCCTAGTTTGAAACCCTAACCCTAACGTAAAACCCTAGTTTGAATCCCTAACCCTAATGTAAAACCCTAGTTTGAAACCGTAACCCTAATTTGAAACCCTAGTTTGAAACACTAACCCTAATGTAAATCCCTAGTTTGAAACCCTAACCCTAATGATAAACCCTAGTTTGAAACCCTAACCCTAATTTGAAACCCTAGTTTGAAACCCTCACCCTAATATAAAACCCTTGTATGAAACCCTAACCCTAATGTAAAACCCTAGTTTGTAACCCTAACCCTAATGTAAAACCCTAGTTTGAAACCCTAACCCTAATGTAAAACCCTAGTTTGTAACCCTAATCCTAATTTGAAACCCGAGTTTGAAACCCTAACCCTACCGTAAAACCCTAGTTTGAAACCCTAACCCTAATGTAAAACACTAGTTTGAAATCCTAACCCTAATTTGCAACCCTAGTTTGAAACCCTAACCCTAATGCAAAACCCTTGTTTGAAACCCTAACCCTAATGTAAAACCCTAGTTTGTAGCCCTAACCCTAATGTAAAACCCTAGTTTGAAACCCTAACCCTAATGTAAAACCCTAGATTGAAGCATTAACCCTAATGTAAAACCCTAGTTTGAAACCCTAACCCTAATGTAAAACCCTAGTTTGTAACCCTAACCCTAATTTGAAACCCTAGTTTGAAAGCCTAACCCTAATGTTAGACCCTAGTTTGAAACCCTAACCCTAATTTGAAACCCTAGTTTGAAAACTTAACCCTAATATAAAACCCTAGTTTTAAACCCTAACCCTAACGTAAAACCCTAGTTTGAATCCCTAAACCTAATGTAAAACCCTAGTTTGAAACCGTAACCCTAATTTGAAACCCTAGTTTGAAACACTAACCCTAATGTAAAACCCTAGTTTGAAACCGTAACCCTAATTTGAAAACCTAATTTGAAACCCTAACCCTAATGTAAAACACTAGTTTGAAACCCTAACCCTAATTTGAAACCCTACTTTGAAATCCTAACCCTAATGCAAAACCCTAGTTTGAAACCCTAACCCTAATGTAAAACCCTAGTTTGTAACCCTAACCCTAATGTAAAACCCTAGTTTGAAACCCTAACCCTAATGTAAAACCCTAGTTTGCAACCCTAACCCTAATGTTAAACCCTAGTTTGTAACCCTAACCCTAATGTAAATTCCTAGTTTGAAACCCTAACCCTAATGTTAAACCCTAGTTTGAAACCCTAACCCTAATGTAAAACCCCTTGTTTGTAACCCTAACCCTAATTTGAAACCCTAGTTTGAAACCCTAACCCTAATGTTAAACCCTAGTTTGAAACCCTAACCCTAATTTTAAACCCTAGTTTGAAAACCTAACCCTAATTTGAAACCCGAGTTTGAAACCCTAACCCTAATGTTAAACCCTAGTTTGAATCCCTAACCCTAATGTAAAACCCTAGTTTGAAACCGTAACGCTAATTTGAAACCCTAGTTTGAAACACTAACCCTAATGTAAAACCCTAGTTTGAAACCGTAACCCTAATTTTAAACCCTAGTTTGAAAGCCTAACCCTAATGTAAAACACTAGTTTGAAAGCCTAACCCTAATTTGAAACCCTAGTTTGAAACCTTAACCCTAATTTGAAACCCTAGTTTGAAACCCTAACCCTAATGTAAAACCCTAGTTTGTAACCCTAACCCTAATGTAAAACCCTAGTTTGAAACCCTAACCCTAATGTAAAACCCTAGTTTGAAACCCTAACCCTAATGATAAACCCTAGTTTTAAACCCTAACCCTAATTTGAAACCCTAGTTTGAAACCCTAACCCTAATGCAAAACCCTAGTTTGAAACCCTAACCCTAATGTAAAACCCTGTTTGTAACCCTAACCCTAATGTAAAACCCTAATTTGAAACCCTAACCCTAATGTTAAACCCTAGTTTGAAACCCTAACCCTAATGTAAAACCCCTTGTTTGTAACCCTAACCCTAATTTGAAACCCTAGTTTGAAAGCCTAACCCTAATGTTAAACCCTAGTTTGAAACCCTAACCCTAATTTGAAACCCTAGTTTGAAAACTTAACCCTAATATAAAACCCTAGTTTGAAACCCTAACCCTAACGTAAAACCCTAGTTTGAAACCGTAACCCTAATGTAAAACCCTAGATTGAAGCATTAACCCTAATGTAAAACCCTAGTTTGAAACCCTAACCCTAATGTTAAACCCTAGTTTGAAACCCTAACCCTAACGTAAAACCCTAATTTGAAACCCTAACCCTAATGTTAAACCCTAGTTTGTAACCCTAACCCTAATTTGAAACCCGAGTTTGAAACCCTAACCCTAACGTAAAACCCTAGTTTGAATCCCTAACCCTAATGTAAAACCCTAGTTTGAAACCGTAACGCTAATTTGAAACCCTAGTTTGAAACACTAACCCTAATGTAAAACCCTAGTTTGAAACCGTAACCCTAATTTTAAACCCTAGTTTGAAAGCCTAACCCTAATGTAAAACACTAGTTTGAAAGCCTAACCCTAATTTGAAACCCTAGTTTGAAACCTTAACCCTAATTTGAAACCCTAGTTTTAAACCCTAACCCTAATGTAAAACCCCTTGTTTGTAACCCTAACCCTAATTTGAAACCCTAGTTTGAAACCCTAACCCTAATGTTAAACCCTAGTTTGAAACCCTAACCCTAATTTTAAACCCTAGTTTGAAAACCTAACCATAATTTGAACCCCCTGTTTGAAACCCTAACTTTAATGTAAAACATAAGTTTGAAACCCTAACCCTAATGTAAAACTCTAGTTTGTAACCCTAACCCTAATGTAAAACCCTAGTTTGAAACCCTAACCCTAATGTAAAACCCTAGTTTGAAACCCTAACCCTAATGATAAACCCTAATTTGAAACCCTATCCCTAATTTGAAACCCTAGTTTGAAACCCTAACCCTAATGCAAAACCCTAGTTTGAAACCCTAACCCTAATGTAAAACCCTAGTTTGTAACCCTAACCCTAATGTAAAACCCTAGTTTGAAACCCTAACCCTAATGTAAAACCCTAGTTTGAAACCCTAACCCTAATGTAAAACCCTAGTTTGAAGCATTAACCCTAATATAAAACCCTAGTTTGAAACCCTAACACTAATGTTAAACCCTAGTTTGAAACACTAACCCTAACATAAAACCCTAGTTTGATACCCTAACCCTAATGTAAAACCCTAATTTGAAACCCTAACCCTAACGTAAAACCCTAGTTTGAAACCCTAACCCTAATGTAAAACCCTAGTTTGTAGCCCTAATCCTAATTTGAAACCCGAGTTTGAAACCCTAACCCTAACGTAAAACCCTAGTTTGAATCCCTAACCCTAATGTAAAACCCTAGTTTGAAACCGTAACGCTAATTTGAAACCCTAGTTTGAAACACTAACCCTAATGTAAAACCCTAGTTTGAAACCGTAACCATAATTTGAAACCCTAGTTTAAAACCCTAACCCTGATGTAAAACACTAGTTTGAAATCCTAACCCTAATTTGAAACCCTAGTTTGAAACCCTAACCCTAATGCAAAAACCTTGTTTGAAACCCTAACCCTAATGTAAAACCCTAGTTTGTAACCCTAACCCTAATGTAAAACCCTAGTTTGAAACCCTAACCCTAATGTAAAACCCTAGTTTGAAGCATTAACCCTAATGTAAAACCCTAGTTTGTAACCCTAACCCTAATGTAAAACCCTAATTTGAAACCCTAACCCTAATGTTAAACCCTAGTTTGAAACCCTAACCCTAATGTAAAACCCCTTGTTTGTAACCCTAACCCTAATTTGAAACCCTAGTTTGAAAGCCTAACCCTAATGTTAAACCCTAGTTTGAAACCCTAACCCTAATTTGAAACCCTAGTTTGAAAACTTAACCCTAATATAAAACCCTAGTTTGAAACCCTAACCCTAACGTAAAACCCTAGTTTGAATCCCTAACCCTAATGTAAAACCCTAGTTTGAAACCGTAACCCTAATTTGATACCCTAGTTTGAAACACTAACCCTAATGTAAAACCCTAGTTTGAAACCGTAACCCTAATTTGAAACCCTAATTTGAAACCCTAACCCTAATGTAAAACAGTAGTTTGAAACCCTAACCCTAATTTGAAACCCTACTTTGAAACCCTAACCCTAATGCAAAACCCTAGTTTGAAACCCTAACCCTAATGTAAAACCCTAGTTTGAAACCCTAACCTTAATGATAAACCCTAGTTTGAAACCCTATCCCTAATTTGAAACCCTAGTTTGAAACCCTATTCCTAATGCAAAACCCTAGTTTGAAACCCTAACCCTAATGTAAAACGCTAGTTTGTAACCCTAACCCTAATGTAAAACCCTAGTTTGAAACCCTAACCCTAATGTAAAACCCTAGTTTGAAACCCTAACCCTAATGTAAAACCCTAGTTTGAAGCATTAACCCTAATATAAAACCCTAGTTTGAAACCCTAACCCTAACGTAAAACCCTAGTTTGAAACCCTAACCCTAATTTAAAACCCTAATTTGAAACCCTAACCCTAACGTAAAACCCTAGTTTGAAACCCTAACCCTAATGTAAAACCCTAGATTGAAGCATTAACCCTAATGTAAAACCCTAGTTTGAAACCCTAACCCTAATGTTAAACCCTAGTTTGAAACCCTAACCCTAACGTAAAACCCTAATTTGAAACCCTAACCCTAATGTAAAACCCTAGTTTGTAACCCTAACCCTAATTTGAAACCCGAGTTTGAAACCCTAACCCTAACGTAAAACCCTAGTTTGAATCCCTAACCCTAATGTAAAACCCTAGTTTGAAACCGTAACGCTAATTTGAAACCCTAGTTTGAAACACTAACCCTAATGTAAAACCCTAGTTTGAAACCGTAACCCTAATTTTAAACCCTAGTTTGAAAGCCTAACCCTAATGTAAAACACTAGTTTGAAAGCCTAACCCTAATTTGAAACCCTAGTTTGAAACCATAACCCTAATTTGAAACCCTAGTTTGAAAGCCTAACCCTAATGTTAGACCCTAGTTTGAAACCCTAACCCTAATTTGAAACCCTAGTTTGAAACCCTATTCCTAATGCAAAACCCTAGTTTGAAACCCTAACCCTAACGTAAAACCCTAGTTTGAATCCCTAACCCTAATGTAAAACCCTAGTTTGAAACTGTAACCCTAATTTGAAACCCTAGTTTGAAACACTAACCCTAATGTAAAACCCTAGTTTGAAACCGTAACCCTAATTTGAAAACCTAATTTGAAACCCTAACCCTAATGTAAAACACTAGTTTGAAACCCTAACCCTAATTTGAAACCCTACTTTGAAACCCTAACCCTAATGCAAAACCCTAGTTTGAAACCCTAACCCTAATGTAAAACCCTAGTTTGTAACCCTAACCCTAATGTAAAACCCTAGTTTGAAACCCTAACCCTAATGTAAAACTCTAGTTTGCAACCCTAACCCTAATGTTAAACCCTAGTTTGTAACCCTAACCCTAATGTAAATTCCTAGTTTGAAACCCTAACCCTAATGTTAAACCCTAGTTTGAAACCCTAACCCTAATGCAAAACCCCTTTATTGTAACCCTAACCCTAATTTGAAACCCTAGTTTGAAACCCTAACCCTAATGTTAAACCCTAGTTTGAAACCCTAACCCTAATTTTAAACCCTAGTTTGAAAACCTAACCCTAATTTGAACCCCCTGTTTGAAACCCTAACTTTAATGTAAAACATAAGTTTGAAACCCTAACCCTAATGTAAAACTCTAGTTTGTAACCCTAACCCTAATGTAAAACCCTAGTTTGAAACCCTAACCCTAATGTAAAACCCTAGTTTGAAACCCTAACCCTAATGATAAACCCTAGTTTGAAACCCTATCCCTAATTTGAAACCCTAGTTTGAAACCCTAACCCTAATGCAAAACCCTAGTTTGAAACCCTAACCCTAATGTAAAACCCTAGTTTGTAACCCTAACCCTAATGTAAAACCCTAGTTTGAAACCCTAACCCTAATGTAAAACCCTAGTTTGAAACCCTAACCCTAATGTAAAACCCTAGTTTGAAGCATTAACCCTAATATAAAACCCTAGTTTGAAACCCTAACACTAATGTTAAACCCTAGTTTGAAACCCTAACCCTAACATAAAACCCTAGTTTGAAACCCTAACCCTAATGTAAAACCCTAATTTGAAACCCTAACCCTAACGTAAAACCCTAGTTTGAAACCCTAACCCTAATGTAAAACCCTAGTTTGTAAACCTAATCCTAATTTGAAACCCGAGTTTGAAACCCTAACCCTAATGCAAAACCCTTATTTGAAACCCTAACCCTAATGTAAAACACTAGTTTGTAACCCTAACCCTAATGTAAAACCCTAGTTTGAAACCCTAACCCTAATGTAAAACCCTAGTTTGAAGCATTAACCTTAATGTAAAACCCTAGTTTGAAACCCTAACCCTAATGTTAAACCCTAGTTTGAAACCCTAACCCTAACGTAAAACCCTAGTTTGAAACCGTAACCCTAATTTGAAACCCTAGTTTGAAACACTAACCCTAATGTAAAACCCTAGTTTGAAACCCTAACCCTAATGTAAAACCCTAGTTTGAAACCCTAACCCTAATGTTAAACCCTAGTTTGAAACCCTAACCCTAACGTAAAACCCTAGTTTGAAACCCTAACCCTAACGTAAAACCCTAGTTTGAATCCCTAACCCTAATGTAAAACCCTAGTTTGAAACCGTAACCCTAATTTGAAACCTTAGTTTGAAACACTAACCCTAATGTAAATCCCTAGTTTGAAACCCTAACCCTAATGTAAAACCCTAGTTTGAAACCGTAACCCTAATTTGAAACCCTAGTTTGAAACCCTCACCCTAATATAAAACCCTTGTATGAAACCCTAACCCTAATGTAAAACCCTAGTTTGTAACCCTAACCCTAATGTAAAACCCTAGTTTGAAACCCTAACCCTAATGTAAAACCCTAGTTTGTAACCCTAATCCTAATTTGAAACCCGAGTTTGAAACCCTAACCCTACCGTAAAACCCTAGTTTGAAACCCTAACCCTATTGTAAAACACTAGTTTGAAATCCTAACCCTAATTTACAATCCTAGTTTGAAACCCTAACCCTAATGTAAAACCCTAGATTGAAGCATTAACCCTAATGTAAAACCCTAGTTTGAAACCCTAACCCTAATGTTAAACCCTAGTTTGAAACCCTAACCCTAACGTAAAACCCTAATTTGAAACCCTAACCCTAATGTAAAACCCTAGTTTGTAACCCTAACCCTAATTTGAAACCCGAGTTTGAAACCCTAACCCTAACGTAAAACCCTAGTTTGAATCCCTAACCCTAATGTAAAACCCTAGTTTGAAACCGTAACGCTAATTTGAAACCCTAGTTTGAAACACTAACCCTAATGTAAAACCCTAGTTTGAAACCGTAACCCTAATTTTAAACCCTAGTTTGAAAGCCTAACCCTAATGTAAAACACTAGTTTGAAAGCCTAACCCTAATTTGAAACCCTAGTTTGAAACCTTAACCCTAATTTGAAACCCTAGTTTGAAACCCTAACCCTAATGTAAAACCCTAGTTTGTAACCCTAACCCTAATGTAAAACCCTAGTTTGAAACCCTAACCATAATGTAAAACCCTAGTTTGTAACCCTAACCCTAATTTGAAACCCTAGTTTGAAAGCCTAACCCTAATGTTAGACCCTAGTTTGAAACCCTAACCCTAATTTGAAACCGTAGTTTGAAAACTTAACCCTAATATAAAACCCTAGTTTGAAACCCTAACCCTAACGTAAAATCCTAGTTTGAATCCCTAACCCTAATGTAAAACCCTAGTTTGAAACTGTAACCCTAATTTGAAACCCTAGTTTGAAACACTAACCCTAATGTAAAACCCTAGTTTGAAACCGTAACCCTAATTTGAAAACCTAATTTGAAACCCTAACCCTAATGTAAAACACTAGTTTGAAACCCTAACCCTAATTTGAAACCCTACTTTGAAACCCAAACCCTAATGCAAAACCCTAGTTTGAAACCCTAACCCTAATGTAAAACCCTAGTTTGTAACCCTAACCCTAATGTAAAACCCTAGTTTGAAACCCTAACCCTAATGTAAAACTCTAGTTTGCAACCCTAACCCTAATGTTAAACCCTAGTTTGTAACCCTAACCCTAATGTAAATTCCTAGTTTGAAACCCTAACCCTAATGTTAAACCCTAGTTTGAAACCCTAACCCTAATGCAAAACCCCTTGATTGTAACCCTAACCCTAATTTGAAACCCTAGTTTGAAACCCTAACCCTAATGTTAAACCCTAGTTTGAAACCCTAACCCTAATTTTAAACCCTAGTTTGAAAACCTAACCCTAATTTGAACCCCCTGTTTGAAACCCTAAC